>NC_138769.1:585967603-586532603 GCF_965119305.1 Pelophylax lessonae | reverse complement strand
ATGCTTCTGATGGTAACAAGAATATCTTTCTGCCCTTTCCCATGTATGTGCCTAATGCTTTACAAAAAATTGATCTAGGATGTCAGTACCTTTTTTATAATTTGTGCAAAAATAAGATCACTAACCACATTTTCACCTGTACAGAATGGAATGGAAAAGTTCCTATTGGGTGTGCTGCTGTAGCTTCTTTTGCACTTTTTATCAGCAGTTTCAAGCCTTTTCATTTTTAGTGGCATGATCCTTTTTGGAACAAACCAGTTCAGACCACTGGGGGATATCATTTCTGTGCTGATGTCTGCATGTATTAAAAAAACAAGCTCCTCTACCTTCACTTTAACTGATTTACAGGTAATAAAGGTGTACTACAGCACCTTTGCAAAATACATGCCATACTTTGACAATGGCAACATAAAAGTAACATACCCATTATACCTTCAAGAGAGTATAAGTTATTTTAAATTCATCTTTAAAATATATTTAAATCTAACAGAAATATTATATACAGTATTGAAGCTTATGGATCCCTAGATGTAGTGGCTATATTGATTTTTATTTTTCATTCCCCCCCCCCCTATTTTCACCTGCTGATTCTGTCAGTAACTCACTTTCTGGCCTAGAGTGAAAACACTCAGTAACTGTACTGTATATATGGTGGAGCATCATAGTCACTCTTAGGGAAGAAAATGTTTTCAAACTACAGAACACCATTGCCTCTTCTCCATAAAATTGGAGGTGTTCTCTAATTAATTTATAGTTAACTTGGGCAGGGCTGATAAGGCTCCTACTGATTTTAGTTCAGCAGAAGTCCTGTTTTGTCTGCTTACTATGGAAAGCTCACTGGTTTTCTATATATATATATGTTTGTATTTCATATGCAGGTGCGAAGGTGCATGTGCACTTTTATATGATTTTGCCCGATTTTGTGTGCCGTGTTTAGGGGAGCCCATTCATTTCAAAATCACACAAAGTGCATGACCTTCTTTTTTTTTTTTTTTTTTTTTAAATTGTGCCACACCAAAATGCATGGAACTTTGTTACTATGCATTTTGGTTAGCGTGAAGGCATGTGCGTTAGCAGTTAGCATTGGGGTGCCATTAGGATCCACAGTGCACCTGCAAAAGGAATGCACATTTGTTTTGTGCATTGTGGGAACATGCACTCATTTCTGCAATAAACAAATATGAACCTAGCCTTACCGACAGATGTAACAAAATCCCTTTAGAAGTATATTCAACAGATCAAAAGGGAGCAACTGAGATAAGTTCATTGTAAGGGTTTACATGCACTAAGTTTTTTTTTTTTTTTTTTTATACAAGACATGCTTTTTTTTAGTATGGACAATAAACACCTGCATACACTTCTATGTGAGATCAGTGAAATTTGGTGATCACTACTCAACCACAATCAAAGCAGTCATGTGTACCGTACATGAACCCCAAAATCATACTGCAGTTGTACTAGATGCATGTTCTGTTCCAGGGACAATACTGTACAGCTTTGCAGCTGCCGGATGTGCTTTACAAGTCTATATGATGCTGAACAAGATGCAGAGACCTGTAGCTTTTATGAGCTATGCTTATGATTGGAATCTGTTTAAAGCTCTAAAAAGCTACAGCTGCATACAGGGGAGTGTGGTTTAACATTTTTGTTGATTTCATTCTACAGGTCTGAAGACCATTGTGGGTGCCCTTATTCAGTCTGTGAAGAAACTGTCAGATGTAATGATTTTGACAGTGTTTTGCCTCAGTGTCTTCGCTTTAATCGGTCTACAGCTTTTCATGGGTCATTTAAGAAGAAAATGCGTTGTTTGGCCAATCAACATGGACGAGCAGTATTTAGCCAATGGCAGCAAGGGATTTGACTTTGAAGAATACACAAACAATGATAGTACGTAGTCTAATGTCCATTTTTGTTTTCAATAGTTTTTATTGCGTTTTAAGAAGCATAACAAGCATAAACACCAAAGTGGATATAACATAGCATTACAAGTGAGGTCAAGGTGTAGAGGGGTACATCATAAAGCTTGGTCATCAACATATATTGCTGCAACATAGTATATGGATACATGAGATCCAAAGATAAAGTTACTGTCATTGCATCCAGGGCACCCCATGGGGAACAAACTGTGCCCCAGGAGGATGACAGCAGATATAACATCCCATATCCACAGTCCAACATGTATAACAATCAAATAACTAGTAAAGAGATCAATGTACCCGTAGTATAGGAGAAAAATGCACATAAATATGACCTTTGGTGATCTAGTAGGAAATGGGCCACTTGGTGGTGGGTGAGAGGTGAGAAAGGGCAAAACGAGAGGGGAGGAGAGAAAAATGGGGTAGGAATAGTTGAAGGTCTACAGGGTGGAAGGGAGGGGGGGGGGGAGGGGGAAGAAGAGGAAGACAAGCAGAGGCCCAGCAAGGTCCATATAGACAACTTATAGCATTATATCAGTCTGAGACTGTGCACTTAACGTGAGACAACCAAGCTTACCACTTCCCTCGGAACGAGGAAGTGGTAAGAGTGGTGACAGCCAGCGTTTTTTCCATCAGGCAGTGGTGATTAATGGAAAGGATGACTTCACTATGGGAGGGAGGTACAGGAGATTTCCAGTGTTTTGTGATAGCAGTTTTCGCTGCTAAGAGCAATTGTATTATCACTGTTCTTTGGCAGGGTTTAAAGTCATGAATAGTGAGGTGTAAAATGGCTAATCCCGGGGTGGGAGAGATGGCAACCTTTACAACCTCAGAAATTAGTGTGAATATTTTGTTCCAGAAGGATCTCAGTGAGACACAGGACCATATCGTATGGTACAGAGTTCCGATCTCTCCACACTGTCTCCAGCATAGGGAGGAATGAGACAGGTAGAACTTAGAGAGCTTAAAGGGGGGTGAGGTACCAGAAGTGAATTGCCTTCTGGTACTGTTCCCAATGGTTAACACATTTAGTGGCAGCATAGGTGGAGGCAAAGGCCTTCAGCCAGGTGGAGTCATAAAATGTCTTTGTTAGGGTATGTTCCCATTTGTTGACCATAGGTGGTTTGAAGAAGAGGTTATGGTTGTTGTAGATAGCATAAAATAATGTGATACCATTCTTGTGAATGGTGGTGTCTTGAAGGAAAGAGTGCACTGAACTAGGGACTTCGATGTATGCGGGGAGCTGGTGCTTTTTGAGAAATTAACTAATCCAGAGATAGGTAAAGAATGTTCCTTGTGGTAAATTAAATTGGGCTCCTAATAGGTCAAATGGGCTAATGCGTGAGTCTTGGTATATATCTTTTAGAAGTGAAATGCCTCTGTTCAGCCATTGTTGTATATCAAGGTGCAATATAAAGTTGCACGGTGCTTTCAGAGGGGTGTAGGTTTTGTCCATGATAGCAGCAGGAGGCCGTAGAAGGCAGAACTCCTTCCACAGATTAAGCGATACCTGCACGGTCGGATTATCGGGAAAGACAGGGCGCGCTCCTAATACAGTAGCAATGAGAGCTAGTTGTAGATCCTTACAAGGGACTGTGGAGGACTCAATGGATGACCACATTTTGTGCGGGGATGGTGCCCACCAATATTTAAGTTGGTCTAGGACACAAGCTTTATAATGGGCTGCTATATTGGGGACTCCCATGCCTCCATGTTTCCTGTGTAGTACTGTGATTTTAAAGGGGCAAGTTTGTTATTCCATATAAAGCGGGTCATGTGTTTTTGGAGGGTGGTTAGAAAGGACAGAGGTAGAGGGATGGCGATGGTGCGGAACAAATAAAGGAGCTTTGGTAGAATAATCATTTTAAAGGTAGCTATCCTACCCATAATAGACAATTCATGTGTTTTCAGGTGTAGTAGGAGATTAGGTAGAGATTCCAAGAAGGACTTGAAATTGCTTTTATAGAGCTGTGATGTGTGTGGGGTGAGTTGGATACCCAAAAAGAGTATAGAGTGAGGGGACCAGATAAAGGGGAATTTCTCAGCAAGGGAGTTCCGTAGGGCGGGTGGTATATTAAGACCTAAGATTTGGGATTTATTTGCATTGAATTTGTAGTAAGATATCTTACAAAAATCATTCAGGAGGGTATATGATTCCGCTAAGGAGGTGACAGGGTCTGTGAGCACAAGCATGACATCAGCAAAGAAGCTTATTTTATGTTCTGAACCGGCTACCGACAGGCCTTTAATACGGGGGTGGAAGCGAAAGTGGAAGCGTTCCGCCAAAGGTTCCATTAGGAGAGCAAATATAATGGGAGATAAGGGACAGCCTTGTCTGGTGCCGTTAGTTATATGGATAGGTTTCGATTTCATCCCTGAGGCGAGTACAGTGGCTGACGGGCTTGAGTAAAGACATAGGATAGCTGACTGTATTAATCCCAAACACATCAAGTACTGCCTGCAGGTACCCCCAATGGACCCGATCGAACGCCTTCTCCGCATCCAAGGAAAGGAGCAGAGAAGGCATTCGAGTGGATCCAGCTCCGGAGATCAGATTAATAAGGCGTCTCATTTACAGGTATGTCGTCAAATTCTAGTGGTCGGACCAAGGGATCATACCAATTGGAAACAATGCCATATGTCATATAGTTCATGTTTCTGTAACAGGGAGGATATAGAGCATGTCGGTCTTCGAGCTTGGGCGGTAGAATCCAAGGAAGGATGTACAACGGTGTTCTAATCTCCCCCTGTAATAAGCATGCCTTGCTATCCACTAGGGAGTGAAAGAGGTGGGTGAGAAACTTCCTCTGTTTGGTGTTGGGGGCATATAGATTCACTAGTGTGAATAGAGTACCATTTAGTTCGCATATAAGCACAATGTACCGCCCCAATGGGTCCTCAATGGTACGGATATGTCGGAATAATATAGAATCATGTATAGCAATGAAAACACCACATGCCTTCTTGTGGGCATTAGCCAGGTACAGGTGGAGGAAGTGGGGAAAGTGTAGTCGTGGACATTTGCCCTTTGCCAAGTGTGATTCTTGCACAAAGAGAATATCCGCTCGGAGGGATTTTGCTTCTTGCATTAAGGAAGCTCTCTTAGCAGGGCTGTTTAGTCCTTTAACATTGAGTGACACAAACTTCAGTGGCATAGTTGCAGAAGGACAAGTGTGTCAGTGTAGGTACTTGCCAGTGGAAGATCTTGCACGGAGATGGACAGCGAACCAAGGCGAGGCAGCAGTACACGTTGGTAGCCGAGCAGAAGGACAATGACAAGTTTTGAGGATCGAGGATCGAGGTGGATGCTGGACGAGGAGAAAAAAGCTAGAGGAGGGGTAAATGAAGGAGTCAAACAAAAAAATAGCATGAATAAAAAAAGACCTGACCATGCAGGCGCAATGGGTGGCCGTAGACGCTAAAGCACATCGGGGGTTCTTCTGGTGTTCAGTATCGGTACTGAAATAGTCTGTCCAGAGCAGGGGTAAAGGTGGGGTAAACCTCAGAGGGCTCCCTCCCTCATGAAGCAGGTAGTAGCACAATGAGACAGGAAAACAGAGAGCTGATCAAGTGGACATGCCGGTCCCGGCCTAGCCCATGTGTTCCGGAGTAGACATCTCGGGAGACAGTGAGTCAGCTGGTAGTAGTTGCCATTGTTTGAATAGCTGAATACCCTTCTCCACACTATGGATAGGATAGGTTTTACCATTCCACGTAAACAGCAGTTTAGTGGGGAGGCCCCATTTGCAGATCATACTGTTGTTACGCAGGATTTTCTTCAGTGGGGACAGCTTTTTTCTGTTGAGAGCCATTTGCTATATATCAGTATATAGGGATATACCAGTAAACTCGTCTGGTACTACTGGGTTCTGCTTGGCAGCAGGCCTTATCCTTTCCTTTACATGGTAGTAATGAATGCGAGCCAGAGTGTCTCTGGGAGCAGTATCAGGCAGGAAATTTGGTTTGGGGATGCGGTGGGCCCTATCCACACACAATTCGATATCGCTCAAGAATGGAATGAGGGCCTTTATGAGGCGTTGGACAAAGTTAGTCAGATCCTTAGGCGGGACAGATTCAGGGATGCCCCTAAATTTAATATGATTACACCTCGAGCGATCCTCTAAGTCCGCAAGTTTATACTGGAGGCGCTGTAATTCACTTTCTTGGTCAGCGTAGGCGTCAACAAGGTCGTTGTGAGCATTGTATAGGTCTGCCATTTTGGTCTCTAGGTGTTGAATCATATAATCATGGGTCTGCACCGTATCATTTAGCGGAGTGAACATGGCTGCAAAGTCACTAAACAAAGTGCTTCTCAGGGAAAGGAGCATATTTTTCATTGTGGCTTCCGATATAGCCTGGTCAGTAGCTGGGAATATGTCAATAGTCATTCCTGGCTGTTTGGTCAGTAAGGCCTGGTAGGCCGCATGCTGGGCTCCAGGGGGGGCTTCCCCATCATGTCTGCGGTGTTTAGTTTTAGTGGGGCTGCGAGTGGTAGGGGGTAGAAGGTGGGGAAGGCTCATCTAGGTCTCCCTGGTGAGGATAAGTGCCCCCTGTCAGCGGCGGGATGTCTGTCAGAGTACCTGCTATTCCCGGGAGGCCGGGCCGGCGCCATCTTGCCTTGCCCTGTGAGGTGCCGCCGGGTATAAATCAGTAAGTTGCTGAGGCGGTTTTGGCGGCCTTCCTCGGTTTATACATGGCGGGTGATCCGGGAGGCAGCGGGTTAAGAGTTGGAGAAGAGGAGATCTGTACTCTGTCACTGTGAGCCGCTGTGTTCGTGAGGCAGCGGGAGCTCCCATACTATGCGGCCCACTGCATCGCTGGCCGGACACGCCCCTCTAATGTCCATTTTTGATTACCATACATTTTCATGCAAGCAGTTACTGTTACGATGAATAGTATCATAACCATATACAGTTCATTCATGAAAAGGTCTGCCGCCATTTTTGCAGGTATCCACAGGAATATGGATTGTTGCCCTGGTGGTAAAAGATGTACTGAGCAATGACCTTCTACTAATGTGTATGTGTTCTTCATGCCAGGTAGAACCAGATTTAGCCTATAAAAAAATAGAATAATAAAAGCAATTGCTTATTTCCGTCTACAGGTTTTAAACCAATAAGTGATAGGACAAAATAAGTGCTTGACAGAGGTTTTTGAGAAGGCTGGAAAATTTGTGACTGAAGAATGTTCTCTTATCTCTAAAAAAACTCATACTGTTCTTTTGTTAAATATACACATCTAGCAAAGAGGAGAGAGATGGGCTGTCAATTACAGCATGATTTACCATCATCAAATCTATTTTGCAATGTTAAGGAAATGCAGACTATATGCAGGTGATAGAAAAACAGCAGGTCCTTCAAACGCCTATCCAAAGATTACATGCATCCAAAGGGCATGTAAAGTTGTGTGTGGCATACACTATCTGTAAACTTAGGTGACCAGAGTGTGCTGATGTTAACAATTTTGAATGCCACGCCAATGCACCACAAGTGACCAGCATTTTAGTGTACTACAACCCATAGATGTGAACATAAGTAGAGCAACCAGAGTTTCTTCAAACTGATTTAGATACTTGTGTTGCTATTCAATTTATTCATACATTTATGTGAAAAATAGCATAGAATTGTAATCTACAATATATTACAAATGTTAAATAATTTAATATTTATACAAAATATCTTTGCACAATAAACAATAAATAATAAAATATGTGCTGTGTACGTGTATAATAAAAAAAAAAAAAAAAAAAAATTATATTTAAGAAAAAAGTCAAAGACCAAGTCCAAATATGTGCAATTTGGTCCAAAATAATGTGCAACGAAGTCAGGAAAAAAAAGGGATATCCACATATCCTTGACTTGAATAACCTCTCTCATGTGTTCTTTCACCTTGGTTAAATGACCCTCACTGCAAAGGTCAGAATTAATGTGCTCCTTTCAATTCCAGGACAATACAAAAGCTGATGGAGGGTATCCGCATCAAATGTCTCATCAAAAGAATTCCACCACATGGATCACTAAGCCCCAGGGTTCATCATAAAACACCCCTCTTAAGCAGGTATAACCCCAAAAAGACAGAGAAGATGCATAGTGCTCACTGTTTTAACTTTACTTGTGAAAACCACATAAAAATATATACACTCCCAATGCTGAATAGAACAGGCTACAATGTTAAGGAACCTGTTTTAGAGCAAGAGTGGAGTCTACAAACTGGAAGCAAATATAGAGGGATGGATGGCTAGAGAGCGTGCTGCGCTGGGCTTATAGCAGTAAAGGCATTCGAGTACTGCAATGTGGCTGTATTCAGCCTTGTGTGTGTACATAGATAGATATAGATATATATATATATATATACTGTATGTATATATATTCTTTTTCTCTTACGTCCTTCGACAGTCGCCGCCTCTTCATATTCGTCACTAATGGGGTTATTGACCTTTGCTCCGTAGGAGTAGCTAGGCAACAGAATATATTAATATCAAAGCTTTTAGCATATCCCACCCCCAGGGGGTGGTCCCCTCAGTCAATACCTCCCTGCTTCCTGCATACCAACTCAGTTTCATATGCCTAGCTCAGGAGTTTGCAGGCTGTTCCTGTGCTGGGGCTCTTAGTCTCAGCCACTTTTCTCTTTTTTGATTTTATTTGAAGTTTTTTCTCTTTCTTCTACTTAGCTGTTTATTTTCAGCGTTAGTTCTTCTGATGAAGATGATCGTGCGGCGCTGGGTCTCAGTCTGGCCACCCTGGATCCCAGGGCTCAGGGCCAGGGGCTTCCCAGCCTGCCATCGAGCGTTCAGCTTAGGTTTTGCCCTGGCACATTGAACGACCCATCCCTGTTCGCTGCAGGGATGCTATCAGTGAGGTGGCTACCTCACTGGACGCCATTGCGATTTCGCACCGCAACTCCACTGCGTCAGGCTTGCGACACTCCCTGTCCTCAGTACTGCGGTTTGGTCGCTGGAGCAGGCTCCCCACGCCATCCGGACTGGTAAGTGTAACTCTATGTGGGGACCTGTCTTTTTTGGGTGTCAGTCTGGGACTGTGTGACCCTGCATGTCTGTGTGTCTGCTGTGTTCCCTGTCAGCTCCTGTGTGCACTTGCTGCCTGTGTGAGGGGGGGGCTCTCCCGCTCTGCTGGGTGTCATATGCAGCAGTCAGATTTTCAGCATGCTGTGCGGCGATCGCTGCGGCGATCCGCCATTTTTCTGGGGCAAAAGTTATGGTGGCAGGTCCTGTGAGGTACCGCACAGCGTTTTTTGGCGCCAAACGCCGCCATTTTGAGCGGCGATCGATCACCACATGTCAGCGCCATGTTCCCTTTGCCCAGGGTTTTTTCCTCAGCCAGTGGCCATGTTTGTGTAGCCTTGCATAGGCTTCATAGGGGCGGTCAGTCTTGCATCACTTCCTTTTCCTCTGGGACAGCGATCAGTGCAGCAGCCTGTGTGAGCTCTCCAGGTTTTATATCTCCCTTTTTCCTGTATTCCTTGCCCAGTTTCTTGTCCCTGTGGGGGTCAGTGGGTGCGGTGGGCAGCGCTCGCCGCGATCTTAAAGGGGCAGTACCCTTTATTAATTACTTTGCTGGGGCATGGATTCTCAGGATTGCAAGTTTCCTCCCACCCTGGTGGGGGGCCAAGGGGCTGCTGCTTCCCCCGAGGGGGCTGATCTGGCTACTATTGTGTCTAACTTAGCTGCTCAGGTGCAGATGCTGGTGGCTGCTCGATCCACAAAACGGCACAGGGTGTCTATTTCCTCTGATTCAGAGGGCGATGGGGCTGCTATGGCTGGAGTGCCCTTCTCAGGGTCTCACTCATCCCTGGACCTTGTGGGGTCTGACGGGGAGGCTGAGGTGGAAGGGGTTGATAATTCTCCCCCTGGCTCGTCTAAAGGGCTTGCACTCATGGATGAGTTGGTTGCTTCTATCAAGCAAACGCTGCATTTGCAGGATGAACCATGTCCTCATGCTTTGATGTCCTCATATGGGACGCAGAGAACGCAAAACATCGCAGGTTTTTCCGTGCTCTACGGAATTTCAGTGCGCGGTTGATGAGCACTGGCGCAATTTAAAAAAGCCTTTTGCTGTGCCGAGTAGGTTCAAGCTGCGTTATCCCTTTTCACCGGCTACTGATGAGCGTTGGTGTGTACCGCCTCAGGTGGATCACGCGGTGGCGATTTTGAATAAATCAACTGCGATCCCTGCTGAGGATACCCCGGTGTTCCGGGACCCTACGGACAGGAGATTGGAGTCTCTGGCCCGTCATACTTATACGGTTGCTGGTTCTATGCTGAAGCCTATTTTTGCTTCCATTATGGCAGCCCAGGCTATTGCGGATTGGACGCAGGTGCTCAGGCGCACCCTGGTGGCTGACTCTGCCCCGCCGACAACTTTGGCTATGGTGGATCAGATTCATCAGGGTGTCATGTATTTGTGTGATGCGGACTTGGATTTAGTCCCTTTGGCTGCGCGTCTTTCTAGTGTGGCGGTCTTGAACCGTCGCCTGATATGACTGAAATGTTGGTCTGTTGACCAATCTTCTCGCAAGACTTTGGCTAATTTGCCCTACGCGGGATCTCGTCTTTTTGGCGACTCTTTGGATACTCTGATAAAGGGTATTTCTGGGGGTAAGAGCACTCTCTTGCCCCAATCTCACAAGAATAAGTTTGTTCGTGGTAAGAAGAATGCTTCGTTTAGGCCCTCTCAGGGGTCCTTTCGTGCCTTTCGGTCGCACTATAAGGGCAAGCCCTTCAAAGGCCAAGGCTCCCAGAAGATGCCGTAAGCAGAAGTCCGGCCAGTCCGGATCCGCTGCCCATAACAATGCGGCCTGAAGGGGCGCCCTCACCCGTTTCTGCGGTGGGGGGACGTTTGCTCGGTTTTCTTCAACCCTGGCTGGACCGCGTTCGGGACAGGTGGGTTCAGGAAATCGTTCGATCTGGATACAAGATCAAGTTTCTCTCTCGTCCGGCGGGCAGATTTTCCCTTCAAACCTTCAACTGCTTCCGGAACGCTTGCAGGATCTGCACCTGGCGGTTCGGGACCTGCGGGCCCAGGGAGTGGTGGTTCCGGTGCCTCATCGGGACAGATTTCAGGGGTTCTATTCCAATCTGTTCACTGTGCCCAGAAAGGAGGGCAAAGTACGTCCGATTCTGGACTTGAAAGCTCTGAACCGCTTTGTGCGGGTTCGCAAGTTTCGCATGGAATCCCTGCGCTCGTTGGTGGCTGCCCTGGTTTGGGGGAATTCATGGCCTCCATCGACTTGAAGGATGCGTACCTACACATCCCCATTTTCGAGGGTCACCAGAGGTACCTTCGATTTGCCATTGCGGAGGATCATTATCAATTCGTGGCGTTACCCTTCGGTCTCGCTTCGGCTCCGTGGGTTTTCACCAAGGTGCTTGCGCCGGTTCTGGCCTTGTTGAGGGCCCAGGGCATTTCTGTCCTGGGGTATCTGGACGATATCCTGATTCGGTCTGCGACCAGTCAGGGCCTGGAGAACAACCTGTCCATCACGATGCAGACTCTGCAGGAATTCGGTTGGACGATAAATTTTCCAAAATCGACGTTGTGTCCGTCGGTTCGTCTTCCCTACCTGGGGATGATTCTGGACTCTGTTCAGGCGAAGGTCTTCCTGCCGGAAGACAAGCTTCGGACACTTCAGTGCGAAGTCAGGTCCCTCAGGGACAATCAGTGCTCGTCCCTCCGGACGTGTATGAGGTGTCTGGGGTTGATGGTTTCGGCCTTCGAGGTGATCCCCTTTGCCCAGTTTCACACGCGGGAGCTTCAAGCGGAGGTCCTGGCCAAGTGGGACGGGCGTCCGCAATCTCTGGATCTGCGGCTGTCATTAAGCCATCTCACCCGAAGGTGTCTTTTGTGGTGGCTCCAGTCCCCGGCGGTGTTGGGGGGCAAGTCCTTTCGTCCTTTGTCGTGGACGGTGATCACCACGGATGCCAGCCTGTCGGGCTGGGGTGGTGTTCTGGGTGTTATGTCCGCACAGGGAACTTGGTCGGAGGAGGAATCCTCCCTTCCGATCAACATTCTGGAATTGCGAGCGATAAATCTCTGTCTTCTGCGTTGGACGGACAGGCTTCAGGGCCGTCCGGTTCGGGTGCAGACGGACAATGCCACAGCGGTGGCCTACATCAACCACCAAGGGGACACCAGGAGTGCCCAGGCGGCTCAGGAAGTAGCCAAAATTCTATCTTGGGCCGAGACGCACGTCCCGGCGATCTCTGCAGTTCACATTCCGGGGGTGGAAAACTGGCAGGCGGATTATCTGAGCGGATTGTTCTGTCCGTGTTGCAACATGCTCCTTTTGAAAATATCAGGGAGATCTCGTTGTCTTTGTTGTCTAAGAAGGTTGCCTTCTTAGATCACTTCGGCTCGCAGGGTGTCGGAGCTGGCGGCCTTGTCTTGCAAGTCTCCGTATTTGGTGATTCACTTGGATAAGGTGGTCTTGCGACCTAACCCATCTTTTCTTCCGAAGAGGATCTCTGAATTTCACCTCAATGAGGACATTGTCTTGCCTTCGCTTTGCGCGAAGCCTAAGCATCCGGAGGAGGTGGCTTTACATTCCTTGGATGTTGTTAGGGCGATCAGGGTTTACCTGTCATCGACTAAATCCTTTCGCAAGTCGGATTCTCCCTTTGTCCTTCCTGAGGGACCTCGGAAGGGCATGGCAGCGTCGGCTTCTACCATCGCCAAATGGATCAGACAGACCATTGAGCAGGCCTATGCTTTGAGGGGGAAGGTTCCTCCCGTGCCTGTGAAGGCGCACTCTACCAGATCTTTGAGTACGTCTTGGGCCTGTCATCATCGGGCTTCTGTGGCCCAGGTGTGTAAGGCAGCGACTTGGTCGTCCGTTCACACCTTCTCAAAATTTTACGAAGTGGATGTTCAGGCATCGGCAGATGCTTCTTTTGGCCGTAAAGTTCTTAGTGCGGCAGTGCCTTAGGGTCCCTTGTTTGGGCCCTTGGCTGTTGGGGTGTTTTTACCCCTGGGTTATTTGTTTTTTCCTGGGTTGTTGCTCCTGTTGAGCACGTTTTTCCTGTTGCCCAGTTGGTTCTCTTACTTTGGTAAGGTTCCTTTCTCTGATGTGGGTATTGCGTTGCTTTAGGCGCGGCTGCTGTTTTCCCACCCCTCATGTCTACACTGCTTTGGGACGTCCCCATTAGTGACGAATATGAAGAGGCGGCGACTGTCGGAGGACGTAAGAGAAAACGGAATTTTTGTAAAATCTTACCTGTAAAATTCCTTTCTCTGAGTCCTCCGACAGTCGCCGCCCCCGCCCCTCTTTTGGGGTTTATGTACTCTACTGCTATTCTACTGAAACTGAGTTGGTATGCAGGAAGCAGGGAGGTATTGACTGAGGGGACCACCCCCTGGGGGTGGGATATGCTAAAAGCTTTGATATTAATATATTCTGTTGCCTAGCTACTTCTACGGAGCAAAGGTCAATAACCCCATTAGTGACGAATATGAAGAGGCGGAAACTGTCGGAGGACTCAGAGAAAGGAATTTTACAGGTAAGATTTTACAAAAATTCCGTTATTTGTAGCAACTGTGCACACAGGGTGCAATTAAAGCCAGACAGGTTGGCAACATTTCAGGTCTTTATATCACACACAAAGGTAAATAAGATAAACATATGTAGCAGGATTCTCAGCCGTTTCGCTGGATATGGTTCCGCCTGGGCTACCGCTATCATCAACAGCACATTTAAGCATGTTCTACAAGTGTGAGCACTGAGACAAGGAGCAGTCCAGTATCTTTGGGTTTTTATATTTATTATGAACTTGAATGGGAGAAGGGATGAGTGGGATACTCCTCTGGCTCAACTATGCTCAATTTTAGTGGGACAACTGAAAAACACCCATTAGCGCTGACTTGACGCTGGCTGGATGCCGGTCCGGTTGACGCTGGTTAATGCTGGCTTGGCGCCTGTGGGCGCTGAACTGACTTCTGATCAATTTCCTGTAGCTCAAAGTCCTATTTAAGCTCTCTCCAGCATTGCTGGCTGAGATAGCTGCTTGTAATTACTGCTGCACTGCTTAACACTTCAGGGACCACACCGGTGGCCTCTTTCTCACACTTCTCTTCAGGGCTTAGACACTGGCACCCCCTTTCTAAGCCTTCTCTACTGGTTAGCTGGCTCTTGGATCCCTCTGACCTCCTGGAGTCGTCCCCTATCCTAGACAGACCCCCGGGCAGTTTCCAGTACTCACGTCACTGTTTTCCCGAAAACTCCTGCCCTGCAGCTCCACACGGTCCACAGCACACTGGATCCCTCTTTGCAGCTCAGCTCAACCTTCTTTCCTTTTGGCCGACTGCTAAGGACTCCTTCATACACCTTGAACAGGAGGAGAAACAGCCGTCACCCTCCTCCTGTGACTCTGCTTCCCGCCAAAGAACTCTGTCATGTGCTCCCCTCAGACTTATACCCCATCCCAGGGTGCATTGTGGCAGGTTCCGCCCACTGAAATAGATATAAGCCCTGATATGCTATTGGCCGGGTTTCCTCCACTCTCCAACAAGGGCCCCCATTGGACACAGTGGGGAGACTCCCCAAGCTCAATAGACATACCTGAAAACACATGACAGCCTAGCTGAATGATCAGACCCCCCTGATAAGCAGCCAGGGCCACAATATGCCTTTTCCTGGCACCTACCTAGGAGGGTGCTACACATAGGGACATAGGTCAACCTAAAAATCAATTGAGCCAAGACATAAATGATTACTACCCAAGACATTGAAAAGTAGGAAAACCATAAGTATCCAAAATTCAGCAACATCAAGCTTGCGACCCACTGAAGAGAAAACATATGCTGCTAATGGGGAAACACAGGGGTTCCAATAATTTTACTTTATATTGTGGGTAAAAAGAGAAAAGTAGAAAGTATATAGGTGTTAAATTAGAGAAACAATAAAAAAAAAGGGGGGGTGATCCTGAACTACAAGGCTGAAAGCTCTCTGTCTATCCTGAGCTGGAAGCCAATAAATCTGTGTATCTACCAGAATATCAAAATTGTATCCAATAGAACCATGCAAACCTCCTGCTTCCTAATGGAGAGAGTATGTTCCTCCATCACTTAAATATCATTCACAGATTTTATCCAGCGACTGATTGTGGGTAGTGAGGTGGAAATTCCACTGTGCTGGGATAATATGCCCTGGCCATGTTTACAAGGTAAATCACCAATGAATGACAATATTTTTTTGGAGAGAGACCAGAGCTGAAGAAGACAGGCTGCAGGGTCTTGCTCAAGAGGGAGGTTGGTGAGATAGAAGATTAGAGCACACACAATCTGCCAGAAGGGGTGAATCAGTGGACAAGACCAAAAAATGTGATGCAACGTGCTACTCTGTCAGCTTTGCCCCTCCAGCAGGTAGGGGCAACTTCTGGGAACATGTAGTGCAGTTTCCTGGGGTCTCTACCACTTGTAGTGAGTGTATATTGTATATTTTTATGTGGTTTCATGAACAGAGTTAAATCGGTGAGCACAATGCATCTGCTCTCTTTTTTGAGTTATACCTGCCTAAGAGAGGTTTTATGTGATGAACCCTGGGGCTCAGTGATCCACGTTGTGGAATTCTTTTGATGACACGTTTGATGCTGATATCCTCAATCTGCCTTTGTATTGTCGTGGAATTGAAAGGAGCACATTCATTCTGACCTTTGTAGTGAGGGTCATCTAACCAAGGTGAGAGAACAACTGAGAGGGGTTGGTAGAGGTGCATGCGTAGAAGGAACGTTTGTGACATACATCATGAGGATATCTGGATATTCCTTATATTTTTCTGATCTTTGTCACACAAACAATATTCTGGGCCAAGTTGCACGTCTTTTAGATTGTCTTCAAAAATGTTTGTTTTTTTTCACTTTTGTACATATATGTTTTAGCACATTCTCCTGTATAATTTTATGTATGGTGTCTTATATTTTTTTATTATAAGCACAGCACATATTTTTGCACATTTTAAATAACTGAATAGCTGTCAGTTTGAAACGCATTTACATGTAGGTTCTATAATATTTTATTTGTGTTTTTTAGCAAACTTTTACACAGTGCCTGGAGCTATCGATCCAATACTTTGTGGTAATAGCACAGATGCTGGGTAAGTAGCCTATTGTTTGTTCTTCCTGTTGGAAAAATGTTGGTAAATGAAGGTAATTTTATGTGCACTTGGTCATAGAGGAAACTATCTTAGCAACAATCTGAGTAGTCTTAAAGCGGAGTTCCGGGCACAAAATCGACCTTTTTTTTTTTTTGTGCCCGTCCGCTTGGTCTCCTTAACCTGAAAAGGAATTGGATAGTTAGGTATTTTTTTTTTTTTATACTTACCTTGTAATTGGAGATCGAATATACTCACATATCCTTCACTTCCTCCCTCAGCGCCGCGGCTCCGCCGTCACTTCCTGTCTTGCGATGATTCCTGGGAGCTGAACGTCATCGCTCCCAGGAATCAATGCGACGGCACCGGCCCCACTCGTCTCTTCCCGGGGCGATGCCGCATTCCCTTCTAAACAGCTTCTGGGCATGCCCAGAAGCTGTGGAGGAATGCGGCGCAGCACCGAAAGTGACGAGAGGGGCCGGTGCAGGCGCATTCTGGGAGAAGAAGACACGGAAGAGGACGCCGAAGAGGATCGCGCCGGCTTCAGCTGCCCACAAGAGAGATGGCAACGCTCTTGAAGAAATTTTATAAGTGAGTATTTCTTCTAAAAGGCAAGTGCGAACCGGGACAGATCAGAGGCTAGCCATTGTGGAATGTACTAGCCCTGACTGTCCCGGGGGTATGTTTACTGAAAAATGTTTTCTGTGCCCGGAACTCCGCTTTAATAGTCTAATCTTGAAGTTAAAGTTAGCATAAAGCTTTAGTTATTTATGTACTTTTTCTTTATGCATTGTACTACGCAAAAAAGAAGAACATTTGTATTTGTGTGAAAGGTATTCCAGTTAATGGATTTTAAATTTACAGTACGCTGCGCTTACCACCCTTCAAGACAATATGTCTACTCATCCCCCAGTACACCGAGCCCTTGCACTACAGCAAACTATAGACACAACATCTTACCATGGGGCTGTTATCTCCTCAGAAGTACACTGCCCCACAGCTGCAAAACAAAATTTCAATAAACTGTAAGACAAACTTCCCAAAGTTGCTCAATCTCAGCTCCACAGCCAATAAAACTAAATTTGCTCTGCAGGCAGCTGTGAATCCAAAGTCTGAAAACACAGACACATCACCATTTGTAAAATACATGGTTCACAAATAGCTCCCCAAGATAAGTCTCACCAAGTTCAATGAGAAAAAAAAAAACAAAGAAATGTCCAAGCTCCGCTTACTGACCAGCCTGCGACCAACAGAATTGACCTGTCCAACAGTATGCTTTAAAAATAGGGGTTTAGTTGCACACATTTGCAAATACATGCGTAAGCCAGAGAGCCTCGGCAAGGCACCCCATTATCTGTGGACCTAACTCTAATTTCTGTGAGTCTCCAACAATGAAAGCACGGGGCAGTACCCACTTTTTTGTACTAAGTTCAATGAGAAAGCTAAAAACTACAGAGGTTGGACATTGAAATTCAAAGTCGCAATAAATGATCTAGATGGCACAAATACAGAAAACAAAATCTGTTTGT
Organism: Pelophylax lessonae; assembly: GCF_965119305.1. NCBI lineage: Eukaryota > Metazoa > Chordata > Amphibia > Anura > Ranidae > Pelophylax > Pelophylax lessonae. The sequence goes on along the minus strand of NC_138769.1, from coordinate 586,515,058 downwards.
CAGACGGCTAGGTCTTCAATCTGCTGATTGTATCAAAAACCTCAAAGCTGTTTGCATTTACAATCCGGAAACAAGTCTTAACCCTGCTTTGGACAGACTTGAGCGTAGCTCCAGCAGCCCAGAAGACATTGAAGATGTTTTATTTGAAGGGTTGCAAATCTTCCCAAAAAAATCTAGCAATAATAAAGAGCCCAGTGATCTTCTCTTGGAGCTTCAACCTGCCAAAGCCGATAACCACCTACCTGGCCTCAGTTACCTAGATACCACTGATGTGGATAACCCAATAGTCTCCAAGTTACATTATGGTATACAGGAAAAATGGGCATCACTTGGATCAAATTAAAGAGAAGAAAATAAAGTTTCCTTTCTTCCCTTTTCTTACTTCTGTGAGTGCATTACTAGCATTTCAGATAGTAAGAATGATCCAAATTTCTCCTTTTAGGAGTCCAACCCTGTCGGTCCACCTTCTCTAAGGCCTCACGCATTTCATATAGAGACCACAGAGCTCCAGTGTCTGTGAAAAGGACTGATAGTCTACCTGCACCTACTACAGTCCCTCAAAAGACTGATCAGAACAAGAAAACTGAGAACTCAAATCGTCAATGATCCATACATAATAAACCACACCCACTTAGGAAATGTATCGGCTTCAAATAGAAACACTTACAAGAATGCAAAGAGCATTTAAAAAACTTTGGTGTTTACTTCAAATGCTGTGCTTCCACAGAACACCATGCTAAAGACTGTAAGGCTACTATTAAGTGCATAGAGTGCAACAGCGATGATCATGTGCAAGCTCTTCATCCATTTTAAGAAAGTCCCACTCTGTCTACAGATAATACCGCCAAGGGAATACATGGCGGGGATAGCACAGTGCCTCGTACTCCAGTTATGTACATACTGTATGCCTGTGGAGAAGGACTCTGTGACAAATCCTGTGGCAAAAAAATGCTTAATTCATGTATTACTCCAAGGGTCAACCTGAAAAAGCTGTAAGACTATATATTCATAGTTGGTAAGGTTGAATAAAGACAATAGTTCATCCTGTGTTGGTGTGTGTGTTTATGTCGATAATCATTTCCCATATCCCTGTATATTGTATTCACTAAGATGCATGTCCAAGAGTCTTTTAAAACTATCAATACTTCCTGCTGACACCACCGATTGTGGAAGAGAGTTCCACATCCTTATTGCCCTGACAGTGAAAAAACCCATACGCAGCTTAAGGTTAAACCACTTCTCCAATCTCATTGAGTGGCCCCATGTCTTCTTACACTCCCTGAGACTAAATAGCTTCCTACCTACTCTGGGATCCACAATGAGATATTTGTATATCACCATCATATCTCCTCTTAAGCGTCTCTTCCTCAGGGAGATATGTTTAGTGCTTGTAGTCATTCCACGTAATTGAGTTCCTTCTGTCCCTTATTCATTTTGTTGCCCTTCTCTGGACTCACTGCAGTTCCAGCACTTCCTCCCCGAGGACTGGTGACCAGAACTGAATGGAATACTCCAGATGTGGCCAAACTGGAGTTTTATAAAGTGGCAGAATTATCATTTTATCTTTGGAGTAAATTCCTTTTTTAATGCAAGTTAATGGTCTGCTTGCTTTGCTTGCTGCGGCTTGACATTGCATGCTTTTGCTCAGTCTGTCTTCAACTAGGACCCCCCAGATCTTTCTCCATCCTGGATTTCCCCTGAGGTTCTCCCCCCTAGTGAGTAACTTGCATTTATATTTTTAGCCCCTAAGTGCATTTCTTTAAATTTCTCAATATTAAACCTCATTTGCCATGTAGTTTCCCACCCCATTAATTTATTGAGGTCGTCTTGTAAAGTTTCTATGTCCTGCTGTGATGTTATTGCCCTGATTTTGTGTCATCCACAAACAGTTAGATTGAGCAATTTATGCCAACCCCTATATCATTTATGAATAAATTAAACAGAATTGGTCCCAGGACAGAGCCTTGGGGTACCCCACTTACCCCACTTACCACTTCAGACCAGTCTGAGCACAACCCTTTGGACATGCCCCTGTAACCAGTTTTTTATCCAAGAACAAACCTTATGGTCCATGCCACAGACCACAGGTTGTAGATTAAGCATTTAAGGGGACTGTATTAAATGCTTTTGCAAAATAGATACACCACATCCACAGGCCTACCTTTATCTAGATGGCCGTTCACTTTCTGATTGGTTTGGCAAGAGCGACTTTTCGTAAATCCATTCGGATTACTACTAATTCTACTGTTTTCATCAGCAAATTATTGGATATAGTCCCTTATCATCCTCTCTAATAGTTTACATACTATTGATGTTAGACTGACACGCCTCTAGTTTCCAGGAATATATCTCTGCTTTTTTTTTTTTTGAATATTGGTATCATGTGGGCTTTTTGTCAATTAGCTGGTGCATTCCTGTCAGCATCCTGTCCACAAAGATTAGGAATAACAGTCTGGCTATAACCTGACTGAGTTCTTTGAGGACTCTTGGGTGTAAGCCATCTGGTCCTGGTGATTTATTTGTGTCAAGCTTTTCTAGTCTTTTCTGGACACCAGCTTCTGTTAGCCACAAGAGTATATCATGTGTCATGTTACCAACAGTCGTGGTTGTTATACCCCTCCTTGTCTCTCATAGTTTTTTGTAGCTACACTGATTGCATTCTTACACTTCTTATTGCATTCCTTGTAGTGTTGGAATGCTGATAATGACCCCTCCACTTTAAAATTTTAAAAGGCCATTTTTTTTTTTTTTAATATGACTTTTTACGTTATGGTTTAGCCACCCAGGTTTAACCTTTGTTCTTCTATATTTATTGCACTGGGGATAGCTTTATTTAATATGTTCCTAAAGCATTCCCATGTTTCCTTAGTGTTTAATGTTTCTAGTATTTGGTCTCATTTAATCTCTTGTAGTATTGAGCACAGTTTAGAAAATTTGGCTCTTATGAAATTTTGTGTTCTTGTACTACCCTCGTGCCTCCTTTTCCTATGATTTATGCTGAATGTAATTATCCTGTGATAGCTAGTTCCTAAGTTGTCCCGTATTTCCACATCTGCGGCCAGATCTCAGTCATTTGTACTTAATAGGTCTAGCAATGCATTCTTTCTAGTAGGGGAATCCACCAATCGAGACATGAAGTTGTCCTGTAAGACATTTAAGAAGTGCAGGGCCTTTAATGAGTGAGCTCTCCCTTCTGCCCAGTCAATATCTAGATAGTTAAATTATGATGACCTTACCCTCCCTCACCACCATTTTTAATTATGATAGGAGATCCAACTCCTCCTCTGCCTTCAGGTTAGGGGGCCTGTAACATACCTCCACACAACAATCTGTCCATCTGTTCGCAATATGCTGAACCCGAGTGACTGGTAAACAATATACCCGTTGGTCTTTGTGATAGATTACCTTATCTGTCCTACCAATAATTGAGTCCCCTACCACCAGTAACCTTGCAATATTATTCTAGATGATCAGAGTTACACGTCTCTTGCAATATCAAAGCTTTTTGACCTGTTAAACATAACAGGAGCTGCCTTAACTTTCACCTTGGGTACCTGTGCTGGCATGACAGAAGTTTCAGGCAGGAAAGCCACTGATCTTGTAGTAGCTCCCCTGAATGGCAGTATAGAAATGCCATTGTCCACTCTCATCGAGTGCTACCAGATTCCAGCCAACAGAGAAGAGATCCTTACTCCTGCAGCTGCCTCTCACCACACTTGAGAGGCATAGCCAGCCACAAACCAGCTTTTCACAGATATGCCAATATTCTCCTGTTTCCCAGGAGAAACATCCCAAGGCTTGCCAAAAAAATCAATGGACCACATGACATATCCTATGCCCATTGCCCAATGCCTAGATCTAGGCTGGGTTATCATAGGCATTGTCTGTTTGGGTAATGTCAGGAGGTCTTCGGCAGTTTCCTCTTTGAGGTCATGGGTCATGCCATTTCTTGTTTTGAGCAATGCCCATATCACTACCATGGCAAAAAAGTCTTTGCAGTAAAGGCATTCAAAGTGGTAACAAGGCCCTTGCTTATTTGGAATGATAGTGTCAGCACAACAGTGTTTGATGTAACAACTAAAGACAAGGACCTGGCAGACAACATGAATGACACAAATGTCCTAAAAATTATGAGTAAGGAGTTCTATCAGCACAATTTCAACAGCTGGGTGGCATCCCTACCTTCTCAAGAAAGACACTACCTAATAATGTTCTGCATGCGGAAGCACAATTAACTTTTATACCCTGAACAGAAAACCTGAGATGAAGAAACAATTTGTTGACTTTATGTAGAAGGTGTTTGCGAGAGATAATATTGAGCCTGCACCACCTCTTCACCACCTCACCAGGGAAGGACAGGAATGCTGGTACCACTCATGCTTTGGTGTGTACCATGCTTGCAAGCCAGATCAGATCGAGGTGTTCTTTGATTCAAGCGCTCTTAACAATGTTATTGTCATTGGGCCTAATCTGAACAACAAATTTATAGGAGTATTGTTATACTTCAGACAAGAACCAGTTGCTTTTATGGCCAACATTCAGCAAATATTCCACAGTTTAATAATTCAAGAAGACAACAGAAGCTTTCTCAGGTTCTGATGGCATTGCAATAACGATGAACCCATCACAATTCACATTGATTCTATATTTGAAATGGTTAATCCTAAATCAGATAAGAAAATGAAAGCTAATACCATTACACTCAACACCCCTGTGAAGTCAGAGTTTTCACTGTTTTAAATGCTTTTTTAAGTGTTCCTCTGTTAAAGGAGCTATCGCACAACTTATTCATGTTGCTCATCAATTTGCAACCAATACTAGGGACAATGAAGAGTGTTGTGAATAGCACATCTGTAAAGGGCCTCCCACCATCAAGGAAATTTCACAAGCAGGAAATGTCATCATTCGATGTGTTCAACATGAAGTGCACTCATGGGAGATTGTTAACATATCAAAGACCTAACCTTTCTAAGGATAGCACGCTCTACAAATTGAGCCCAATGATTGATCATGACAAGTTGCTTCAAGTTGGAGGTTGCATAGAGAAGTCCAATCTGTTCAGTGAGGAACAGAATTCCCTTATTTTTTCAGGTCAACATCACATGACTGCGCTGCTGGTTAAACATCACTATGAGCAAGTTCAGCCCCAAGGACAACACTTTACAGAAGGAACAGTAAGATCTGCAGAGTTTTGGATTGTCAGGATGAAAAGATGCATATCATCCATCCTTCACAATTTCATCAAGTGTCAAAAATTGGAAGGAAGGCACCAACAGCAGCAAATGGCAGAGCTTTCAGCCAACAAATTAAGCTCAGAATTGCCTTTCACTAATGTTCATAGATGGCAGTGGAGGTTCAGCACCTTGCCAATGTCTTCTGGAGTTGATGGAAGGAGTACCTCTGCACCCTTAAATGGCAAATTTAACAGTAATAGACATAGTCCTCTTGAAAGAAAAGAATGCCCACTGTACCCATTGGTCTATGGGTCTCATTACAAAGACTGTCCCAAATGATGGAAAGGTTCAGAAAGTAGAAGTGAAGGTAATTAAGGAAGGATCAGCACTACTCTACTTCAGGCCTAGCTAAAAGCAAAATTGTTCCAGGTCGACATCACAATACCGCACTGCTGGTTTGACATAACCATGAGCAAGTTCAGCACCAAGTACAGCACTTTACAAAAGGGGCTGTAAGATCTTCAGGGTTTTGGATTGTCAGGGTGAAAAGATGCATATCCTCCATCCTTCACAAATGTGTCAAGTGTCAAAAATTGGGACGAAGGCTCCAACAGTAGCAAACGGCAGAGCTCTCAGCCGGCAGATTAAGCACAGAACTGCACTTCACTAATGTTCATAGATGACAGTGGAAACAGGTTCAGGACCTTGCCAATGTCTTCTGGAGTTGATAGAAGGAGGAGTACCTTTGCAACTTTCGGGGGTTATAGTAGTCCTCTTGAAAGAAAAGAATGCTCACTGCAACCATTGGCCTATGGGTCTCATTATAAAAATTGCACTAAATAATCGTGGAAAGGTTCAGAAAGTAGAAGTCAAGGTAAGCCAAAGGAAATGGATTTGTCTTCTAATCCAACGACTTGATTCAAAGGGAGGTAAGAAGGACTGGTACATTTTGCTGCCTTCCCCTCTGAAGAACTTGCTTTAAAGGGAGGAAAGAAGGACTGGTGTATGTTGCTGCCTTTCCCTCTGAAGAACTTGGTTCTACAGGAGGCAAAAAGGACTGATGCATGTTGCTGCCTTCCCTTCCTAGGATACACTCATAAACTGTCTTCTGTGCCATCTTACAGACACTTATTACTCCTAATGACCTTATAAATTTTACAGTATGTGAATGTTTGCATTATTCTTCCATGGTCTTCCCCTTTCTTCTTTTTTCAGGTGTTCCAGGAATATTCTTCTCCTACAATGTTTGGACTTGATTTTCAATGATTTAATATGTGAAATCATAGATTTTGTCTGGGAGTACACATGCATTGTTGATTGTTTCTCTTCAAATAATTTTGTCCCTTTCTTACTCCGTAGCTAGGAGATGCTCTTTATAGCTAGTCCCACCCTCTTTTCAGTGTGCCTTTAGTTTCTGTTCTGAGCAAATATAATTGCTGTAGCTAGACATACTATTATTTTTGTACTTATCTGATGTTCCTCTGTGAAAATATGCAAAAGTTTTCAATTAAACCGTTCTACAATCAGCAGGAAGTAATTTGGTTTGAGTCACTGCCTGCAAGTGCTGCTAATATTGTTATAGCGATCTCACCCCAACTGTATCAGTTATAAAGATCACACAATGCTTAGATGGGGGAAGCAGAAGAACACTGAATATGGAATATGGAAGTTGGTGATAAATAGACCTAAAAATCATGTTTCTGAAAGTTTAAAAAAATAATGAAAATTGTATGAAAGATAACCCTTTGTGATATAAACACGTGTTCTAATTTTGGAGTCTAAATCATCTTTTGTTTTTAGGCAATGTCCAGAGGGATACACGTGCATGAAAGCAGGCAGGAACCCCAACTATGGTTATACCAATTTTGATACCTTTAGCTGGGCCTTTCTTGCCTTATTTCGCCTTATGACTCAGGATTTTTGGGAAAACTTGTACCAGTTAGTAAGTAAACATAATGTCTTTATTTTCTATTTGATGTTTACGGTTGTGCCCTTATAAATATAGACAAAACACAAAAAAACCTTAAATATACTAAAAAAAAACATTTCTGAACTATGTTGGCGCTTCATAGGTTTTCTTTAATATTACAGGAATTCTAGTGTACATAAAAGATAACTTTACTACAGAGAGAAAGTGGGTTGGGAGGGTTGAGGTCAACTTTAAAGATCTTGTCTTTAAAGTTCATCTCTACATGTTTTGCCAGACTATGGCTTCTTTAGGAGATTTTGCTAGAGTATTGCATAACAGTTCACTACAAAAAAGCAATATATTAATACACAAATACATCAATACAAAAATGCCAATAAATCTACATTTGAGAAATGAATCATGGTATACATTGTTCAGATAAATCTGGGTAATTACCAGAGGTTTCTGTTATGCAATACTCTAACAAAATCTCCTGAAGAACTCATAGTCTGGCGAAACATGTAGAGATGAACACATTGCAACAGTACTGTATGGATCATTTTTTTTCAAATGTTTTTATTTGATACAATTTTTTAATGATTATAATAAAAATTGATTTCTTTTATATTATATCTTGTGTGTGGCACCTTTAAAATCCTGTATCTACCTCCTTAGTTATGACATTACAGATAGTTTCCTGTATTAGAAATGTGTATTGGTTGCTTCAGTATTTTGAAGGTGGCCATTCCATGGGCTGAATTTGAACTTGTGAGAATGAGGAGAGTTTGGTAGGTACTGTAAGAGCAGTGTCAGCAGAATATGTCAACAGAAGTCTATTTTGTAAGATATTTTTCTCCATTATCCAAATCGTCTAATGTTGCCACTTTTTTTTACAGAACTAAAGTATATCTGCATATGGATTAAAATCACTGATTTATTTGAACTGTAACCTAAGTTTAAAAAAAGGAAAAATTACATATATGTATGCTTCAGGTTTCAATTCTCAATTGTTTCATCCTGTTTTTCTAACATTTGGACATTAGTCACAATTAAAATCTTAGAATCATTCCAGAGAGCTCCATCTGTATCCATTTCCTTCATACCGGTGTCTTGATTTCATTCTGCTCTCTCAATATCTCCCTTTGTAGTGACACATTCAGATGCAATGAGAGCAGATAGTGTAATGAGTGATGAACCTGAGCGAGACAGCACATCTCCCGCAACCCTTTAGATGAGTCTGCTTCTCCTTGCTAGCCACTGGATTGAACTCGAGGGTAGCTGCAGGGGATCGGGTTTGCTGGGGGTCAGATTGGTGTGGGGCGAGAAAAGTAGTGCTGGGGGGGGAAGGGGGGATGAAGTATATAAGAAAGAAAAGTGGTGAGGGTGGGCTTTTTTAGAGGAAAGGGAGTGGCGGGAGGTGGAGAGGCTGTAGACAGGGAAAGCGGCAACATGGGAGGGGGTGTCATATTTGAGCCGAAAAACTCTGATCAGCGCAGTGTAATCTGCTGATCAGAGATATAGGATGGTTCAACCGAGTCTGATGAACCATTCTGCTATAAGTTTATGGTCATTGAAATGAGCATGAGCTTATAATCGAAGGAGAAATGAGGTCCATGCCACCTGGAAGCAGTGCTATAGGTCCATGCACTGTACGGCCCTGACAGTGGAATGGTGAAAGTCTTTGGGCCACATTTAAAAAGTATCGGCATTGGCTTACCATGGCCATACTGCCATGGCTAAATATTAAAAAGCAAATTTATAAAACACAACAATGTGCTTTACAATTGTATTTCGTACTTTGCTTGCTTCATTTATTTCCGATTTTTCAAGAATCTCTTCTTTAATCACAAAGTGTGTTCTGCAGCATTATGCCATTGTGTGACCACAACAGTAAGACACCTTTATTACTCATAGGAGAGGTCTATTTTGTTGAGGCTCTAAATAACTAAGCAGCTCCCCCTTTTTGAACAGGTAGCAATAGTTGAAAGGGATATGTATCCCTTCTTACAAAAGAAGAGCTAATCAGTGACCTACAGCTATTACCTTAATAAACTCGACCACTCCAAAGAGAAAAATGGGTACATTTTTTAATATAATTATGTCTTATTGAGTTTTGACTGAGATTATATTCCTTTTTGTTTAAAAGTAAAACATTCTTATTTGTAATTTAGACTCTGCGCGCTTCTGGGAAAACATACATGATCTTCTTTGTTTTGGTCATCTTTGTTGGCTCATTTTACCTGGTGAATTTGATCCTGGCTGTGGTGGCTATGGCTTATGAAGAACAAAATCAGGCAACTTTGGAGGAGGCAGAACAGAAGGAAAATGAATTCAAAGCAATGCTGGAGCAACTGAAGAAAGCTCAAGAAGAACAGGTCTGGCTAGCCTTACAAATCTGTCCATTCAAATCCTTTTTCCTTACTAAATAAGTGGATATTTCTCCCCTTCTTTTTCTCCCAACCCCCTCCATACTTGTTGCTGACATGTTGGAGATTAAAGCCATACAAGGAGCCCTTATGGGAGCTATTCGCTTCTGAATTGCTGCTTTATCTTGAATGATGGACAGGAAGCTTCTTCCTATCTATTCCTAGACATAGACACTGTCTCTCACAGTTTCTTCTTTGCTACAGTCCTTTCTTAAGCACATGCACTATGCAGGTTCTAGTGACTGACACAGTTCAGTTTGTTTAATTCCAGTGCAACCAGTAGTTGCCAACCAAACAACAACACTGCAGAAGTTGTAGCCTAAATTTAAATGCAAGAAACACATGATCTCCCTCTGTATACGTAGATATATTATTTTGTGTTTGTCATTTACTTTAGGCAGCAGCATTGATCACCTCAGCTGGTACTGTTACTGAGGATGCGGCAGAGGATGAAGAAGGAGATGCAAGGATGTCTCACACTTCTTCAGAATTTTCCAAGCCAAGTTCTAAAAGCGCAAAGGAAAGAAGGAATCGTAGAAAGAAGCGAAAACAAAAAGAATTGTCTGAAGGGGAGGAGAAGTGTGATAATGAGAAGGTTTACAAATCGGAATCAGAAGATGGCATGAGAAGAAAAGGTATTTGGTATCCTGACAATAGGCTGGGACGAAAGTTTTCAATAATGGATCAGGTACTGTGAGAAAATCCTATTTGATAATATAAAGTAAATTTTAAATTATCTTTAGAATTGTATTGTTTTAGAATGGCTAGGAGTATATGCATGCAGATCTTTTTCTTTTCTTCATACAAAACAGGAAGACTCACTTTACACTGCAAGAAGATTTCGTTGAACATAAATTGGCCAACACATCCAAAAGCAGTCCAACAGACGGGTGGGAAACATAGCAACAAAAGATAACAGACCCGATAAATATTCAAATATTATCCCGCGCTAGGCATTTACAACTATCTACAAAAAATGTGCAGCTGCTGTTCACCAAGTAGAAAAACTCAGAATATATTTATATATATATATATATATATAATGTGAGTGTGTGATAATAAGTGTTTGCCCTCACAGTCCTATAAAGATATACTAACAATAACAATTATAAAAAAAAATATTTGATAAAGTGCCCAAAAAATTTATAGACATCAATAAAGTGCTTAAGTGTTCCAAAAAAAATCTCAAAAAGTTACTGATCAAAGTGCTAAAAGTGCTCCAAAGGATCAAAAAAAATGTGTTAAGGTGCTTCAAGTAGAAAAGTGCTGAGGTGCTTCAAGACAGTTCATGCGGTGTAGGGTGCTTCACTCCCCTCCTGTATCCCCACTCACCAGAAATAATGGATCCACAGCTATTTCAGTCTGGGGGTCAATAAGGCTTATAGCTGGTTAGATGGAAGCCAATTCACTTGCTGGATACCGCCACACCACCGCTGTGCACCGACTGGTTACAGGACCTTTAGGGACTTTAGGGACGAACAGATGCCATAGTGAAGCTCGTTTTGTAAAATCCTGATACACCACATCCACAGGTCTCCCCCTATCTAGCTCACAGCTCACCTCCTCATAGAATGTTAACAGATAGGTCTGACAAGAACGCCTTTTTGAAAACCGGTGCTTATTACTGCTGATGATACTGTTGACTTTAGCAAATTCTTGGATATAGTCCCTTATCATCCCTTCCAGTAATTTACATACTATTGACATCAGGCTGGCCGGCCTATAATTGTCCAGGATATGTCTCTTCTCTTTTTTTAATATTGGTATCATGATGGCTTTCGTCCAGTCACCTGGTACAGTTCCTGTCAAAATACTATCTGCAAAGATCAGGAACAGTGGTCTAGATATAACCTTACTGAGTTCTTTGAGTACTCTCAGATGCACGCCCATCCGGTCCTGGTGATTTATTTGTGTTAATGTTATCCAACCTTTTCATGATTTCACCCTCAGTTAGCCATAGAGGCATGTCCTGTAAAGTACTGCTAACCATACAGTCATGGTCAGTGTACCCCTCCTTTTTCCTGTTTAAAGACTGAGGAGAAGAAAGCATTTAGCACAGTTGCCTTCTCTGTGTCTTCTGTAACCATCCTCCCCTTATCGTTAATTATGCTTATCGTTAATTGTGTGCAACATGCTCTGACCTCGTTTTTTTGCTATTGATATATTTAAAGAATTTCTTAAGTTTCCTTTTACTTTCCTCTGCTATATGTCTCTCGAAGTTAATTGTAGCCTTCTTGATTTCGTATTTACATTTCTTATTCGATTCCTTGTACTGGTGGAAAGCCGATAAAGTCCCCTCCAATTTATATCTTTTAAAGGCCATTTTTTTCTCCCTACCCTTTTTTTACATTACGGTTTAGCCACCCTGGTTTGGCCTTGGCTCCTCTAAATTTGTTTCCCATAGGAATCCACTGTAAGATGCTTTTGCCTAATATGTTCCTAAAGCATTCCCATTTTTCCTCCGTGGTTAGTGATCCTAGGGTTTTGTCCCAGTTTATTTTCTCTATTATTGAGCAAAGTTTCAGAAAGTTTGCCCTTCTGAAGTTAAGGGTTCTTATGTTCCCCTCTTGCCTTGCTATCTTGTGATTTACATTAAATGTGATCATCCTGTGATCGCTAGAACCCAAGATGTCCCGGACTCCTACATCTGAGATTAGATCTGTGCCATTAGTAATTAATAGATCTAACACTGCTTTCTTTCTAGTAGGAGAATCCTAGTCCTAGAAGTCTTTCCATTCAAACACTTAGAGCAATTTCAACTGGTATTCTCTCTTTGACAGCCCTGAATGTCTGGAAGTTACTGTTAATCTGCTGCTTGTAGATTAAGATTGGATATGGTAATCCTGATGGATCTGTAGTTAATTGCCCATTTTGTGTAAGGAGTCACTCTTTTATTTTAGGTTTGCTTATGTACTTCACCAGTTGGCAACATGTTGCTGTTTACTTTTCCTGTCCTCTTAATGTTCTTCAAACAGTTTGAAGCTGGACATAAAGATTTGATGCAAGGGGAAAAAGGTATATCAAATTATTACCTTGGGGGCGTGGCCGCACGGGCATGTGAGAGGAAGCAGCTCACGGAGCTCCCGCTGTAGATCCGTAACACATCACCTTGCCCCGGCCGGTTAACTTGATAAAACCACCGGATCCTGATAGCTGAGCTGTCCAGGAGTACACAGACACCTCGCATGTCTTGATCGGGTGCCGCTATGACCCGCGGGAGCAAACTTAAGGACGGCACTGTCCCTGGCTCGGCCGGTCAAGATGGCGCCGTTGCGGGGACTCCGCAGCACGCATCCCGCGGCACTGACAGGCAGAAAGATACCGGCACAAAGCCCAAAACAGCACGCACAGGGGAAAGGACAGCGCTGGTGACATCCTGCTGTGTACGCTAAGAAGCTCTGTGATCTCCCAGGACCCAGCGTTGTGGATTCGGCATCCATGGCAGATCAGCAGGTACTCGGGGACATCCAGCAGGGCCTGGGTGAGATGGAACTGCCTGGGCAGCCTGAGTTAGATGATGGGCTGGAGAGAGATATGCTGGAGGGCAATCAACCCACCTTGGGACAAATTCTTCTTGCAGTACAGAAATGCACGGCTTCTGTGAACCTTGTCAAGGACAGACTAGGGGGTCTCACGGAGGAGGTGGCCCTTTTGCGCCAGGACTTACAAAAAATGAGGGAACGCACCACAGCTGCCGAAAGTCGCATAAGCGACTTGGAAGATCAGATCCCCACATTGATTACGGAATCCAGAGAAACTGCCAGGCAGGCTCAGGCTAACAAGAATAAGAAGGATGACATTGAGAACCGCCTGCGCAGAAATAATGTCCGCATAGTAGGGCTCCCAGAGAAGGTGGAGGGCAGGGACCCCACGGAGTTTGTTGAAAACTGGCTATGTGAGATCTTTGGGCGTGAGTCCTTTTCTCCCTTATATGCGGTGGAACGTGCGCACCGTGTTCCTACTAGGGTGCTGCCTGGCAATGCTCCCAGACCCATGCTCGCCAAGATTTTACACTACAGGGACAGGGAGAAGGTGCTGCGACTTGCCCGTGAAAAGGCCGATATCCGCTATAATGGAGTCAGAGTGTCCTTTTACCCGGACTTTTCGGCGGATGTACAAAAACAAAGGGCGAAATTTATTAATGTGAAGCAGCGACTCCGACGCATAGGCCTGGTGTACTATGCTTTATCCTGCAAGTTTGAGAGTCACGGCAGGATGCGGCGAATTGGCTGGACATCCACGAACCATCTCTTCGTCGCAGGGGACGGGACGAGCCTGGAGAGTGATCGGGATTACTTGAATGACCGCATTCTTCTGTGATGGAGCTATTTTACAGTCTGAACGTGCTCTAGCACGATGTTTGTTCTTGACCCGGCCGGGGACGTTTACCATGATTCGTATGGAATATGCAGCTCCGTACATGGCAAGGGTTGACGAGCAATGATGTGTATCTACACAGCTCTGATTTGGAGCCTATATCTGTGCCTGCACAGTTGTGCATGTTGGACGGGTGGGTCCCTTCTGGATGGTATGGCCGCAGCTGAGTCCGTCTGGATTGGATCGCCTGTTTTCAGACAGTTCTTTGTCAGGGTGCCGTTGTGCCTTGACCTACTGAGTTATGGTTTATTTGACAATCGTTTTGTTTTTGGGAAGATTCACACCACAAGTTTTTCCAGGTACTGTAGAGATGTTTCACCTCCACACCGGAAGCCTTCTGGGGACCCTTTCTGTTTATGCCATGGCCTCCTTGGAGGGGGCCTCAGATCTCCGCCCACCTCTTTTTATTATCCTTTCTTATGGCGGGGGTACCAGTGATTTCTTGGAACGTCCGTGGCCTGGGCTGCCCGCTTAAGCGGGCTATGGTGGCACATCAACTGAAGAAGTACCACCCGGTGGTTATTGCTTTGCAGGAGACTCATCTGGTGGGGGACTCTGTGGGGTGCCTTCGGTACTCATGAGTGGGCTGGGGTTATCAGTCCACCCACTCCTTACACTTGCCTTTCGGGAATTGGGTGTGCAGGTGGACTCTGAGGGGAGATTTGTGTTCCTACATTGCATGCTTTATCAGGTTATGTGTGTTTTAGCAATAGTGTACATTCCGCCCCCATTTTCCTCGGGGGTACTCAGGGAGCTCCTTCAATTTACTATGGACAAAGTCGGAATGCCACTGTTTATAATAGGAGACTTTAATGGGGTACTGGACCCTGCCAGGGACAGACATCCTCCACCTCCCTCGCTGGCTGCAGCCAGAGGTACGGCTCTTTTCCACTTTTTGGCGGAGGTGGATTGGTCTGAGGTATGGCCCCTTAAAAATTCTGACACGGTACAGTTTTCCTGTTTCTCCAAAACGCACTCTTCATTGTCACGTATTGACTTATGTGTGGGTAATAGGGAGGCGGTGGCCTTGGTGGAGGACATTGAATATGCCTGTAGGGGGATATCGGACCATTCCCCATTGGTGGTCAGATTGCAGGTTCGCCCACGGGTGGATATGCGTAGGGCACCTTGGCGTCTGAATGCCTTCTGGCTTTCCGCCGGATAATGACATTCCAGCAGCCATTGCCAACTTTTTTGGGGATCATGACCAATTCGGGGATGTGCTCATGAGGTGGGAGGCTTTCAAGAGCTTTCTCCGCGGGGTTCTCATAGCTAATGTCAAGAAGGTCCAGACCAAGTCCAAATGCTTCGAGGATCAACTATCCCAGTGTGCGCAGAGGCTGGAGAGGGAATACTTGGGCAACCCCACTGATGATACGAGGGCGGCATGGCTCTTGGCTCAATCGGTGTGGGTTGGGGAAGTTCGCTCCAAGGCGGACATAAAGAGGTTCTTTGCCAAAACAGCATTTTACGAGGAGGGGGAGCGGACGGGCCGTCTGCTGTCGAATGGTGGGGGTGCGCCCCTCGGTTCCCCCCATAGGGGCTATCCGGCTGCCTGGTGGTGCTTTGGTTAATACACAGGACAAAATTATGGCTGAATTGGTGTGATTTTATAAAGACCTGTACTCCTCGCGGGCTCACTATGGCCCGGAAGAGCTGCAGGAATACCTGACTGCCACCCCTCTGCCGCAATTGATGGAGGAACAGCGAATGCAGCTTGAGGGCCCCGATTACGGAGAGGGAGTTGCTGGGAGCGGTGGCCCTCTTTCCGGGATCAAAGGCTCCTGGGGATGATGACCTTCCTGCTGAAATTTATCAAAACTACTCTGGGTTGTTAATGCCAAAATGACTAGAGGTGTTTCAGAGGGCAAGGGAGGTGGGGGCTCTACCAGAGTCCATGACTAGGGCCAGTATTATTTTATTGCTCAAACCGGACAAACCCCCCACAGACCCGGGATCCTACAGACCCATCTCTCTGCTCCAGGCGGATGTAAAGCTTTTGGCTAAAGTTTTGGCGCGTAGAGTTAATAAGGTTATCACACACATCATACATGAAGACCAGGTGGGATTTATGCCCAATAGATCTACGGCCCTTAACTTGCGGCGCCTGTTTGTTGTGATTCAGACACCGACCTATTGTTTGAGGGGGCCTCCATATGTTCTGATTTAACTGTCTTCTGGGGACCACCTCTGATCCATGGGTATCTAACCTACATCTTAACAAAAACACACTGGGCCTCTCCGGTTCATTTAGGATCCCTCTATGCATCTGTTATTAGATGTAGATTTTATGTCCTCTCTGAAGGAAATTGTGTGTGGCTATTTTGTCCAAATCGGAAAACGTGTATTTTTCTAATTAATATGGTGGTCTGCTCTACAATAATTGAGTGGACTTGATCTGACTTCAAATACAGGTCTCTGTTGTTCTACACTAAAGAATTTTACAATGTCTTTCCTTTATTCGGTGACTTCAAAATTTTACTGTAAAACTGTATCTTGTCAAACCATAAATAAATAGTTAATTTCCATTTAAAGTAATTTCTCCAGTGCTTTCATTGATTCCCTACTTATAGCATGCATGGACAATTGGCTGTTGTTTTTAAATTTAGCTGTGCTGGTCAGTTAAAAGTTTTTAGTTTTTTCAATCACATGAATCTTCTCTTGGTACTCATGTGTTGGCACCCTGATTAGGGTGCGGTAATGTGTAACTCTTGTATAAGAGGTGTTAGTACCTCATTGTTTTAAGGAACAATGTCTTGTCAGATCGATTTTAGATTCTATGTATCTAGGATCCTACTAGGCCCATCAGCAGCCATCTTCCCCAGTGGAAGAAGCCTAAGAAATAGACTGCTTAGTCTTCCCCTTTTCTCACTGTTAAGAAATGTTCCTTCATTATTCCACTTCCTTGTTTAGCCTCTTCAAGTCAGGCTTCTAGTTTCCCCACAAGGACTGGCACTCAAAGTCTGCCAAATCTTCAGACAAGCATTTTTTGGCATGCAGGTGCACCCCCACTGTCCAGAGTGGGTGGACACTTGGGCAACTTGTATCCTTGATGCTTGGGTACAAAAGGTGGTATCCTAGAGCTTCAAACTGAAGTTTACTCCATCTCCCCTCCTTGGTCTCTCGATTCTAAAACTTCCTCACCAACTTCCAACCTCTTAACACAAATGACCAGATCTCCATCTAGTACTCTTGCATCCCTTTGTTCAAGCTTTCATTGCTCCAGTTCCTGTGGTGGAAGGGTTTTAGGGATTTTTTCCCCAACTTGCTCACTGTTCTCATACACAAAGGGGCAATTCCCCACATTTTGGATCTTAAAGTTCTGAATTTCCTAATTTGAATCAAAAACTACTGCAAATGGAATCTACAATATATGTCATCACTTCACTTCACCAGGGTGACTTTCTGATGTCTTTGGCCTTCAAGGGTGCATTTATACACCTTTCCAGCACACCTACATTTGCTACATTTTTACTATGGGATCCCTATACTAACAGTACTTCTCACCTCCCACTAATCACTTCTTAGCATCAAAAATGGGTTCCATTAGTAGTTGTGTTGGTATGACGTCTGATTTTATACAGTAGTTGATATCTCAGCCCACTGAATACCAAGTGATAATCTTTTTCATCAGTTTGTGAAAAGAAAATAAAAATCACAAAAGATTCCCAAATTATTTGTAAAAAATGCATTACAAAAATACAAAAGTCCCTTGGCATTATAAAATTGTTCAGTTTTATTCACTGGCTTAAAGGCTAAGTTCACATCTAGGTGTTGCTATTTTATAGGCGTTTTATATGCGTTTTCCAGGCATTTTTTTTATAGGCGTTTTTACAAGCGTTTTACAGGCGTTTTTATAGGCATTTTTTGCAGGTGTTTGGAAGAAGGCATGGCTAACAAAAATGCCTGTAATCTGCCCAAAAAGAAGCTCATGTACGTTTTGGAGCGTCAGGCGTTTTGCTCAAGGCGTCGGAACGCTCAGATATGAACAGGGGCCATTGGAATGAATAGAATTTGTCTTGTTGGGCGTTATTTGAGCTGATCCTTAGAGCTGAAAAACACCCCAAAACGCCTACATGTGAACATAGCCAAAGGGAAATGTCACTGCTTCATTTGTTTATAACACCATCCCTCTTGCATGTCACCATCTTTTCCGGTTTCTGCCAGGTTTTTGGGCCTTGTAGAGACCAACGGCACATCTGTGAATGGACTGCAGCTTTTCTGAGCATGTGCACGAACACCACTATTTCTGATGTTTGGGCACCCTATTTGCTGTTGGCATTTGTGCGCATACACCAAAATCTCGGTGCATGCACAGATACACAGCACACTATCTTCTGGGATGACTGTAACATAGCAATACCAAGAAGCAGCAGGGCCCGGCCTAGGCCAAAAACTTGGAAGTGCTGTCTTTAAGCACAAAAAAATCTAAAGGTACAAATTATAATATTATTATTTTTTTTAATTTTATTTTTTTAAAGGAAAGATGGAGGACCAAAAAGAAAAAAATTGTTGCTACAGGGAGTTAAGCTTCACTTTAAATCCATCTTAAAGGGATACCAGCTTTAGATATTTTTACAGTTGCTTTTCTAATTTTTGCATATGTGTTTCAAAAAAGTTCAGATGAACATCCTCCAGAGAAATAGTATCAAATTTTTGCTCACTATTACCAGTTACTTTACAACATCAGACCTGGGTAGCCCTATCGCGAATATTGCACTAAGCAGGCAGGCATTTCTAAGTAATTATTTCAATGGAAGTGGACGCGCTGTCCCCTTTAAAATTAAAAAGGGCTACTGTGCATACTATAAAGTTATATCAAATACTATTACTATATCATGAGAAGGTACCAATAGTGTAAGCTTAATGCATACAATCTACACGAAAAATAAATAAATAAAAAATATTCAATAAAGATGCAATAGTCCAATTAAGTATTGGGTGCCAAAAGACACTCAAGCCCTAAAGCATATGTATTAATATGATAGTTCACCTTCAACCTAATATGAAAATAAACATATAAAGTGTATATATCCGTACCGATGGACAAATATACAGTACATATGGACAATTTAAATAAGAATAAATGTGTACACTTTTTATGTTTATTTTCATTTTAGGTTTTATTTATTTTTTATGTAGATTGTACCAAGCTTACACTATTGGTACCTTCTCATTGTATAATAATAGTATATGATATATAGTATCTCACAAAAGTGAGTACTCCCCTCTCATTTTTGTAAATATTTTATTATATCTTTTTATGTGACAACACTGAAGAAATGGCACTTTGCTACAATGTAAACTAGTGAGTGTACAGCTTGTATAACTATGCCCTCAAAATACCTCAACACACAGCCATTAATGTCTAAACTGCTATCATTAAAAGTGAGTACACCCTTAAGTGAAAATGTCCAAACTGAGCCACATTAGCCATTTTCCCTCCCAGGTGTCATGTGACTCGATAGTGTTAGAAAATCTCAGGTGTGAATTTGGAGCTGGTGTGTTAAATTTGGTGTTATTGCTCTCATTCTCTCATACTGGTCACTGGAAGTTCAACATGGCACCTCATGGAAAATAACTCTCTGAGGATCTAAAAAAAAAGAATTGTTGCTCTACATAAAGATTGCCAAGACCCTGAAACTGAGCTGCAGCACGGTGGCCAAGACCATACAGTGGTTTACAGGATAGATTCCACTCAGAACAGGCCTCGCCATGATCGACCAAAGAAGTTGAGTACACGTGCTCAGCGTGATATCCAGAGGTTTTCTTTGGGAAATAGATGTATGAGTGCTGCCAGCATTGCTGCAGAGCTTGAAGGGGTGGGGGAGTCAGCCTGTCAGTGTTCAGACCATAGGGTGCACACTGCTTTGAATTGGTCTGCATGGCTGTCATCCGAGAAGGAAGCCTCTTCTAAAGATGATGCACAAGAAAGCCCGCAAACAGTTTGCTGAAGACCAGCAGACTAAGGACATGGATTACTGGAACCATGTCCTGTGCTCTGATGAGACGAAGATAAACTTATTTGATTCAGATGGTGTCAAGCAAGTGTGGCGGCAACCAGGTGAGGAGTACAAAGACAAGTGTGTCTTGCCTACAGTCAAGCATGGTGGTGGGAGTGTCATGGTCTGGGGCTGCATGAGTGCTGCCGCCACTGGGGGTCTAGAGTTCATTGAGGGAACCATGAATAGCAACATACTGAAGCAGAGCATGATCCCCTCCCTTCAGGGACTGAGCCGCAGGGCAGTATTCTAACATAACGACCCCAAACACACCTCCAAGACGACCACTGCATTGCTAAAGAAGCTGAGAGTAAAGGTGATGGACTGGCCAAGCATGTCTCTAGACCTAAACCCTATTGAGCATCTGTGGGGCATCCTCAAACAGGGAGTGGAGGAGAGCAAGGTCTCTAACATCCACCAGATACGTGATGTCGTCATGGAGGAGTGGTAGAGGACTCCAGTGGCAACCTATGAAGCTCTGGTGAAATCCATGCCCACGAGGGTTAAGGCAAAGCTCTGGTGAACTCCATGCCCAAGAGGGATAAGGCAGTGCTGGAAAATAATGGTGGCCACCCAAAATATTGACACTTTGGGCCCAATTTGTACATTTTCACTTAGAGTGTACTCCCTTTTGTTGCCAGCGGTTTAGACATTGTCGGCTGTGAGTTATTTTGAGTGGACAGCAAGCTGCACACTCACTACTTTACATTGTAGCAAAGTGTCATTTCTTCAGTGTTGTCACATGAAAAGATATTATAAAATATTTTGAAAAATGTGAGGCGTGTACTCGCTTTTGTGAGATACTGTAACTTTATTGTATGCACAGAGGAGAGATTGGCGCAATCAGATGGTCAGAACTGTAAACAGTTTCTATGCATATAGCAAGGTATGGCAAGGTGGGCTTCGGTACACAAAGTCCGGTGTGGCTTGCTAAACACTTCGATGGCTGCCTCCAGTGAAGGGTGAAGTAACCCTGTATGACCCAAAACAAGAAGAGAAAAGACCGGGCGCCGATCTAAGTGTAGCAGTAAAACATTTAATAGCAATAGCAAGAGTACTACTCACAGGAGTACGTTAAAAACAGGCATCTCAATAGTGGGTGTGCAGAGTTCGTCCGGGGGGTCCTCCAGAAGTCCTGTTGGAACTGGTGCTGTGAGGGATAAGCTGCGGTCTCCTGGTGCGGGACGCGCTGATCTCTCTGTGTTGATCCGGCAGCGTGAGTCCGTAGGATGGAAGGCCGTGGTGTCACTTCCTGGTCGACTCTGCGTGCTTGAACGGCGACGCGTTTGCGGAGCATGCGCTCCTTCTTCAGGCCGTGCAGGGGCCATATTGGATGTGGGCTTTTATGCCAGTAGTGTGGGGAGCTCGGGTACGGTGGCTCAATATGGCAAAAAGATACTAGCACTGCAGCAAAGCGCCTCGGGGATGTGTGACAGGCAGGGAACAGTGTGGAGAGTCGGGATGAAGAAGAGTGTATGTAGCTAAACCTTGATTGGCAACATATGTTGTGAAGGGTCCCAAAAGTATGTGGCATAAGTGTCGGTCTGTATTAGATTTGGGAAAGGGGATGCCAATTGCCGATGGGACTGGGGGTGATGGTGATGGTCAGGATTAGTGTGGAAGTTGGAAATTTGGATTAAAAATAATTAATAATTATTAATAATAATAATAATAATTTTATCTTCATTTTTTAAGTTCCAACCTTTAATTATTAATTATTATTTTTAATCCAAATTTCCAACTTCCACACTAATCCTGACCATCACCATCACCCCCAGTCCCATCGGCAATTGGCATCCCCTTTCCCAAATCTAATACAGACCGACACTTATGCCACATACTTTTGGGACCCTTCACAACATATGTTGCCAATCAAGGTTTAGCTACATACACTCTTCTTCATCCCGACTCTCCACACTGTTCCCTGCCTGTCACACATCCCCGAGGCGCTTTGCTGCAGTGCTAGTATCTTTTTGCCATATTGAGCCACCGTACCCGAGCTCCCCACACTACTGGCATAAAAGCCTACATCCAATATGGCCCCTGCACGGCCTGAAGAAGGAGCGCATGCTCCGCAAACGCGTCGCCGTTCAAGCACGCAGAGTCGACCAGGAAGTGACACCACGGCCCTCCATCCTACGGACTCACGCTGCCGGATCAACACAGAGAGATCAGCGCGTCCCGCACCAGGAGACCGCAGCTTATCCCTCACAGCACCAGTTCCAACAGGACTTCTGGAGGACCCCCCGAACGAACTCTGCACACCCACTATTGAGATGCCTGTTTTTAACGTACTCCTGTGAGTAGTACTCTTGCTATTGCTATTAAATGTTTTATTGCTACACTTAGATCGGCGCCCGGTCTTTTCTCTTCTTATTGTATGCACAGTAGCACTTTTGAATTTTAAAAGGACAACGCGCCCACTTTTGTTGAAATAGCTTTTTTTTTTTTTTTTTTTCAAATTCTTTATTTAAGAAACATCATACAGACAACAAGGCAATAGCCAAAAGCAGAAACATAACAATGAAATGCATGGAGAGTATACAGCAGAAGTAGTCATGTTGCTTAAGATACATAATAAAGTACTCTGAAAAGACATTAGCTAAAGTCTGAGTTTATATTTTAGAGGAAATGGTTCCGGAACCCGTGCATACAACGGGAAGCGGACTATCGGTTGAGGGGGGGAGGGTTAATAGGAACACATTTTTTGGGGGGGGGGGAGGGGAAAAGAGAAAGAGAACAGAAGAAAAAAAGGAGGGGGGGGGGGCACCAGGGCATGAGCTCGGCTGAGAATCGGTCCGTTTATTCACCTTGCAATGTTTTGCCCTCATTGGAGTAAATAAACATATCCCAGAGTGAGCATGTTTTTGTATTTTGTTCCCGTCTATTTTGGGAAGTCAGTACCAGGTTCTCCAGGGTATTGATGGACCTCACTTTCTTGAGCCACATGGCAATGGTGGGTAGGTTGGGAATTTTCCAACATAGGGAACTACAGGACTTTGCTGAGTTCATTTTTTGGTATCTCCTCAGGAGCATCGGCATACAATGGAGCAAGAAGGCAGGGTCCTCGGGTATTGGGAGATCTGTAAATCATTGGGTAATGTCCCGGACTTCTGTCCAATAACGTTTTAGTCTAGGACAACTCCAAAAAATATGAAGTAGGGTCCCCGGTTCCCCTCGGCATCTCCAACACACATTCGAAGTGTCAGGGAAGATCTTCCACAATGTGGACGGGGTATATTACCAATGGGATAGGAGTTTGTAGTTAATTTCTTGTGCCCATGGAGAAAGAGGGCAGCCCTGACAGGGTACCATTGGAGATGGGTAACGACTCTGAGAGCGTACCGTCAACCTTTACTGAGGCCCGGGGTGTCGAGTAGACATTAGAAATCCATTGAATCATTAGTTCCCCAAGACCAATGCCCCGCAGGATGGCAAACATAAAATGCCAGCTCACCCTGTCAAATGCCTTTTCGGCGTCCGTACTCAAAAACATACAAGGGAGCTTTGCGGCCTTAGCCCTGTGAATCAGGTTAATCACTTTAATAGTGTTGTCCTTTGCCTCTCTGGTGGGGATAAAACTGACTTGATCCAGATGTATTAGGCGGGGTAGGTAGGTCTGTAATCTAGTAGCTATATTCTTGGTGAACAACTTCAGGTCTACGTTGAGGAGGGAGATAGGTCGGTAGCTACTACACAAGGAAGGGTCCTTGCCCTCTTTTGGAAATACCGAAATATGTGCAAGTAGTGTAGATGGGTGATAAGAGGCAGTTTGCCCAAGATCTTTGAACAATTTGAGCAGGTAAGGACTCAACTGTGGGTGCATCGCTTTATAATACTGGATAGTGAACCCATCAGGACCAGAGGGCCTTCCCATTTTTAGTATTTGCGATCGCAGATTGTAGTTATGATGGGGATATGTTTGCATCAAGGGCATGTCTATTAGGAGAGGAAAGGCGGGACAGGTGGGCAGAGGGGAGGTAGTCCTCAACTGGCAAGCAGAGAGTGTTTGTAGGGGGGAGGTTATACAGGGAGGAATAGAATGCTCGAAAGGATTTGGCTAGTCTGGGGGTAGAGATATTTTCTTGCCTTGAGCGCTCCGTATGTGAGGGACGTAGGACGCTGCTCTCAGTTCCCTGAGGGACCTGGCCAGCAATTTGCCACAGTTATCTCCCGCTTCATAGGACAGTTTCTGGCAGGTTTGCAGAGCTGCTTTCGCTTTAAAGCGTATGGAGGTTTGAAACTTGTCGATGAAGATGGCCAAGCTCATTCCCGAGGGTGGGGGAGAGTGTTCTCTTATGTTGCAATTCTAGGGATTGTATGGAGGATAACAGTTTTTATGTAGTTGTGCCTCTCTCTCCTTCTTTAAGCAGGAGCCGTGTTTGATCAAGATTCCCCGGATAACGACCTTATGGGCCTCCCAAACTGTCCTGGGGTTGCTGTGTGGGGTATCATTGATTTGACAGTGTAAGGATAGCTCTATGGCAACCTCCTGTAGAATCTCTGGATTCTGGAGGAGACTTTCATTGAGACACCAATGCCAGTCAGGTGTACTAACCGGGCCACCCAGGGCAAGTTTCATGGTAATCGGCGCATGGTCTGACCAGGTTATGTGGCCTATGGAAACCTCAAGTAACGATGAGAGCAGACAGTGGGGGACCAAGAAGAGGTCAATACGAGAATATAATTGGTGTGGAGATGAGAAGTACGTATAATCCCGTTCATCCGCATGGAATACACACCAGGCATCTACCAGCTGAAGTTCGTGTAACGTTTGTAATATGCGCTTCTTGACGCCAAGGGGAACCGAGGAGGTCCCAGAAGAGGTGTCCAAGTTGGGCCCACGGAGAACATTGCAGTCTCCACCGAGCATCAATCTGCCTTGAGCAAACTCCATGAGTCTAGTCAGGGATTTACTGAGGAAAGTGTCCTGGTGAGAGTTTGGAGCGTATATGGTGGCTAGTGTTACTGCTACATCTCCTATGCGGCCCTTAAGAAAAAGGTAGCGGCTGTTTGGACCGGTACATTTGTCTAAGAGCGTCCAAGGGATCTTATTAGAAATAAGGATAGAAACTCCCCTAGTTTTAGAGTCTTGATTCGTAGCGTGGTATACGCATGGAAAGAACCTGTTTTGAAGAAAAGGAAGATGCCCTGACTTGAAGTGGGTTTCCTGCACTAGAGCCACATCTGTGTGTGAGCGTCTAAGGTCACCAAGAAGCATCTGGCGTTTCTCCGGGACATTCAGTCCCTTAACATTATGGGAGGTCACGCCGATTGCCTCCATCTTACTCGAGCCGAAGAAGGGAGAGAGTGAGGGGAAAAGGGGGGGGGGGAG
This sequence comes from Pelophylax lessonae, assembly GCF_965119305.1. Taxonomy (NCBI): domain Eukaryota; kingdom Metazoa; phylum Chordata; class Amphibia; order Anura; family Ranidae; genus Pelophylax; species Pelophylax lessonae. Next base: position 586,489,835 of record NC_138769.1, on the reverse strand, counting down.
GAAAAGGCGTTAGAAAAGAAAGTAGGGGAAAAAAGCCAGAGAAAGGAAGCAGAAGGGGTTAAGAGGGAGTAGAAAAGGAGGGAGTGGGGAACATGATGAAGAGGGGAAATCTTAAGATAGGCACTCGATTCCGGAGCAGCCGGAAACGATCGAGCGCAGGCCTACGTGGGGAAGAGGAAGGAGATGGTATCGGAGTAGAGCTCCATATCAGAGCCCCTCGGCTGTGTAGGCATATCAAAGAGAACGAGCACAAGGCACAACAATGGGTAGGTCCTGCAGGTGGCGGTCCACAAAAACAGGTGGAGAACAAAAGAAAATACCTTTGTGGCCGTCCAGTACAGGCAACAAGTGCCCCCCGCAAGACAGGGTCCCCCATTCACCAGGCGCGCCCGCCGAGACCCCAAGCCAGGCGGTCAGGCAGGGAGTCAACAGACACAAACCATATGTCAACAGGTAACAGTACATGGTAACCTAAAGCAATCAGTTATGCAGCATTAAGTTATATAGCATAAGCAGGAGCAAACCAGTGTAGATAAAGAAGGGTGACTTTTAGGTAGGCTGCTGGTATCGAGGTGGGCAAAGTATGAGACTGGCCCAGAGGACAAGACATTTGACAGAAGAGGGATGAACCCCTAAGTCCCTGAAGAAGACGGGAAAGCAGTGGGAAGACAATCCCTCAGTCAAAGTCAGAAACGAAGCTGATCCAATTCATCACGTAGCAGAAGGTGAGTAGATGTGAAAAGGCAGCATCAGATCCAGGAAATATTAAGCAGCAAAGCCCTTTACCGGAAGTCCATACATGAAATCCGAGACGGTCAGTCCGTTTCTCCAAGGTCAAAAAACAATATAGCACGGGTCAGAATAAACCAGGGGAGGCCAGCAGTTCGGTACAGGATCAAGGAAAATAAGAATTTCTAGGACTCACGGTCTCCAGGGAGGGCATTGGTAGCCGAAGTTCTGCGTCTTCTCGGCGTTCGAGACGAAAGTCCTGGGCCCCCAGACGATGCAGCTTTCATTGCAGGGCCGGCCAGATGCTGCAGCCAATTCGGTACCTGGATTGCATCCGTCTCTAGAAAGGCAAAGAGATCTGGAAGATTGTCAGGGTGAGAGAGCACAAAGGATCACTGTCCCTTGCGTACTGTTAGTGAAATGGGAAAACCCCAATGGTAGGTGCATCCCAGCTGTCTAATTTTGGCCAGGAGTGGGCAAAACAATGCCCTCCTTTGCAGGGTAGCTCTTGACAAGTCTGGTAGATTTTTAAGAGTAGCCCCCATCAAAGTCAATTTCCCCCTGTTCCCATGCTCTAAGCAATATGGCATATTTATGGCTGTATCAGTGCAGGCGACAGATAATGTCCCTTGGTCTGTTAGGCTCAGTGGAGCGAGAACCCACGGCCCTGTGCACCCTGTCAAACTCAATCTCCTGCGGGGGGACAGGGTCCGCCAGACGCTGGCAGATGGCAAGAACTGTGGGCAGAAGCGATTCCTGTCCAGTGGCCTCTGGAAGGCCCCGGAGCTGCAGATTATTACGGCAGCTTCGGTCTTCAAGCTCCTCCAGGTGGAGCTGTAAGGAGGTAACGCAGGACGCTTGCGAGGCCTGGGCCTGTTCTAGCTGGGACACACGCCGCTCCAGGGAAGACAGGGAGGACTCACCTGCCATGACTCTGCCCGAGAGTTGCTGGACCTCCACCTTAACCACCTTCATCTCCCGGTTGTGGTACTCCTCCATTCTCCTCACCAAGTTCTTCGAGTCCTTTTTAGTCAGCAGTGCCAGGAGAAGGGTACGGGGTTCCTGGTCTCCCAGCCAGGAGGACAATGCCGGAGTGAGTCCCATCAGGCTTGCAGGCAGGAAGGGCTGAGACGTCAGGGCATTCGGGATTCCTGAGAGGGGCTCCGAGGCCACCGAGGAAGCAGGTGAGACCAGGGATGCAGCCATTGTGCCACGTGGTTCAGTCGCCCAGGCACCGGCCATGGATGATCGGGTGCCGGGGAAGTATTGGAAAATCTCAGACCGCGGAGAGGCTCTGTGTTGTGGTCTCACTCTCCTAGTAGAGATGGCTCGTAAAAGCAAGGAAAAGCCGAAGGGGTGTTTGGAGCTCTGCAGACTTGCTTCTCTACTCCGCCATGTCCAAGCCAACCCCCCCCCCCCCCCCCCCAATTGCTTTTTTATGCCTAGTGTCTGGATTGTGTAGTGAGTGCAGCAGTCCTTATTTATACTTTATTTGCTAGCGCAAGGAATTCATTTGGTTTGTCATTATCATTTCTAAGTAATTAGCAGACTCTGGGATTCCATTACTTCCCTTGGAATTTACAGTACTCATGGAGAATGATATAACTAAAATTAAACTACACATTAATTTACTAAAACTGGAGTGCACACAATCTGGTGCAGCCCTGTATAGAAACCAGTCAGCTTTCAGGTTTTATTGTCAAAGCTTAATTGAACAAGCTGAAGTTAGAAGCTGATTGGCCAATATGTACAGCTGCACCAGATTTTGTACTCTCTAGTTTTGTTATATCAACCCAATTGTGATTCAAAGTATGATCAAAAACAAAGGGATTTCCAGTCACTACAGCCACCTGTCCTCCATCGATCTCATCAGAATGCATGTTCTTCCATTGTGGAGACTCTTTAAAGGTAGAGTTAGGGACTGCAGATATCAGGGACTGCAGATATCAGGGTGCCTTGGCGCGGCCTGCAGCTTACGCATGTATTTGCAAATGTGTGCAACTAAACCCCTGTTTTTAACGCATACTGTTAGACAGGTTAATTTGGCTGGTTGCTGGCTGGTTGGTAAGTAATGACTGGAAATCCCTTCGTTTTTGATCTGCGTTTGCCCTTCCTGTGCTCCTTACTATCAAGACCAGTTATAGGTGGGGGAGGTGGCCACTTTTTGATTCAAAGTATGCCTAACAGAAAAAAACCTAGGACTTGACAGCTACAAGGACAGGTATTTTAAAGAATTTGAACAAATGTTGTCCCCCTTATTTTGTTGAACTCACTAAAGCAATTATATTTGGAACCCCCATCCAACCAGAAGTGCAGTTCGCACACATCACGATTATCCCCAAGGAGAGAAAAGACCCTTTGCTTTAGCAGAGCTATAGGCCAATATTTCTAATTAATTTGGCTATAAACTGTATGCTTATATCACTGTCCTTTAAACTCTGCTTGGATCCATCCAGACCAGGGCAGAGAAGCCCGAGATAACTTTTAGATCTTCATTCATAGATTATGCGAAAGTGCATGAAATACATCTGTTTCTTTCATCAAAAGGCGTTTGGCTATATAGACTGGTCATTCCTGCTTATGACTCTACAGCACATGGGCATGGGACCTAATATCAGGTTCATGACCTTGTAAGAACTACTAGCAGCGAAAGTAAAAGTAAAAGGTATTGCTTGTCCTCCCAGTACAGTTTGTTTTATTCCTGGCCACATTATACTATACCATAGATATTAAAGGAATACACCTGGGGCTCTTGGGATATAAGGTGGCCATTTTTGCAGGTGATTTCTTACTATACATACCCAGAAATATAATTTTGCTACTTTCAAGGGAATTCCAAAACTACTCCCTCCTTCTAATTTGAAAATAAATGCAGCTAAATCGGAGATTGCAAGCGTGGCTCGTCCTACCTCCAAAATAGCCTACTTATCCACTTAGTTTTAATTTACATGCAAAGAATGCCTGCTCCGCTATTTGATAATAAATCTAACAACTGAGCACTCTGATTCGTATAAAACATAATTTCAAAAACATATACAGCTAAGTATTGGAGGACTTTAGCGATTGGGGCGGCCTAAATTTCTCATGGTCAGGCCATATTGATATTATCAAAACTAACATTTTACCACTAGGCTTTTTCCAAATGTTTCCAATATCACAGATTCAAAAGATCTCCCCACTTACTCCCATTACAGACCTAGATTCTGGTGCTTTTCATCACTGGAAAGTTGAAGGCCCGTTAAGGTTACACCATTTCACAAAGGGACATGAGGTTCTTGAACTTTGCAGCTAAGAAATCATTATTATCCTTGGACTTTATACTCTGCCATAATTATTCTTTCCTTCGAAATGACCAACTCATGGTATTTTTTTTATGCTGTGGTATTTGGCACCAAGCTGTCAGCAGCAGATCCTTTAAGTCCTGTAAGTTGCGAGGTGGGACCTCCACAGATTGGACTTGTTTTTCAAAGCACATTCCACAGATGCTTGATCGGATTGAGACCTGGAGAATATGTAGGCAAAGTCAACACCTCAAACTCATTGTTGTGTTCCTCCACTCTTGAACCATTTTGGCAGGGCACATTATCCTGCTGAAACAGGGCACTGCCATCAGGGAATAATATTTCCATGAGGGGGGTACTTAGTCAGCAACAATGTTTAGGTAGGTGGTACGTGTCAAGTAACATCCACATAAATAGCAGGACCCAAGGTTTCCCAGAATAAAATTACCCAAAGCATCACACTGCTGCAGTCGGCTTGGTTTCTTCCCATACTGCCTCCATACTGGTACCATCTCTTCCTCAGGTTCACCCAGCTATCCACATCATGTAAAAGAAAATGTGATTTATCAGACTAGGCTGCCTTCTTTTTTTGCTCCATGGTCCAGTTCTGATGCTCGCATGCCCATTATAGGTGTTTTTGTCTGTGGACACGGGTCTGCATGGGTGCCCTGACCAGTCGGCGGCTCTGCGGCCCCATTTACAACAAACGACGATGCCCATCTTTTCTGCTTTCAACACATATCTTGAGAGACAACATGTTTACTTGCTGCCTAATGTATCCCACTGACTTTCAGGTGCTATTGTAATAACAAAATTATTGTTACTCACTTAACCTGCAGTAGTCATAAAGTAATGGTTGATTGGTGTATATGGTCAACATGCTTACTAATACAACGCTATTGGGAAATAATTTATGCAACCCAGTGGTGCGATCCCCAGGTGCTCCTATTCCATAGTAAAGCTATACCAGGCCCTAAATAAAAAATCAATAATCTATTAAATGCATCAAAAAGCCTGCTTTCTAAATATTGTAAAGTAACCAATCCCTGGTAGTGGAGTGTGTACTGTGAGTTGATAAAAATGGCTGACTTTTGGGTAAAGAAAACAATATGGGTTGGTTGGTTACAAGTTCAAAATCCAGACCTATGAAAGAAGCTACTGGAAACTGTTCCTGACCTTCTACAATAGCTTGATCATAACAATATGATCAAAATACCAAATTATGATAATTTTTTATATAGTTTTAACTCATTCTCTTGGTAATGTCCACTGAGACAGTTGACAGAATCGACACTATTCCCTCAGTCTTTTTCTGTTTTTCCATTTTTTTTTCTTTAAGTTTATAAACTTTTTATTTTCTTTTTTGTATTTTTTTTTTTTTTAGAATAAAGTTTTATTGAAGAATATGCCACATTGACAGAAATAGAAACAATAAGCTTTTTTTGCATAACCAAAATGTTATCGACAATGATAAGGAATACCTATGAGTGGTCTTGTCGATCAACAATAACATGGTTTTCCTTTTTCTTTTTCTTTTTTTTATTCCTTCTTTTTTTTACTTTTTAGTATTCTTTTTTTTTTTTTTTTTTAAGAATAAAAATTTATTGAAGAATATGATGATTGAACATTGATATAAATAGAAACAATAAGCTTCAGTTGCATAACCAAAATGTCTTTTTATTTATATGTTGTTTTGCATGGGCATGAAATATATACGTATATGATAATTGTCCTTCACTTTAGTAACGCTACTATACAACCATCCCGTGTCAGATACAACTTTGCCATAGTAAGGAATTGCAGCATTTGAGACTGAATAAGTATTTTGCATGTAAATGGGGGAATATGTGAACCAGAAATTCACAATGACTAAGATTGAGAAAGGTTTAGCAAAGATCATCCATCAGATTGTGTATATGTGTATATATATATATATATATATATATATATATATATATATATATATATACACACATACATACATACACAGTATCTCACGAAAGTGAGTACACCACTCACGGTTTTGTAAATATTTTATTATATCTTGTCATGTGGCAACACTGAAAAAATTACACTTTGCTACAATGTAAAGTTGTGAGTGTACAGCTTGTATAACAGTGTAAATTTGCTGTCCCCTCAAAATAACTCTACACAGGGCCATTCATGTCTAAACTGCTGGCAACAAAAGTGAGTACACCCCTAAGTTGAAATGTCCAAACTGGGCCCAAAGTGTCAATATTTTGTGTGACCACCATTATTTTCCAGCACTGCCTTAACCCTCTTGGGCATGGAGTTCACCAGAGATTCACATGTTGCCACTGGAGTCCTCTTCCACACCTCCATGACGACATCACGGAGCTGGTGGATGTTAGAGACCTTGCGCTCCTCCACCTTCCATTTGAGGATGCCCCACAGATACTCAATAGGGTTTAGGTGTGGAGACATGCTTGGCCAGTCCATCACCTTTACCCTCAGCTTCTTTAGCAAGGCAGTGGTCATATTGGAGGTGTCTTTGGGGTCGTTATCATGTTGGAATGCTGCCCTGCAGCCCAGTCTCTGAAGGGAGGGGATCATGCTCTGCTTCAGTATGTCACAGTACATGTTGGCATTCATGGTTCCCTCAATGAACTGTAGCTCCCCAGTGCCTGGCCGCACTCATGCAGCCCCACTCCCACCACCAAGCTTGACTGTAGGCAAGACACACTTGTCTTTGTACTCCTCACCTGGTTGCTGCCACTCAAGCTTGACACCATCTGAACCAAAAAGGGTAATTTGGTCTCATCAGACCACAGGACATGGTTACAGTAATCTATGTCCTAAGTCTGCTTGTCTTCAACAAACTGTTTGTGGGCTTTCTTGTGCATTATCTTTAGAAGAGGTTTTGTTCTGGGATGACAGCCATGCAGACCAATTTGATGGGGTGTATGGTCTGAGCACTGAAAGGCTGACCCCCCACCCCTTCAACCTGTGCAGCAATGCTGGCAGCACTTATGCGTCTATTTCCCAAAGACAGCTTCTGGATATGACGCTGAGCAAGTGCACTCAACATCTTTGGTCGACCATGCTACAGCTCAGTTTCAGGGTCCTGGCAATCTTCTTATAGCCTAGGCCATATTTATGTAGAGCATCAAATCTTTTTTTCAGAGCCTCAGAAAGTCCTTTGCCATGAGGTGCCATGTTAAACTTCCAGTGACCAGTAAGAGAGAGTGAGAGCGAAAACACCAAATTTAACACACCTGCTCCCCATTCAAACTTGAGACCATGTAACACTAGTGAGTTACATGACACCAGGGAGGGAAAATGGCTAAATGGGCCCAATTTGGACTTTTGTACTTGGGGGTGTACTCATTTTTGTTGCCAGCAGTTTAAACATTAATGGTTGTGTGTTGAGCTAGTTTGAGGGGACAACAAATTTACACTGTTATACAAGCTGTACACTCACTACTTTTACATTGTAGCAAAGTGTAATTTCTTCAGTGTTGTCACATGAAAAGATATAATAAAATATTGACAAAAATGTGAGGGGTGTACTCAGTTTTGTGAGATACTGTATATACAGTTGTGCTCATATCACAAGCCATTTATTATCAATCAACTGTGTTTACTCTTTTTAAATCATAATGAAAACAGAAACTACCCAAATGACCCTGATCAAAAGATTTTATACCCTGGTGATTTTAGCCTGATAACATGCACACAAGTTGACACAAAGAGGTTTGAATGGCTATTAAAGGTAATCATCCTCACCTGTGATCTGTTTGCTTGTAATTAGTGTGTGTGTATAAAAGGTCAATGAGTTTCTGGACTCCTGACAGACCCTTGCATCTTTCATCCAGTGCTGCACTGACATCTCTGGATTCTGAGTCATGGGGAAAGCAAAAGAATTGTCAAAGGATCTTGGCGGGAAAAGGTAGTTGAACTGTATAAAACAGGAAAGGGATATAAAAAGATATCCAAGGAATTGAGAATGCCAATAAGCAGTGTTCAAACTCTAATCAAGAAGTGGAAAATGAAGGGTTCTGTTGAAACCAAACCACAGTCGGGTAGACCAACTAAAATTGTAGCCACAACTGCCAGGAAAATTGTTCGGGATGCAAAGAAAAACCCACAAATAACTTCAGGTGAAATACAGGACTGGTGTGGCTGTTTCAAGATGCATAATAAGGAGGCACTTGAAGAAAGATGGGCTGCATGATCGAGTCGCCAGAAGAAAGCCATTACTACGCAAATGCCACAAAGTATCACCAAACAGCACAGAGACAAGCCTGAAACCTTCTGGCACAAAGTCATTTGGAGTGATGAGACCAGAAGAAAATTGAGCTTTTTGTCCACAACCATAAACGCAACAACAAGGCCTATGTGAAAGGTACACCATTCCTACATGAAACATGGAGGTGGATCGCTGATGATTTGGGGATGTGTGAGCTACAAAGGCACAGGAAATTTGGTCAGAATTGATGGCAAGATGACTGCAGTATGTTATCAAAAAATACTGGAGGAAAATTTGCATTCATCAGCCAGGAAGCTGCACATGGGACGTACTTGGACATTCCAACATGACAATGATCCTAAACACAAGGCCAAGTTGACCTGCCATTGGCTACAGCAGAATAAAGTGAAGGTTCTGGAGTGGCCATCTTAGTCTCCTGACCTCAATATTATTGACCCACTCTGGGGAGATCTCAAACATGCAGTTCATGTAAGACAGCCCAAGAATTTACAGGAACTGGAGACTTTTTGCCAGGAAGAATGGGCAGCTTTACCATCTGAGAGGATAAAGAGCCTCATCCACAAATACCACAAAAAACTTCAAGCTGTCATTGATGTTAAAGGGGGCAATGCACCGTATTAAGAACCGGGGTAACTTTTGATCAGGGTCATTTGGGTAGTTTCTGTTGTCATTATGGTTTAAAAAGAGTAAACACAGTTGATTGATGATATTAACCCTCCTCTTATGTTAGAATTCCGTTACTATCCATGATGTTAGTGTCAGTTTTGACCCGTGTTTTAAATCAGCCATAAAATACCCTCTGAATAATTATTTATCATCAAATTTGTTTCTTACCTCTTGGTTACCTTGTTAGGCTTCTTTATCCTTGAAAAGATTGGTTTTAATATTTTTGGTGTGACCCCTAGACCTTTCTTTTGATAGCATACCTCTCATTGTCAAATTTAAAAAATGGTAAAATAAAGTCAGCAACTCTGAAATGAATTTGTCCTATGTTTCTTCACTTTATTTAGAGAAGCAGACAAGAAGGAAAAGAGATAGGCCCCTCCCTAACTACAGCTCACAGGGTTGAGAGGGGATTGGCTGTCACTGTTACTAAGCAGAGAGAGTGTTTATGATTTCAGTTTTGGCACTTATTAGTGTCCTAAAATCCTATATTATAACTGGGTCAGAATTGACCCTAACACCATGAACGTCTTAATTTTCACCACAGTATTTTATAATTTAGTGAAAAGGATTATTTTTCTATTACATTGTTTAAATAGAGGTTCCTGACAAAGTAAAAAAATCTTGATGCAATAAACAAATTTATGTGATACTTATAGGCATTCAAAACCTGAAAACGGGTCAGTTTTAACTAACCATTTAACCCTAACACAAGAGGAGGGTTAAATGGCTTCAGCCAAACACTAACTATGAGTAAAAGAGAGGTTTTTGTGTTCTCATTCATATTCTCTGAAAAATGGCAAAGAACTCATAAATTGTGCCAGGGTATGTAAACTTATGAGCACAACTGTGTGTGTGTGTATGTATGTGTATATATGTGTGTGTATATATATATATATATATATATATATATATATATATATATATATATATATATATATATATATATACATATATGTATAATATATATATATATATATATATGTGTGTGTGTGTGTATATATATATATATATATATATATATATATATACATACACGTGGTATCTTCAAATCGTTTCTGCACGTTTACATTTTCGTTGGAAACAGTGAGGGCAGGAAGAGTAGTAATTGGTCGTTTCTGAGAGTGTCATGTGTCTGTCTGGCAAGCTGGCGGACATTGCAGTTTAGTGTAAGAGTCATCACGCTGTGGTAAATATGTCTGCAAAAAAAAAAGTGTGCAAAATTTTTGAACAACCCTCAGATATATTATATATAAATAAATATATATATATATATATATATATATATATATATGGTATGTTATATACTGTATATATACTGTATTTGTATTTTTGCTTATTTAATTCATACAATTTTTTTTTTTTTTATGTATTCCAGTCTTTGCTAAGCATCCCAGGCTCTCCCTACCTGTCGAGGCACAATAGCAAAAGTAGCATCTTTAGTTTTCGGAGAAGTTTCAGAGATCCTGAGACTGAAAATGAGTTTGCAGATGATGAACATAGCACGGTGGAAGAAAGTGAAGGTCGAAGAGATTCTTTATTTTTACCAGTCCGAGGTCACAACCGACGCAACAGTTACAACAGCGGATACAGCCAGGGCAGTCGGTCCTCTCGCATCTTTCCAAACCTACGAAGGAATGTGAAGCGCAACAGTGCAGTGGATTGCAATGGCATGGTGTCATTAATTGGTGGTCCTGGCGCCAATATTCCTGGTGGACGGCTTCTGCCTGAGGTGAAAATAGATAAGGCAGCTACTGATGACAGCGTAAGAAAGTCAATAAGTAGTTTAGTCTAGGCATGGCGGTCAACCCTCGTGCTTCCTGTATGCCGCCCTCAAAAATACAACTGGATCCTTCCCTGGTGGAATGAGTATTGGTTTTCCTAACACTATTCTAACCTTTATGTAAACCTTTTACTATATCCTATTTAGCCATTTTATGTTATATTTAGTTTCCTTAGTTAACCTATATTAATGTGTCTAACCTGAAGACAAAAACATGCTGGAACTTTACCTAATACATTTTTTTCATAAATATATACGGTTTATTTAATACGAGATTAAAATTTATGGTTAAAGTGTACCTGTTGCTTTAACATTAAATGCAGCCTTTTTCTGTCTGCATCTATATAGAAACAAGAAAACGTATGAAGGCACAATAAATAATCGATGAATCAGTGCTATATTAGGTTTTTAAATTCCAGTTTGCTTTTGTTTCTTTAAAGACCCAGTGACTGAAATATCTCCTTTCTTAGTTATGTTATTATTTATCTACCTAATCCAGATAGCATGTTAGCCTAATTTGTAACATTTCTGATTCCCTCTCTAACCTAGCATGGGTATTCAAAGAATAGCATGATGCATGTTCTTATAAATAATGCAAAACACATAAACTGGGATAAATAATGCAAAACACATAAACTGGGATAGAAAAGAACTACAGGTGGAACACTTAAACATATACAGTTTTTTTTTTTATTATTATTTTGGCAAAACATTAACACATTCAGTTTAATTTACTTTTAAAAAGTAAAGTAAAAATGTATGTGTTCAACACCGCAAGAGGGGTAAAATGGACTGTACGCTACTACTTTGAGTACAGTGCATAAAAAATAGCTATATTTATCAGTTTTGCAGGTTTGTTGTAAAAAATACATGTATATCAAAGTCAGCGCATTCGTGGCTGACAGTGGAATTGAACTGAAATGAAATATCCACAATTGATTTAGATGTGACCACTGTGTTTAAAAAGGCAGTTAGGATATAAAAACAAAGAAACATACATACAAGCAGATTGTATTGTTGGTTTAAAAACATCATAATTATAACTTTGAGGCTACAAAATGTAATGCTTTTAAAGTAGTACTCCAAGCAGTGTTTTTTTTCTCTAGCTTAGGATAAAGTGTTTTGAATTCATGCAGCAGAGCTCAGACTGGGAGAGTAAGTAGCAGCACAAGAAGCCAAACAGTTGTGTTGCACTGCTTATGCTGTGGTAGGAGAGAGCAGGGTGATAGAGATGAGCTCATCAGACTGCTGCTTTTTCTTCACTGTCTAATCACAGATTGAGGCAGAGACAAGAGCAAGTTGTTTAACTAAACTGCAATAGTGACAAATCAGGTCTGGGGACCAGTTAAACTGTCTGACAGGGCTGTGTAAAAAGGACTAGATGGACGGAAATGCAAATCCTATGACAGGAAATACAGCTTCCATATATGCATTTCATCTGTGAATTTTTCTGTTCACCTAGAGGTCAGCTTTAAACTTGCTAAGTAGACCACATGCATGAATGTGTGGGAATTACATTATTGAACATACAACAGTATGGATGTGCATGCTTCATCATTGCAACAACAGACAACAGGCTACAATGATACATAATTATCAGCATTTTATTGATGAATAAAAAAAAGTTAGTTCTTTTTCACGAGGTAACTTTAAGAAAGATTAGAGAAGTTTTTTAGTCACAATGCAGAATGGCTCCCATTGTCTTTAGACTGCAGCTTTAATAATATTCTGATATAGTTTTCATTTAGTTTTTACCAACCTATCATTATAGTGTCATTCTAAGACATTTTGAGAACAAAACATGTCGTTTCATACTTGGTCTAAAATGTAGTGATCATTTTACTTTCATTTATATTTTCCTGATTTCGCTATGCTATTTTGCAGCCTTCAACAGAGGTAGAGATTAAAAAGAAACCTTCAGGATCTTCTCTTCGCGTGTCAATTGACCAGCTGAATGCATCATTTGGAAAGAAACACAGAACTAATAGCATCCTTAGTGTCCTGACTCAGACTCTTGTGGAAGGTACAAAGTAGTTTTTGATGCGTCATATTTAAAGTAAATAAGTTGGCAAACAATATGCATGAAATTCAGACTCCCTTAAATACTTGCACATACCTTGCAATAGCTTCTCAACTATTCTGAGAGGCCCAAAACGCAAGCCATTGTGCATCTCACTATTGGCCTATCCATAGGATGGGTGGCCTCAGTGACCAACAATGAAACACAGGCGGTAGATGGGGCTTGCACGCCAATATCATTTTTGTAAAATTGTTTATTTACTTCTTAGGATAGTATGTTGTCCTTGACCTATCTTGCATACCTTATACCAGTATTTCTAAACCTTTTTTCAGTCAAGGCACCCTGTAAAGTTATTGACATAATTTGGGGTTTATTCCTTCACTGGAAACTGATACTAACTAGTATTCTAGCATTTCTCTTCTCATTCCATATTTCCCCACCTATACTCTCTCCCTGATTCCTCATTCTGGCAATACATGGATTTACTTACCCTTTCTGATGTACAGTATATGACAATGGTGTTATGCATTCATTTGACCATTTTTGAGTCGTAATGTATGTAATTTGCCTCGCACCTTTTTTTTAAAGTTGGGAAGTTTTTCCTGTGTTACCCGGAAGATATGAGATTTAATTTACCTCAGACAATATTTGGGTTAAAAATGAGAGTTCTTTGACTATGAATGAAAGCTTCAAAACAGCAATATTAGTTGTATTGGTATATAGTCTGAAAGCCTAAATTAATTTACAACAATCTATCTATAGTACATGCAACAAAATGGAAAATATTCCTAGTTTAACTCAACAAATATAGAGTATGATACTCGTATACGAACACAGTACTACCAACACAAAGAGGACAAGCAATGTATACCTTAAGATCCATAATTACCCTTCTCATGAGTGTTTCATCCTAGTCTGCTTGCAAGAGCGAGCCCTCTCTCTCTCCACCTTCACTAGTATAGAACCATATTGCATAGACTTGTATAGGGCTATTCTGATTGGTTCAGCTATCCTGCCCGGTTCCTCCCTCTGGGCGTATCTCGTTCAGGATTGGACAACTTCCTCCTCGCCTAGCTTGGCATAATTCAGCCCCTTGCTAACCCCTCCTCTCTGTTGGAGGGAGAATTTAATCATACCTGTTGTTAATTTACTTTGAAATTGAAAATTAAGATGCAAGGTTCATCTCCAGGACCCATTGTCCAACCCTTCAACCAATAGTCAATCTTCATTGCATATCTTAATGAGAGTTCTTTGATATGGAGAATAAAATAAGAGTGGACATGACATAGTCTATTCATCCTATAGCATTGGCCCCAGGATGTCTGGATTACAGGTTGATACTATTTGGCATATCAGCCAGCAACCTCCCGGCTAGCAGACAACTTGTCCTTTTATGTGTTTAAATGTGAATAGCAGGCTGGCCTTTCAAACGGACTCGATAAACTGGATTCATACTACTGCCTGTCTGTGTTATACAACTTGCAAATCTACCAATCATATAGCAAATATGAGTTTGAAGCCCAATAATGTGTACATTTATTTTTTCATTAATATTTACAATTACTGATGGAGATTTATACATAACTCCTCATCATCACAACACAGTAATGGAGATTACACATAAACCCATAAGGCAACACCTGTTATGCCACACTTTACACCCTCAAGTTCGGCAGTCACATATGTACAATCTCTAATTATTCTCTTATAGGTATACTGAGATTGTAGGGTCCAAAAGGTTTGATATCCAGCCTATACTTCCATTTGTTGCATACCAAGCTCAGTAAGTTCCCTCTACGGGTCAGGTCCAGATGACAAACGCAGATTCCTTCCCTCACAGATGAGGACTGGGAAGAAGCTTGCTGTTTACACCTCAAGGTCTCATCTGCAGTTAATACCAAATTAATCCAAGTTATATATCTTACACCAGACCTACCTTACTCCTACCCGATTTTTCGCTTTGCATTTAAACTCTTAACTGCTTTAAGTTATGCTCAACCAGAAGCGGACTTTGGCCATCTAATGTGGACCTACTCAGCAGTGTTGCCAGCCTACCAGAATAAATTTTACTCACACGACACCCAAACTTTACTGGCACAGCCAAGTTTTTACTGGCATTTCCAAAACTTTCAAAATCACGATTTTAAGTGCAAAGGCTACAAACAAGTATGATATGCAATTAGCAATGTGATTTAAGGTAGATATTATGGCAAAAAAACATATTTCTTATTTTATTTTCAAAATAGTAAGTAAGTAGCTCAAGGGGGAAATAAATTAAAATGGGCAGATGCACATACACATGAAATTGACTCTCACAGTGACACTGACATGCCACTTCCCCTGCTGAGTCAGTGACAATCGCTCTCCACACCAGGTGGTCCCTTCAGTCCACTCCAGTCCAAACAGCACTGACAGTCCCGCTCACAACTTGCCTTGCTCCCATCCCGCAGATCCACACACGAGGCTTCGCCCGCTCCGCTGACTCTCTGGCACCATGACATCAAATGACATGCTCAGGCACCGCCTCTGCCATACCTGCCCCCCCCCCCCCCCCACTGTCGCCGCCCAAACACACTGTAGCAGGCACTTGGATGGTCTTGGCTGGCCGAGCGTAACAGCCATATCTTTTACTGGCAGCCTTTTCCTGTCATTTGGCTTTTACTGGCAGGAGAAAAGTGCCAGTTTTTTACTCGCTGCCAGTAAAAATACTGATGGTTGGCAACACTGCCTCTCGGTCATACAGTATCACAAGATTGGAGACAAGTAATAGACTTGCTTTCCTCTTTTCTGTCAACACCAGTTCTGTTTTCCTCAGAGGTTTGTTTGCTTGGATTACTAGATGAGGAAATTATGCCCAGACACTCCAAAATATTGATAAGAGATTTACTTTTAGCTCGAGAAATTATAGCAATTAGATGGATGCAAGCCTCTCTACCATCCATATCCCAATGGTTATACTCTGTAAACCAGATCATTCCTTATTAAAAGGCCATATACCAAAATAGGGGATCCATTCACAAGTACCAAAAATGTAATATATTTGGTACAACTCTGATTCCACTCTGAAATCCACCAGGGGGGTACTTGCTTGGTGTTCCTAAAACAGCGCAAAACTGTGGTGAGATGGATAGTGGGTGAATAACCTACTTAGATTTGCTTACAAATGTAAGAATCACAGGACAGCCATTTGTTGGTTCTTTTTGTTTTATTATTGATTATGTTTATTTGACTAAATAAGCACTGTATTTTCCACTTAAGAATGTACAGACTTTAAAGTCAATTCGTTCTGATTGATAACTATAATTCTTTCTTTTGTATATACTGTGCAATAAACAGTTTTAAAAAATAAAAAAGGCAGACTTGATACATCAGCTGGCTTGGTGACAGTTTTTGGCCAATTGTTGGCCATTTTGACCAGGTGCCCCCGAAAAACCACAGCGTCCTGGTTGAATAAAGTTGCCTTATACTGTAGAATTTAAAGTTAATTTTACTGTCATTACTTTTTATGATGGACATGTATACATACAGATATTGCAGTTTTAAACAAATATGATTTTTGGGGGGTTTAGAAACTGAAAAATAAAGCGGATGTTTCTGTGGTTGAAAGATGTAATTGCAAGCCTAAAATGTGACAAAACATTACATTAAATCTTCTTTCAGTGCTATGGTGATTTTAATTTTTTTAGTAACATTCTTTATATTCATTCTGTTTGTAGAACTGGAAGAGTCCCAGCGGAAGTGTCCACCTTGTTGGTACAAGTTTGCAGACACCTATTTGATATGGACATGCTGTCCTCTGTGGATACAAATCAAGACAATAGTAAACTTGATTGTAATGGATCCTTTTGTGGACTTGGCCATAACCATCTGCATTGTCCTCAATACTTTATTCATGGCAATGGAGCACTATCCAATGACTGAGCAATTTGAAGGTGTTTTATATGTAGGAAACTTGGTAAGATTTTTAGTTGAACCCAAAAATTGGCCAAATACTATGTTTCTAATCCTTCATTAACCTCAAAAATTTGTGTTTAAACCACCCTTATACCGCTGTATTGTACAAAAATGGTTGAAAAGCATATTTCTAGACTGCCAGTTATAAATGACGGTTCAGAAAACACTCATGGCCCAAAGTGCTCATTAATGGCTGTGTTCTGAGCCATGAAACCGCTTTGAACACAGATACAATGTAGAAAGCTGGTTAGAGTGGCTCTATACCTTGTTCTTGATTGCAAGAATTGATATATTGTGAAGGTTGTTCTGAGGTGGGAGTATGAAAGTTCTGATCAAAATTAGTCCAGTTTTTCACTTTCAGATGTTGAATTGCAGGTTTTGGCAGATATCTGCTTTAAGGTGTATAATCATTTATGTAAGTGTTAAAAAAGATGTGTAAGGACTAAAATGCTTTATTTTTTGCAATAAAAAGCAAGACTATTTTAATATGTATATTTGCAGACCTGAAATAAAAGTAGGAACATACATTTTTTAATGATTTTAATTCTGAACTTGGAAATTATCAGCCAAGATTGTAGCAGCAACTGAAGAAAATCACATGTGCACTAAATCACAGTATCTGCTGCGTTGCTCTTGGTGAAATTAGGTAGTGCATTTTATTCATACCAAGAGCCAAATACCAGATCAGCCATGTTCACAGAATATTTTGGTCATGTTTTCTTAGGCAGTTGCAGCATGACCAGCTCGACCTAATTGGGGTGAATTAATGATTTTGTATTGCTGTGATGATGCTGATGGGAAATATGCTACATTATATAATTCAACAATATTAGGGGCCATACACTGGGCTTGAAAACACTGCTTTTCAGAAGTTTTGCATTTTACTCAGCGTTTAGAGGCAGAAAAAAAATCCCTTTCTGGATCGTGTTTTTGAGAGCAGCATTCAGGCAGAAATAACGTTTAGAAATGCTCCTAAATGCATATCCTAGGAGAGTTGCATTATCAAGTGCACCAGGAAAAGTGAACAGAGGGGAATGTTTTGGAAAAAAGGCTTGTAAAAGCAAATGCCCATATATATTCTCCTAATCTCTTTTGCAATATGAGCTACTATGATCATTTTTATGTTGCTTTTTCTGAGGTTCTGGCGTTTTTCCTGCTCCTAGTGTACATGGACCTTAAATCAAAAGTGGCAATTGTTTGCTTATTTGAAGTGCCTAACTGAATAGTACCAATTAGTAAAACTGATGCTCTACTTGATTTGCCCAGATTTGCAATTTTCCTAGACAATATGATGATGTGGGCCTATACAAGTACACTATTAGTATAACTGCTACTTTAGTAAATTCACACCTAAGCCCCCAACTCTTATCCCAGTCTTATTGTCACTTGTCCCTAATCAGCTGAGATCTGAGCTGTGCGACCCTTTAATACTGTATGGAGAGTGTGGCACTTATGCACAAGCCCAACGGAAAAACTTCTGTCATAAGGTTGTGCATCACTCTGTAGGGCCATCGAGATCTCAGTATATCATGGACAGTTAAGCATGAGACTGGAGTGAGGATGGGTGGCTTATAAAAGTTACACTTTAAATTATTATTCATAAACTATATGCATCAGATTGAACTGGTACAATCTGATGCATATAATTTATGTCCACATTGCATATATAATGGGCTATACCCTTTTCTTGCAGATTTTTACTGGAATTTTTACAGCGGAAATGTTTTTGAAGCTGGTTGCAATGGATCCATATTATTACTTTCAAGAGGGCTGGAACATATTTGACAGCTTTATAGTGAGTCTCAGTTTAATGGAGTTGGGTCTTCAGGGTGTTGAAGGCCTTTCGGTGCTACGGTCTTTTCGATTGGTAAGTCAGTATGATGTCAATGTAAAACTCAGTCCTATATTTTAAAAAACCATACAATGAATTGTAGGTTTCCTTCATATTTAATCAGCTTTTTGTAACCATTCCGATAGAAGTTGATATCTAAAGTATTTTTTAAAAGAGGCCTACAATGGCAGCCCTTGTATTCTTTCATGACAGAATTGTTTTAATATCAAAGCTAAGAAAATTGGCTTTAGAGCTTGTTGTTTACTAATATTTTATTTTAGTATAGTTTTCAGTGCATACAGGTAGTCAGTATAAAGTTAGTTTGCAGTTTATCTTGAACAAAAATTCATGGAAAATCAGCCACATGTGAAAAACCCAAAGAAATAGGAAGATACAAAAACAGCTTTAGTCGATTCTTCGTTTCAATATACTGTTGATGTTAATGGAAAAATGAAATAGTGCGCTTACAATGTGGCATAGAGTGTATACAACTAACACAATAAATCATATAGTGACTCTGAACCACACAGTGGTGATAAAAAAACCTGAAAAAAATGCATCAAAAGTCCATTTAAAAAAGCAATCTCTCAAAAGAATGCATAAGCGTGATAACACCCAAAGAGTCTTTTAAAGAAAGAAGTGTCTTCCAATTGGACCGATGTGAGACGACATTGGTATACAGGAAGTAATAGTACTCTTCACTTCCGGGTCCTGCCAGAGTGCTGACAGGAAGTTCTCATTATTGAGAGTATAAATATATTGTAAGTGATGGCGCGCACTTCTTCTCCAGTCCCAGCTGACGCCTAGTAATGCGAAACACGTTGGGGGGGCCGTCAAGCCATCATGCCACGTGGACCGCGCTGCAGGCGGCCACGTTCTGCTACAGGAACCTATTGTCTTATCCATTTGATGCCATGTAAGTGCAATATCGCATTTAAATAAAGTGTTTTAATAAGGGTAATGCACTATTGCCCATTTTTCCTTTCCACTTTGGGGGAGCTTCATTTGAGACAGCCATATCCAGCCTCAGTCCTTAAAGGAAGGGATAGACACCTATACCTTATGGTCGAAAGCTGACTTTGGATACTGTCCACACTACCCATATACCAACAGAGGTTCCAGGCCTACCCTCTTTAGAATTCTGGTAAGAAGCCACGCATACCACTTGGGTGACACCAGACAAGTATTGTGCACGAGTGGAGGTTATATTTCATTGCACCTGGCTCTTGTTACCAGTCAGTAAGGGGCTATCTTATTCACGCTTGTGTCACTGATTTGTGGTCTCACATCCGTCCAATTGGAAGACACTTCTTTCTTTAAAAGAATCTTTGGGTGTTATCACGCTTATGCATTCTTTTGAGAGATTGCTTTTTTAAATGGACGTTCAATGCATTTATTTTTTTATGTTTTTTATCATCATTGTGTGGTTCAGTATCACTATATGATTTATTGTGTTGGTTGTATACACTCTGTGCCACATTGTAAGCGCACTATTTCATTTTTTCACTGTTATTTTCTAGTGCAGCTGCATATTATTTTGGTTAGGGCACCCCCATTCTTCTTTTCATTACTGTTGATGTTAGGCTGTATTGATCTAGTTGAAATTTATTGTGACCCAAATGTGGTTTAAAGGGCCAAAATATTTTTGAAATTGCCTGAAGTCTGTCATGTGTATGGTCAGCACTACACAGTCCTAAGAGCTATGGTGAATAACCATTATCAAAACTGCATCGGAGCCATTATCAAAACTGCATCGATACATAAATATATTTTAGCAAAAACCTTTGCTCTTGTAAGAGGAACAATGATGTGATTACAGTCTAAGCATATAACCACTACTACCTAACTACTTTAAGTAATCATTATACTGTATTTATGTGCAGTTTATTCATAGGATATTTTGTGTTTTATCAACAGCTGAGAGTCTTCAAGCTGGCAAAGTCTTGGCCTACTCTAAACATGCTTATTAAAATCATCGGAAACTCTGTCGGTGCCCTGGGTAACCTGACCGTTGTCTTGGCCATTATCGTCTTCATTTTTGCTGTAGTGGGAATGCAGTTATTCGGCAAAAGTTACAAGGATTGTGTCTGTAAAATAAACCCAGATTGTGTACTACCAAGATGGCACATGAATGATTTTTTCCATTCTTTCCTTATTGTCTTCCGTGTTTTGTGTGGAGAATGGATTGAAACCATGTGGGACTGCATGGAGGTCGCAGGACAAGCAATGTGTCTAGTTGTCTTCATGATGGTCATGGTTATTGGTAACTTAGTGGTCAGTATTTTTATCTGCTCAACTTAGTAAGTTATAATATGTACATTTCTTTTTATGGGCCAACAAACCATTCTGTAGATAACTATTTTAGAGTTGTCATTGTCGACGCTGAATTTAGCAACCTATATTATGGAATCATAATAAAAACAGTGTTGTGCTCAATCACAATATATAAAATCAACAAAATCTATGTCACAAAACATAAATATAACCGGTGAAGAATCCAAATGAATAAATGGTTGCTGTTCCTTTTAAATGACATAGGACAATAATATGTGAATGGTATATGTGCAATTCAAAAGCAAAACCAATAAACAATATCTGTCCCTTTAAATAACATGAAGCTTTAGTGTGTAAGTGATATATTATTCTGTTCATCTATATATCGCGTGACCAGTCAGTTAAAAGGGACAATAACCATTTATTCACTTGGATTCTTCACTGGATATATTTATGTAATGTAAAATAATTGTTGTTGATTTAATTTGTTGTGTTTGAGCAAGCACTTATTTTATTATTTTACCAGGAAAGTTTGGTTTATTGACCTTTTAGTGCTAGCTTCTGTTTTCTTTTTCCAGTTAAGCTCTGACATTACATTTTTCACCTATACTATGGAATCACAGTTTCAGATTTTTCCAGAATGCAGTGGGGGATTATGGAAATGTTGCTATTGCCACATGCTTTCTGTCTGACTCTCCTTAGAAATATATGGAGAATTATGTACAGTGGGGAAAATAGTTATTTAATCTCATGCAAATTTTGGAAGTTTGCCCACTTACAAAGAATTGGAGGGTCTATAATTTTTATCATAGGTGCATTTTAAATAATAGAGACAGAATATCAACCAAAAATCCAGAAAAAAAAACAAATAAAACAATGCTATATTATGCTATAAATTAGGATGCAGTTCAGTGAGTAAAAAAAAGTATTTAATTCCCAAGCAAAACATTGCTTAGTACTTGGTAGATAAACCCTTGTTGACAAGCAGAGGTAAGACGTTTCTTGTAGTTGGTTACCAGGTTTGCACACATCTCAGGAGATATTTTGGTCCACTCTTCTCTAGGCTCCTTTCACACGGCCGCTCCGTGTGTCCGCAAATCATCCCATCCGTTTGCGGATGATTTGCGGACATAATGTAAGTGAATGGCACTGCGGGTGTCAGCGGAATACCATCCGCTGACACCCGATTTTCCTCCTTTCAGTTCTGTTCCGTTTTTACAAATGGAACAGAACCCCATTTTTCCTTCCGTGTAAACATCCGCAGTGCCATATACTTACATTATGTCCGCATATCATCCGCAAACGGATGGGATGATATGCGGGCACACGGAGCGGATGACAGAAATGTCATCCGCTCCGTGGAAAAAAAAAAAAAAAGTCCCCCAGCGGACCTTTCACACGGAGCGGCCGTGTGAAAGGAGCCTTACACATGTTCTCTAAAACCTTTAGGTTTCTTGGCTGTCTCTTGGCCACTCGAAAGTTTCAGTTCCCTCTGTAAATTTTTTATAGGATTAAGGTCTGGAGGCTGACTAGGCCACTCCATGACCTTAATGTGCTTCTTCTTAAGCAAACTCCATTGTTGCTTTGGCAGTATGTTTTGGGTCATTGTTATGCTGGAAGACCCATCTTCAGTGTTCTGGGTGAGTGAAGAAGGTTCTTCTCCAAGATTTTACAATACATGGCCCCATTAATTGGCCCCTCTATGCGACAAAGTTGGTCTGTACCGTTAAAAGAGTAAAAGCCCCAAAGCATCATGTTTCCACTTCCATGCTTAACTGTAGGGATGGTGTTCTTATGGTCATAGTCAGCATTTTTCTTCCTTCAAACACAGGGAGTCAAGTTAATGCCAAAGAGCTCAATTTTGGTCTCATCTGACCACAGCACTTTCTCCCAATCCTTCTCTGAATCATTTAGACGTTCATTGGCATGTGCCTTCTTGAGGAGGGGGACTCGACGTGTTTGGGGGAAGAAAAATGCTGACTATGACCCTAAGAGCACATTGTCATTGTTAAGGCTGAATTTCAGAGATAGAGAGGGGGTGAGAGAGAAAGGGCATTGAGAGAGGGAATCCGAGGGAGAGGAGAGGGTGGGAGTGAGAGAAAGAGAGAGAGGGTTGAGATAGAGAGGGGGAGAGAGAGGGGTGAGAAAGAGAGAGAGTGAGAGTGAGGGGGGGGCAGAAAGAAGAAAGAGAGAGGGGTGAGAGAGAGAGAGGAGGAGGTGAGAGAGAGGGGGTAAGAGAGAGGGGGTGAGGGGGAGTCAGAGAGAGAGGAGAGGTGAGAGAGAGAGGGGGAGGGGTGAGAAAGATTAGAGGGCTCCCCTATCCCCCCCCCCCAATACTACACTAGGAGACCACCCTCACTCCGCCAAAATTACAGCTTTTAGATGCCTGATGCCTGTAATGTACCTGAATGCTATCAGCAGGGTTCCCTGATCACTGCATTACTAGTGAAGGATGTCATCTAATATCACAGACTCCTTTTACCTTCCCGCCGGCCCCATCAGCTGCATGTGGCGCTCACTGGCATCAGGTAGGGTGACGCTGCCTCCTCTGCTCCACTCACCATCACAGGCAGTCAGGGCTGGCATTAGAAATCATGGGGCCTGTATAGCCTACCTGACAGGGCCCCCCTCCTCCCAGTTCAAATACCTCTTCCCAGCACAAATCTTTTCCCCCCAATCCCACCTCCAAATTCAAATCCCACTCAGATTCTCCCTCCTAGCAGAAATCACCCACCTAGCACACATCCTCTTTCTACTCAAATTTTCTATTCTAGCATAAATCTACTCCCCCAAATCCCCCCTTCCAGCACAAATCCCCCCAATCTCCTTTCCTAGCAGAAAACGCACCAATCCCTTCTCCTAGCACAAATCCCCCATCCCTCCTCCTAGCATAAATCCTCCCCAATCCCTTCTCCTAGTACAAATCCCCCACCCCCTCCTAGCACAAACATTCCCCCAAATCCCCCCCCTAGATACAATCCCCCTAACCCTTCTGCTAGCAAATACCCCCTAATCCTCATTACAATTCTCAGCACAGATAACTGCTCATCCCCCTCTTCCACATCCAAAGCACAATGTCCAACCTCGTGTACAGTACAATTTCACTGTAAGCTCGAAACACTCCCCCTCCACCCTTCACTATCTATTGTCAGAACAATGCTCCTCCAGCACATGGGACAGGATTGCTCTTACATCGCATCGGACTGTACACATACACACAGTTTGTTTACAGCCCCCTTCCCTGCTGTAATGAGCAGTCCTTAGAGGAGATAGGGGGTGGTAATCAAGCTGTGTGGGTGTACAGTCTGATGCTATCCGATGCCATCTAAGAGGAATCCTGTCTCATGTGCTGGAGAAGTGCTGTTCTCACAGGAGGGAGAGCACAGCACAGCACATCTTCTTCCAGCTCTCTCCACTCTGCCACTTCTCTCACTGCCCCAGGAGGCTGCTCCCTTGTCCAGGCTCTGAGTGCAGGCAGGGAGAGATCAGCGGCCACTCAGACACCGCATCCAAGGAAGAGCTGGATGTGGGGGGGGGGGGGGCACAACTGAAATCTAGCACTCCTCTCGATCTGGCAATGTCTGTGTGTCTCCCTCCAGCAGCTGAAAGCAGGTGGGAGGGAGATGGGGAGAAACCGGCTTTCAACTGCTGAAAAGAGTGAGACCAGTACAGGGCATCCTTCTGCATTTGCTCCTCCCCGCCCCACCGATCCCCCTGCTGTCCAAGCCCCCTTCCTCCCTGATGGCCTTTTCCTCCACTCCTATCCTGTGCTCCCCTCACCCTCCCACCAGGCAGTGCCTGAAGCCTGCCTCTGGCTACAAGTTGAGAGCAGACCCAAAACAGCTTAATGGGCAGCATCTGGCGGGGAATAGCAGAGGGAGAGAGAACACGGTCCCCACTGCTTCTGGCTCTCATTCTCGCTCCCAGAGCTTGCCTGACAGTGATACCACTGTCAATGCTCCTGTCAGCAGCGCCCCTCTCAATACAGCACCGGAACAGATGCCCCCCCCCCCCCCCTGTTTGGGCCCCGAACCCATCCATCCATGTCTCCAATTTTTTTTCTTTTCTGTTGCGAAATCACTTTCCCCCCCTAGCTTTTCTAGCTGCCGTCATCTTGAGTATGGGCAGGTGATTTGTGTACTATTTACTTCCTTGAATCCATCTGCCCTTAGCTTAGGCATGCAGGCAGGATGGTGGGCTTAGCTTGGTCTTGTAAGACCCCTCTTCCCCTCCTCCAGATGAAGGAAAAAAAATGCTCATGAAGACTTCCAAGATGTATGACATTTTTTTGGCCTAGGCCAGAAACCAGAAAGCAGCTGAAGAAATGCAAACACGTTTAAACCAAGTAAATACAACATACCTTCCAATCTATTTACCAAGGCTAGCAACATAAGGATTAAAAATAGTTAATGTTGATTGAGATAGTTTAAGTTCCACTTTAAGAGGGAGGCTTCCCCAAAAGGGCCAAATCACTTCTGTGTGCAACAATTTTAATGAAGCAACCCTATTGCTGATTTAACAATGTCAAGAAAAAAAGCCCTGAACAAAACTTTATTTTTTTTCCATCCTGCTGACTCTGGCTTAGATCTTCTTTCTCTTGCAAAGCTACAGCCTCTGATGCAATTTTCAGCAGTCAACATGAGCGGGTGTTGGCTGCATCCTTTCCCACTCTGTTGTTCTATCCCCCATTGCTATATTACTACTGATATATGAATTTCAGTAACTTGTACCCCGAGTTCTATATAGGAAGGGTCTGCCTTCTATAGTCCTATGATCATTTTTGAAAAAAAAAAAACTGTGTAAAGCAGCCTGCCAGCGTTGCTATGATTACACAGAAAAAACCATCAGAATTTTTTTGGGCAATTTTTCAGTATCCGATGCCTGCCAATTGAATAAGTAAGGTAATTATGGCTTATCTATTCATTCTTAGGGCCTGTGTTGATGGGCTTCTCTGGGAAGTGTGCTTTTGACTTCAGTTTCAGATGCTTCTGAGACTTCTATAGAAAGAGAAGCAGTTCTGAAGAGAACAGAAGACCATCAACTCTGGCCCTCATTACAACTCATTATTGACTGTAAGACCCGGTTCACACTACTCCGACTTGGGACGCGACTTGTGCGACCTCAAGTCGCCCCAAGTCGCTTGTCATTACAAATTCAATGTAAATGAATGAGAGCCGTCTTAATATGCACTACTGAAGTCGCTCCGACTTCAGAAAAGGTTCCTGTACTACTTCAAGGTGACCTCTATCCGACGTGTGCACATAGACTTCAATGGGAGTCGCCTCTAAGTCGGATCCTTATCTATTTTCAAGCGACTGTGATCAGACTTTCCAGGAAGAAGAAAGAGATTAGCCAGGCATTCCCCACAGACAAAGTCGCCTATCATTTAAGTCTCTTCAAAGTCTCTTCAAAGTCACGCTAAAGTCACGCTTAAGTCACGCTAAAAAGTCGCTTCTTCATGGGGCGACTTTCTGGTCGCGGTAGTGTGAACCGGCTCTTAAACTTGGTTGATTATATACCAACATGTAGTTAAACAGTTAAACATTTAATGCACATGCAACATTATCAACTTTAATGTGTTGTTTTTTTTTTGTTTTTTTTGAAGGTGTTGAATTTGTTTCTTGCTTTGTTACTGAGCTCCTTCAGTGCCGACAATCTGGCAGCCACTGATGATGATGGAGAGATGAACAACCTCCAAATAGCTGTCATTCGGATTAAAAAAGGAATAGCATGGCTTAAACTAAATGTCCACAATTTCATACAAACGCACTTTAAGAAGAAGGCTGGTGATGAGAAACCTTTAGATGACATGTATGAAAAGAAGAGCTGCTTGGTAAATCATGCAGGAGTTGATATCACTCGAGATATGGAATATCAGAAGAATGGAAATGGCACTACTAGTGGTATTGGCAGCAGTGTTGAAAAGTATATGATAGATGAAGATCATATGTCGTTCATCAACAACCCAAACCTCACCGTCAAAGTGCCCATTGCAGTAGGAGAGTCAGATTTTGAGAATCTTAACACAGAGGATTTTAGCAGTGCATCAGATGAAGAAGGCAGTAAAGATGTGAGTTTTTGATTTTAAAATCTGTTTTTCATGTAGTATTTAAAATGTTATATTTGAGCAGTTAGAGCATGAGAGTGCATTCCCTTTATAGTGGTCTTAGGACCTCGGGGCTTATATGTACAGTATCTCACAAAAGGGAGTACACCCCTCAGATTTTTGTAAATATTTTATTCTACCTTTTCATGTGACAAGACTGAAAAAATGACACTTTGCTACAATGTAAAGTAGTGAGTGTACAGCTTGTATAACAGTGTAAATGTACTGTCCCCTCAAAATAACTCAACACACAGTCATTAATGTCTAAACCGCTGCCAACAAAAGTGAGTACATCCCTAAGTTAAAATGTCCAAATTGGGCCCACTTAGCCATTTTCCCTCCCTGGTGTCATGTGACTTGTTAGTGTTACAAGGTCTCAGGTGTGAATGGTGAGCAGGTGTGTTAAATTTGGTGTTATCGCTCTCACTCTCTCATACTGGTCACTGGAAGTTCAACATGGCACCTCATAGCAAAGAACTCTGAGGATCTAAAAAAAAGAATTGTTACTCTACATAAAGATTGCCAAGGCTATATGAAGATTTCCCAGACCCTGAAACTGAGCTGCAGCATGGTGGCCAAGACCATACAGCGATTAAACCAAACAGGTTCCACTCAGAACAGGCCTCGCCATGGTCGACCAAAGAAGTTGAGTGCACATGCTCTGCGTCATATCCAGAGGTTGTCTTTGGGAAATGGATGTAAAAGGGGTGCCAGCATTGCTGCAGAAGTTGAAGGGGTGGGGGGTCAGCCTGTCAGTGCTCAGACCATACGCCGCACACGGCATCTAATTGATCTGCATGGCTGTCATCCCAGAAGGAAGCCTCTTCTAAAGATGAATCTTCTAAAGATGAATCACAAGAAAGCCCGCAAACAGTTTGCTGAAGACAAGCAGACTAAGGACATGGATTACTGAAACCACGTCCTGGGATCTGATGAGACCAAGATAAACATATTTGGTTCAGATGGTGTCAAGTGTGTGTTGCAGCAACCAGATGAGTACAAAGACAAGTGTGTCTTGCCTACAGTCAAGCATGGTGGTGGGAGTGTCATGGTCTGGGGCTGCACGAATGCTGCCGGAACTGGGGGGCTACAGTTTATTGAGGGAATTATGAATGCCAACATGTACTGTGACATACTGAAGCAGAGCATTATTCCCCCCCGCCCCTCTTCAGAGACTGGAACGCAGGGCAGTATTCCAACACTGCCTTACTAAAGAAGCTGAGGGTAAAGGCGATGAACTGGCCAAGCATGTCTCCACACCTAAACCCTATTGAGCATCTGTGTGGCATCTTCAAACAGAAGGTGGAGTAGCGCAAGGTCTTTAACATCCACCAGCTCTGCAATGTCGTCATGGAGGAGTGGAAGAGGATTCCAGTGGCAACCTGTGAAGCTCTGGTGAACGCCATGCCCAAGAGGGTTAAGGCAGTGCTGGAAAATAATGGTGGCCACACAAAATGTTGACACTTTGGGCCCAATTTGGACATTTTCACATAGGGGTGTACTCACTTTTGTTGCCAGCGACATAGACATTAATGGCTGTGTGTTGAGTTATTTTGGAGGGAAAGGAAATTTACACTGTTATACAACTGTACACTCACTCCTTTACATTGTAGCAAAGTGTCATTTTTTCAGTGTTGTCACATGAAAAGATATATAAAATATTTACAAAAATGTGAGGGGTGTACTCACTTTTGTGAGATACTGTAAATGTTTAAATGTATTCATAATGTATATCTATATAATATTATAAGCTATATAATGTATATTATATAGTGCGTGTGTGTGTTTATATTTATATATATATATATATATATATATATATATATATATATATATATATATATATATATATATATATATATATATATTTATTTATATGTATATATTTCATTGTTGAAGTTTTTAGGTGATGTAAGAAGCTGGTGGATGTCAACTGACATGAGGGTGAATGATGTGAAAACCTGGCACTGCTTTAGCAGCCTTTTACACTTTGTCCTATTTTAGTAAATAGACCTTCCTTCAATTAAAATCTGCATTGTGGTACATTGGCTGCTCATTGAAAATGAATGGGTTGCCTTACCTCAATGAAGGGTAATGCATTGCTGTACCAGGACTGTCTGACTTTCGTTTGGCTATGCTAGCTGCATGCTTGATCAGCAGCTCAAAAAGTATTGAGGCCTGAGATTTTCAGAAGGAGAGGTCAGCTAGTTGTCTTCATCCTCTGACACTTTTAGGATTGTGTAGTAGCATTCTGTAGTAGCCCTGATGTCACCAAGGTATCTATCTACTGCCTGTGGAGCTTCCAAGGCCTGAAGCTGTGTGAGAGAGTGCCTGCATATAATCCCGGTCAGCAATGGGTTCTGTTGCTCTGCCCAGGCAGAAAATACTCAGCCTACACATAGTACATTCATGACTCACTACTTATTCATGTAGATACTTACTGTGTGTGCATGTATGTATTTATTTTTATTTTTGTTTATTGCCTATTAAACACATCAAGGTCTATATATAAAACATTTGCTGGGTAAATATCACAAACATTTGCCTAGCCCTCATGAATTCTGGCCGTATTTTGCTTAATACTTTGATTTCCTATAATCGTCATCTTTATCTAGTGGTATTTCCCTGACTGAGGTATATCAGGAAAATCTATACTGTATATTATGGCCACTAGAGGAAGCTGATAAACATAGGAAACCAACAAATGATGAAAAATACACCCAGAATTTGTGAGGGCTAGGTGAATGCTTGTGACGTGTGTCCAGCACGTTTTGTGTCCCTCAGCTATCTTGCACAGCAGCCAGACTAAACAATAATGCCCCCTGGGGCATTATGAAAAAATCATAAT
The DNA here is from genome assembly GCF_965119305.1 of Pelophylax lessonae. Taxonomy (NCBI): domain Eukaryota; kingdom Metazoa; phylum Chordata; class Amphibia; order Anura; family Ranidae; genus Pelophylax; species Pelophylax lessonae. The sequence continues at coordinate 586,460,115 of NC_138769.1, read as the reverse complement.
CCAAAGACATCCAGCGCTTCTCTTCTCTTCCAACAGGTGACTATTTGCTCAGTGTTCCAAACTCTTACCAGATTTTCTGACCCAATGAAGCATTTTTTTTCACCACGTATCTGCGTCTTCCTTAGTAACTTTTCTTCATTCAATCTCATATGTGTCCCCAAAAAAAGAAAAATGTATACAGTGTAATACCTTCTGGTTATCAGAATAATTCTCTAATAATTGTGCTCACTTGTCTTCACTTTCCCTTATGCCTATATTTATCATCTAAAGAGCTATCTTCCCCCATTAAGGTCCTTTGAATCTTCTCTCGTAAATTCCAAAAGAAACATGGAAAACCACAATAGTGTAACATGTTCCCACCAAAACTCATCCATAAGTGTTGTGCTCACATTATCCAGTGACTCTATAATGTGCCAAAAACAACTTGCCATCGTGTTTTTATACACACCAGCATGAACTTTCCCTCGTTCCAAATACTTTACCAGACTGGATGGAAAAGTAGATTTGCTTCACTCTGCTCCCTTAAATGAAATGGAAAAATCTCCCAAATGTTAGGTTGTAATAGGATATGTAAGAGAAGATACAAGCCAATAGTGCAGAAAATCCCAATAAAATCACATTTATTAGGCCCAGAATGGTTACAATGGTAAATGAATGCAATTTCCCAAATCAAAGATGTCGGAATGGGCGCTTCTGGTTTCGGGGTTAGCGTCTGGCGTCCCTTCCTAATGCTTTTTGTCGCATCCACTTTGTCAAAGGATCTGTTGCGATGAAAAATAAATGCAAGTATATTTTTTGTGTAACCATATAGGCATTAGGTAGAGCACAGGTGTCAAACACAAGGCCCACGGGCCGAATGCGGCCCCCCAGGCCATTTCGCGTGGCCCTTGCACCTCTCCTGCAGCTGCGCCACTCCCCCTTGTCTCTGCCCCCACCTTGTCTCTAGTCGGCAGCAGAGAGAACAAAACTCCTTTTGCCAGATCCTGCACTCCTCTGTGTAGCTGCAGAAAGGCTCATCTTTGCCCACCCCCCCCCCCCTTCTTCTCAGCAGTCCACAGCAGAGAGGAGGGCAGAACTCCTGAAGATCCTGCACCTCTCTGAGCAGCTGCAACACCACCTTGCTTTTGCCTCCCCTGGTCTGAGCATTCAGCAGACTCTGGAAGATGACTCCAGCCCTCCTCTGGTTCTCCTCCAGACCCTGCATGTCTTCCCATATCCACCCACATCTTCTTCCTGGCAGCAGCACAAGGTAAGGAGGTGCATTGTAATGTAAGGAAGGGTGGGTGACTCTTGACTTTTGATGGTGGAGGGGGGTTCTTGAAATCCAATGTAAGGGTGTAAGGGGGCGTGGGGTGCTCTTGTCATCTAATCCTACAGATATAACTGGCCCTTTGAGGGCAACCACAATGCTGATGTGGCCCGCAATAAAATTAAGTTTGACACCCCTGAGGTAGAGTGAAGATGGCCCTTTGAGGGCAACCACAATGCTGATGCAGCCCGCAATAAAATTAAGTTTGACACCCCTGAGGTAGAGTGAAGATGGCACTAACACAGTGGTGATTTGAAAAGCATGCTGTTTTAGGCCTAACACACACAATGAGATTATCAGACGAATGATCATCCGTTTTTAGTTTTTTTTGCACGCTAGTCTCCATATCGAAAATGAAGAGGTTACTAAAGTAAATTCTCATATGATAGAATACAAATTTGGAAGTGATGTAATGTATTGTTTTGTATTTGTATTGTATTGTATTTTTGGACGAAAACTGTACTGATTAAATGAAAATCATACGATCTGGTATTGTACAAGAAAACTTTTTGTGTTTGTCCCCTCGGAGAATTTTAAATGAAAGCGAACGATCAGATTACTGTACAATGGCTTCGAAAGTGGCATTTTTTGTACGATTTTCTGATCATGTGTACTGGCCCTAACATGCAAAGGACTACAATTATTAGAGATCTGATAACCAGAAGGTTTTTATTTTTTTGGGGGTACATATGAGATTGAATGACGGAGTGCTACTGAGACCGATGCAGATACGTGGTGAATAAAAAAGCTTCATTGGACCCGTATTATTTACTTGGTTTAGAAAATCTGGTAAGAGTTTGGAACACTGAACTGATTTGAGCAAATAGTCATCTGTTGGAAGATGTAAGAGGAGTGTTTTAGACCCATAGAGAAGCGCTGGATGTCTTTGGATTCAAACTATTTCATAAGATTTAATGCAGCAGAAAATAGTAATTTCAATATTCTTGTTTCAGTTGAACATAAACTTGTGCTGTTGATGACTTTTGATCTGGAAATTAATAATTAATTGCTTTTATCCAAATACATTTTTGTGTCATAATCTGTACTCTGAGAAACGTCAATGAAAACTTAATGAAAGTGAAATGAGAAATTAGTGTGAAAGTATTTTATTAAATATTGTTGGTGATTTTATTTCATCTTATTGTTTCACAGAAACTGGATGACACAAGTTCTTCAGAAGGAAGTACCATTGATATTAAACCAGAAGCAGAGGAAGTTCAAGTAGAGCAGCCAGAAGAATATCTGGATCCAGATAATTGCTTTACAGATGGTATGTTTTTGCTTTAAAACACCCAGATGATGATGTGCTAGAAATGGTGATTGGTAATTATTACATGACCAAAGAAATGCTATTTTTTCAGTGCTATGCTCCTGCTGTAATTCTGTACATTAGTATTGTTCCCCCCACACCCAACCCCCACCAGACACAGTTAATCCTAGACCTATAAAGCGGTATTAAACCCAGAGCCAAAAATGTAATATATTGCAGCTTACAAATCATTAGATGTGGTGGTTGCATTCGTTTTTTTATTTGTTTCACTCTGTTTTCACCTGGTGATCTGGCGAATAACACGCTTCCTGTATTAAATTGCCAACACTCTGAATGAATGAGCAACAGAGACACACCATTGGACAGCGGCATTAACTGTCTGAGGGAAGAAGAGCATTAGATGTACTAGCAGATTTAAATACACTAATAAATAAAGCCCAACTCCAGCTAATACATTATCAGTAGTTACAGCAAACAGTTTGTTTTCCTTTTTGGATAAAGGTTTTACATAATAAAAGAAAAGCTAACCATTATAAGCAACCCTGTCAGTGTTAAAGTGTTAAACCTCTAACATGAAAAATGATTGACCACTTCTGGACCGGAAGATTTTACCCCCCTAATGACCAGGCCACTTTTTGCGATATGACAGAGCGTTACTTTAACTAACAATTACCAGTAAACATCCCTTGTGACAGTAACCGTAATAGGCAGTGACAGGAACTCTTTATGGAAAAGACCTAAACCCCTCCACTGCACTTAACCACGTTTGGACCGGAAGGATTTCCCCCTTAATGACCAGGCCATTTTTTTGCAATTCGGCACTGTGTTACTATGCCATTGTGCTGTTGTGCGATACTGTACCTAAATAAAATTAATGTCCTTTTTTTCCCCACAAATAGAGCTTTTTTTTTTTTGGTGGTATTTGATTACCTCTGCGATTTTTTTTTTTTTTTTTGCCTTCTAAACAAAAACATAGCGGCAATTCTGAAGAAAAAAAAAAACAATATTTTTCACATTCTGCTTTAGAACAAAAAAAAAAAAAATAAATAAAAATCAAAATTTGTTTATATTTTAGGCCAATTTCTTTTCTGCTACATATCATTGCGGAGGACAGATCGGACCCCTAACTGACATTTTTTACACTTTTGGGATGACCAGTGACATTACTATAGTAATCAGTGCTAAATGCACTGTTACTGTAATAATGACACTGGCAGGGAAGGGGTTAACACAGAGGGTGATCAGGGGGTTAAATGTAAGCCTAGGGGAGTGTTTCTAACTGTATGGAGGTTGGGTTTGGGGAATGATCATAGAGACCTGTGATCCTATATAGAAGGATCACAGGAGCTCTGTGATCATTCCAGAGAGAAGTGTTTACAACAGCCGACCGTCCTTTTCTCTCAGCGGAGAACGAGCGTGGGTGCCCGGGAGCAATCAGATGCACCGGCCCCATGCATCGGAGTCCCCGCTGCCTAGCTGCAGGCGTGCGACTAGCGTAGGGTTTACGTCGGTTCGTGCAGGAGGGCCAGCCTGCTGCAGTATATCTGTGGCGGGCGGTCCTTAAGTGGTTAAATCGACGCTGTTGGCATCCGCGTAAACCAAAAGTGATGTTATGACGTCACTTACGGGTTACATGATCGGAGACCCGATCAAAGCCAAATCCGGCTTCGTTCGGGACTCTAACCAGCCAGCGGACGTGCCTGCTGGTTGCTCGGGCCTCCCGGTGGGACAGGAGGAGACCCGGGTAGAGCAGCGAGAGGGGGGATAGGGACCGAGCGGCTGCTGAGCTGTGGTTAAGAAGCGCACCTAAAATTGCAGGTGAACCACACATTAAATCGCACTGCGGACAACCCACAGCGCACCAGTGTGAACCCACCATTAGAGATAAGAAAATCGTGAGGAGGTTGGGGTGGTATGTGCTAATGAAGAGCAAAGTGATGGAGTGCAGAGACTGCTAGGCTGTGCGGGGATAGGGCAGTTAGAAGAGCTAAAAGTAAACTAGGATGGAAAGGGTGTAAGTTTGGTTTGTGGAATGCTGAGCTGAGACCAGAGACTGCAGGAAATGTGTAGTGGAAATGTGTGGACAGAACAACAGATAAGAGAAGGAGAAGAGGGAAAATCAACAGGGCAGAGAAGCAAGGAGGATGGGTGCTGACTTATTGTATGATCATCCAGGAAAGGTAGAGAGAGGTTTAGGCAAGGCAGAGCGGAGATGAGTCAGAAAAGTGAGAGTTATAAGGGAGAAGGTGTGGTGTCCTGGGAAGGAGAGCCAGGTGAGGGTGGGAGTGTTGGAGGAGAGAGTGATTAGTAGCTGCAGTAGATAAGGCAGAGAAGGAGGAACAGGGTAGTTGAGAATCAGTAGATATGCAGTGAATATACAGCAAGTCACTCCTGTTAGTGAAGCAAGAGCAGCGATGGTAGCTCCCAGTGTGCCCTCCCTACCTCAAATTAGACACCGCTCAGGGCAATTCCCCCTCTCACCCACCCCTTGTACCGGCCCTGGGGCCATATATTGTAAAATCTTGGATGAGAACCTTCTTCCCTCAGCCAGAACACTGAAGATGGGTCATTAATGGGTCTTCCAGCATGACAATGATCCAAAACTTACTGCCAAGACAACAAAGGAGTGGCTCAAGAAGAAGCACATTAAGATCATGGAGTGGCCTAGCCATTTTCCAGATATTAATCCTATAGAAAATTTATGGAGGGCACTTAAACTTTGAGTTGCCAAGCATCAGCCAGGAAAACATAAGGATTTAGAGAAGATCTGTGAAGAAGAGTGAACCAAAATCCCTCCTAAGATGTGTGCAAACCTGGTAACCAACTACAAGAAATGTCTTACCTCTGTGCTTGCCAACAGGGGCTTCTCCACCATGTACCAAGTCCTGTTTTGCTTAGGGATCAAATATTTATTTTACTCACTGAACTGCAACTCAATTTATAATATTTGTGTGATGTGTTTTTTTTTTTTGTTTTTTTTTAGGTTGATATTCTGTCTCTGTCATTTAAAATACACATAAGATAAAAATTTTAGATCCTTCTTTGCTTTGTAAGTGGGCAAACTTACAAAATCTGCAGGGAATCAAATAATTATTGTTGCCACTCTTTGTAAGGGTTTACAACCACTTTAAATGGTTTGTCTTAATCCTCTGTTACATCTGCAGGTTGTTGTTCTGTTGAAAAACAACAGACTTAGAGACCTGATCACCAGGTAAAAATAAAAGACGCAGCCGCCACATCAAAGAATTGATAAGTTGCAATATAATAAGTGTTTAGTATAACCGTTGTATAACAGCAAGGATGCCCCTTATTTTCATAAAACCCATGTTGCCTCACTCTTAGATTTTTTTTTTTTCTTAAAATACTTAAAATAATCCAAAGCAGTATGTCACTTTAGCATATAATGAAATAAAAATGTAATGACAGATTCTTTTTTCTTTGAGCCACAAACCAGTGAGGCTCGGTTCACATATATGCGAAGGCTGCGAATTCGCAGCCTGTTCCCGCATCGCACACACCCCCGGCAGTTCACACTGCCATATGCGATGCGCTGGGGGTGTCAATGTAATCTTAACGACACCCCCAGTTTGATCGCATATCGCAGTGCGATCGTGCAGCTCGCACAGGATCGGATCGCACAAGTGTGAACCGCTGTGCGATCCGATCCTGATGCGGCTAGAAAAAAGGGTCCCTGTGCGTGTTTGGTGCGGCTGCGGTGCGAATTTAGCCATACAAACTGTATGGCTAAACTCGCACCGCACAGCCGATCGCATGTAATGTCGGAGCAGTGCGCTCCGATATTACATGCGAACCCCGCACACGCACAAGTGTGAACCGGGGCTCACTCACAAACTCTAAAAAATGCAAGCTAGCACTATTTATACCTAAACCGTTGAAAACAAAACATTGATGGAAAATCATTAAAATCAGAACCCCTACTGTGAAAAACATGGCCACATTTGTGAGCTGTTATTGATACTTGCCAATGAGTAAGTTCATACAATTTTTCCCCTATATATGAATATTAATAACAGTATATTAGCAACTAATAACATTCAGAAAAAGTAATCGTGTAAAATGTTGTTTCAGGAAGTTATTCACTTGTTTTTGGGGATAGGAAGGAATTTTTATCCCTGTGGGAAATTGGACCACACTTCGTAAGGATTTTTTTGCCTTCCTTTGAATCAACTACTGGTTTTATATTCTGAGGATACAAGATGCCCCTGTTTTGAAAGCCCAGGTCTCTGTTAGTATTTATAGGGTTTTTATAATTTGAAGAGTAATAGGCAAGGAAGAAAAAGAATGTGACTATGTAGCAATCTCTAACACACATTACAAACTATAGGAAAATGTTTGCTTAGACAATTCTTTCAGTGTGTCCCTCCCGGGCCTCATTTGAAGATAAGTAGAAAGCCAAATTCAACACAGTTCTTTACACCCAAGGCTACCTTTGTCTTATTCAATCAAAAGTCCACCCTAAAGTAAAGTCAAGCAGCCCCTAAAGCTGAAATGTAATGGATTTGTATCGATATCTATTTAGTCCGGAGATATACACAGCTCTACCAGACAACAGAGAGTGACCTGGCTTTTTTACCACTGCAGTTAAGCAAAACAGACTGGTCACCTTCCTGCCGCCAGCCTGTGATTGGACAGTAGGCACATTAGCAGCACAGTGATAAATCATACATCTTTTACTCTTCTCTTTATCAGAATGTTCCTTAACAGTTCATGCACACTTCATTGGCTCCTAGTGCTGGCTCTTTCTCCCAGGCTGAGTGCTGCAGTACATGGGGGATACAAGACACTGATACAAAATCAAAGTCAATTATTTACACTATATGAGCACCTAATGGTTGAACATGTTTGAACTAAAGTGAATCTATGCCCAGACATTGCACAATAAAATATTTACATTTTCTGAACAACCAATAATAGCCTTTAAGTAGAACTAAAGACAACACATGTTTCATTTTAGATAGAGTAAGGGAGGGTTATAAACTCTGTCAGTTTTTTTTTGCCCAACTGGGTCTCATTGGGGGGATTTTCCTTTACATACCATAGCCAAACAGGAAATGAGAGGAAATCCCTGGTTGTCACCAGAACTAGTATCTCAATTGGAAGATTTCCCCTCTATTCCTGTTCTGGTGACAATGCAAAATTTGGGATTTTCTTTCATGGTAACCTTTGGTTATAGTAATACACAATCGCAATACACAATAGCACTCAGGCATAACCCTAAAATCATATCTGTGACCCAAGTACCTGAAAATTCCTGCCTACCTGGATGGATATTCTATTGATAATTTAAATAAATTCCAGCGCTCAATTTTCCATAAAAAAAAGTCTATAGCGATCAAAACTAAAAGTGCTTCCTTCAATGAACAACTACCTTTTTTTTATAACAGTCATAAACTCTCACTAGATTTCCATGGTTCTTCAGATATAAGCCAGTCATATAAAGCTCAGCAAACAACTCCAGGTGCCTTAGATTCTCCCTTTTGATGTGTACTTCTCAGCTTTCCATGAAACATACCACAAGGAGAAAATAAAACAATATAGTGTAGTATGTCACACTATACCCTCAATATATTAAATTCTAAATGCGCTTACAATAAATCATAAGCCAAAATGTGAATCTTATCACCATACATTTTCTTCCCAGTGTATCCTTTTTCACATGCAGAAGTGCACCTACCGAAACATTTTACCCTTTTATACCTGGGCCATACACACTTTAAATAACTTTCTCCTTTTTCAAAATGCATAATCTCTCACAGAATGGCAAATATTTTCAGCCCACCACGCTGTGAAAAAAAGAAAAAAAACTTTTATAGTGCTGTAAGTTTATTAAACATATAGTATTCCAATTGTAGTTGTGCTCACACGTAACAGTGATTCATAATGCCCAAAAGATCCAATCTCCCCAGTGCACGCTCTCTCCCCTGTGCCAAAACAGTCTCACCAGAGTTCTCTTTCCATGGCTCATATATAGACCATTTCCAACACCAGCTCCTTCTTCCACTTCTCCTTACATTTGGAATGGTCACTCAGAAGTTTGCATTGTTGGCATAATGGTAAAAGAAGGCAAATACCACATTCAAGCAAAATTTAACTAAATTGCATTTATTCAAAGTAAAAAAAGCTGCTCACATTCAACAAACTAAGGGATGCATGTAAATACCAGCATCCAAGATGGTGGATCAGGGACTTCTGGTTCCGAATGTTGATGAGTTTCGTGACTCGACTTTATCGAAGGATCCGTTGATAAAGTCAGGTGAGGAAATGAGTCCCTGATCCACTATCTTTGATGCTGGTATATACATGTGTTTCTTAGTTTGTTGAATGTGAGCAGATTTTTTTATTCTGAATACATGTAATTTAGTTAAATTTTGCTTAACTATGGTCTTTGCCTTCTTTTAACTTGAAGCCAATATTGCAAATTTCTGAGTGACCATCGCAACTGTAAGGAGAAGTGGGAGAAGGAGTTGGTGTTGGAAATGGTCTATATATGAGTAAAATAATTCGGATAAGACTGGTTTGGCACAGGTGATACAGTGAGCACTAGGGAGATTAGATATTTTGTGCATTATGGATTACTGTTATATGTGAGCACAACCATAATTGGAATACTATATGTTTATTAAACTTAACGTCACTATGGTAGTTTTTTTATCTTTTTTTTTCACATTATGGTAAGCTGAAAATATTTGACAATCTGTGGGAGATTACGTGATTTGAAAGAGGATAAAGTGATTTAAAGCACATATGGCCCAAGAATGAAAGGGTAAGAAGTTCCAATAAGCGCACATCTGCATGTGAAATAGCATACATTGGGAAGAAAGTGTATGATAAGATTCACATTTTGGTTTATGATTTCATGTAAGCGCATTTATGATTTAATATATTGAGTTCATGGTGTGGCATACTACACTATATGGTTTAAAATCAATAAAGTAAGTGCTGGTCCTAGTGTATGTTTGTAGTAAATACAATCCTCAACATATAATATCAACAATAAATCAATAAAATGTAAAGTGCAAGAGTGCTCAGATGAAGCCAGGAGTATATAAGCTTATATCAAATACTTGACATTAAACATGCCAGAATTCTAAATAATCAAAGGTGCTCAATATGTGAACCTTAAATAATATCAATAGTGAGATATATACGGGTATTTGTGAATACCCCTTTAAATCAATGAGTGAATGGGTACTCAAAAAAGTGCAATAGTGCCAATGCTTAATACATAAATGTGACTAATAATAAAGTCTGTGCTATTGCTCATTAGGGATATGACTGAAATGCAAGTCCATGCAATGCATCCACAAGAAGTAATCCAATCCAGGTGTTCCCCTTGTGATCTTGTGAGCTAGTGATATTTGTATATGCTCACCAGATGGAGGCAGGTCTCACAGACCTCACAGCGCTTGTGTTTAATATCCCCAATCTTTCGGGTAGCCACTCTTCTTCTCCTTACCCTTTCTTATGGAACCCCCTGGATATCTCCTATGTTATTGTGTACAGTGGGATAGAGCCAGGAATCCAATCCTTCACCTCATATACTTCACATGGAATCCCCTGGGTACAACTCTCATTTATATGCAGAGTGGAAAAGATAGGAAGCCCAATAGTGTAATACTGTTTCTTTATTAAAATAAAGTAAAAAGATAGGTGCTTACATAGAAATGTGCCCTCCTGGCACAGGATAGATCGCTCATTGCTATGTGGGTGATGTAGCCCCGAATAGAAACCTTGTAGCGTGTCAGCGGTCGGCGTGCGTTCCACCCCCTCACAGGAAATGACGTTGTTGGTTTCTGATGTCCGGGTAAGGCTTAGACTACAATGCATTACGCAGTGAATGCGTCATCAGGAAGTCTTCACTTCTACTACCCATACTACACTATAAAGTTTTGTTTTCTCTTTGTTACACTTTTTGGAATGGTGCATGGGAAGCTGAGAAGCACACATCAGAAGGTGGAATCTAAGACGAGCTGAGCTTTATATGACCCGCTTATATCCGCAGGGTCATGGAAATCTGGTGAGAGCTTATGATTGTTGTGAAATCAAGAAAGATTTTTATGGACATTTGAGCGCTGGAATTTATATACTAATCATCTTTGGACATACAGAGAGGGTGAATGTCTATGCTGACAGAGACAGCAATAAAAACCTGACAGATGTTCTAATCCCTCTCCACTCTACAGTGAGGGAAAAAGGTATTTGATCCCCTGCTGATTTTGTACATTTGCCCACTGACAAAGAAATGATCAGTCTATAATTTTAATGGTAAGTTTATTTTAACAGTGAGAGACAGAAAACCAATAACAATATCCAGGAAAACGCATTTCAAAAAAGTTATAAATTGATTTGCATATTATGAGGTAAAATAAGATTTTGATCCCCTATCAATCGGGAAGATTTCTGCTCGCAGGTGTCTTTTCTATACAGGTAACAAGCTGAGATTAGGAGCACTGTCTTGAAGGGAGTGCTCCTAATCTCAGGTTGTTTCCTGAATTAACGACACCTGTCCACAGAAGCATTCAATCAATCAGATTCCAATATCTCCATTATGGCCAAGACCAAGGAGCTTTCCAAGGATGTTAGGGACAAGATTGTAGACCTAAATTGTAGGCTGCAATGGGCTACAAAACCATAGCCAAGCAACTTGGTGAGAGGATGACAAAAATCGGTGCGATTATTCACAAATGGAAGAAACACAAAATAACTGTCAATCCCCCTCAGTCTGGGGCTCCATGCAAGATCTTACCTCGTGGAATTTTAATGATCATGAGAACTGTGAGGAATCAGCCCAGAACTACACAGGAGAATCTTGTCAATGATCTCAAGGCATCTGGGACAATAGTCACCAAGAAAACAATTAGTAACACACTACGCCGTGAAGGACTGAAATCCTGCAGCGCCCACAAGGTCCCCCTGCTCAAGAAAGCTCATGTACAGGTCCGTCTAATGTTTGCTAATGAACATCTGAATGATTCGGAGGAGAACTGGGTGAAAGTGTTGCGGTCAGATGAGACCAAAATCGAGCTCTTTGGCATCAACTCAACTCACTGTGTTTGGAGGAGAAGGAGAAATGGTGCCTATGACCCCAAGAACACCATCCCCACCGTCAACACATGGAGGTGAAAACATTATGCTTTGGGAGTGTTTTTCTGCTAAGCGGACAGGCCATGTATGTCAAATCTTGGGTGAGAACCTCCTTCCCTTAGCCAGGGCATTGTAAATGGGTCGTGGATGGAAATTCAAGCATGGCAATGACCCAAAACAAGGCATCAAAGGAGTGGCTCAAGAAAAAGCACATTACGTTCCTGAAGTGGCCTAGCCAGTCTCCAGACCTTAATCCCATAGAAAATATGTGGAGGGAGCCGAAGGTTTGAATTACCAAATGTCAGCCTCACAACCTTAATGACTTGGAGAGGATCTGCAAAGAGGAGTGCGACAAAATCCCTCCTGAGATGTCTGTAAACCTGGTGGCAAACTACAGGAAACATCTAGCCTCTGTGATTGCCAACAAGGGTTTTGCCACCAATTACTGTCATGTTTTGTGAAGGGGTCAAATACTTATTTCACTCATTAAAATGCAAATCAATATATAACTTTTTTAAATGTGTTTTTCTGAATATTTTTGTTGTAGTTCTGTCTCTTACTGTTAAAATAAACCTACAATTAAATTTATAGACCGATCATTTCTTTGTCAGTGGGCAAACGTACAAATCAGCAGGGGATCAAATACTTTTTTCCCTCAGTGTATACAAAGCAAAAAAAAAGTTTTGCCTATAGTTATAAAAAAAAAGCCTGCAATCCTCTGTAGCTATTTTCAATGTTAAAAAAAAAAAAAAAAAGAAACCCACTGTAGAGTCTTTGATAATTTTTTGGAGTCTTTGAAAATGAATTACTTTGCAGTATAAGCAGATATAGAGGTCAGTGATAGCTTGTTTAAAAGTTCTATTACTGCTTGTTAAGTATGTATAAATACTTTAATTTCCACATGTTTCTACATACAGCAAACCATAGTGCGAAGCCTCACAGGGACATATATACAAATTTACACATCAAAGAGAGATTGGAAACAAAAATGTATGTTTTTTCATTTAAAGCTTGTACCTGTGCTTCCTCTTATGTGTGAATTTTTCCTTGGGTAAGACTAGCAATTTGTATTCTATACAGGTTGTGTGGCACGTTTCAAGTGTTTACAAGTTAGCGTAGAAGAGGGGCTTGGAAAGTCATGGTGGACCCTTCGGAAAACCTGTTTTCTAATAGTGGAGCATAACTGGTTTGAAACCTTTATCATCTTCATGATTTTATTAAGCTCTGGTGCTCTGGCAAGTATTCATCTCAATTATACCTTCTTTCTACTTTTAGAAAAGCATAAAGAAACTAAAGGCCCTTTTGTATTAAAGGGTTTACATAGCTTGAATGTTTGCAAAAAAAAACAAAGAAAACAAACCCTATACATTACAGTCTGCAATGTAAATAATACAAGGTCCTCAGTTTTGTAAAATAATGCTTCCTTTTTCAAGCTATGGGTTCTATTGGGGTGTTTCTCTGTCCTACATGGATTGCAGGATTATTGGATACACGGCCCGAGCATGAAAGAGAACTGATGCATGCGTAGCCTGCTCCCTTTCACTCTCGCAGAATGGTAAGCTTAGATGCTATGAGAGATAGCGGACTGCGCATGGATTGATCAAGAATGAAGCCCTGGGGGCTGTGAATCCTACAGTCAGTACATCCTGGCACCTAGGAAGGACAGAGGGGGGAGCCCAATGGAAGCAACTTGAGAAAGAAGCATTATTTCACAAAACAGAGTACTGCATTTGAATGTACTGAGGAAGCTGTAATGCATAGGGATTTTTTTGTATAAATGTCACTAAAGTTGAATTAACCCTTTCAATTAAGTTCTTGTTATAAATGATGACCAATCAGCTTCTTCCTTTATCCTAAACTGCTATGGAAACAAAGGCAGATTATGATTGGATGCTTGACTAAAAAAAAAAAAAGTGTTTTTCTTGTATACACTTGCACACAAGTATACACTATGCACGAGGCTGTAGTGCTAGAGAGCACTGTGTTGCATGTGTTGTATTTTGTAGTATTTATATGTAAAGTTGAACATATATGGTGCATGTGTAAAAAAAACTGCCTAGCCTTGTTTTTCCACTCCATAACATTGTGTTCGCTAATGCAGATGAATAACTATGTTAGCAGAAAATACTGAGTGACATTTATCAATCCTGTCACCTGGCAAAGCAACGCTAAACAGTTTAAAGTGGAGCAGTGAGACGCATTGTGAGGCAGATTTATTACAAGTCATGAATTCCTCCTTTGGCAGCAGAAGATTTAGCCTGATTTGTGACTAAATGTATTGCTAATTTACTTGATAAATGTTACCCACTATTTTTTATCTTAACCCAACGTATACTTTTATTTACCATCAATGTGCATTTATAGACAGATTTTTTTAAATGTATTTATAACATAACTGGTTTGTAGTAATCATCTGAATACCTTTATTTACTTTAAGACTGTCCTGAAGGAGAGTCATAGTTATTCCTGTGTATCTAATCGCAAGCTGAGGGGCAACTGTCTAGGAGGAGATTTAACTCACTTTTTGAAAGATTTCCTTTCACTTTGTGTTGATGTATTTATTCTACAGGACACTAAGTGAAGGGAAGTCCTAATGAATGGGACACCGGTTGCAAACATAAACCTGACATGGGTTTTAAGTTTTCCTTACACTATTCAAAACAAAAAAAAAAAAAAAAAGGCTTTTATCTTTTTTTCTTGCGTTTTTCTGTCAAAGCTTTGTTGTTCAGATGCTTACAATGACATTTACAAACCCTTCTTTAAGGGCTCTTTCACACGGGCGTTCAGTTTTTTTTGCCCGATCAGGTCCTTTTTTTTTTTTTTTTTTTTTTTTTCCGTTGGCGGATGAAACACGGACATAATGTATGTCTATGTAAATACGGATGTCAGCGGATGACACCACTGACATCCGTTTTTGCGTCCGTTCCGTTTTTTGAACGGAAGAAAAAATAGGGTTCTCTTCCGTTCCAAAAAACTGAACAGAACGGACAAAAAACGGATGTCAGCGGATGATCATCCGTTGATATCCGTATTTACATAGATGATACATTATGTCCGTTTTTCATTCGCAAACGGATGGGATGAAAAACGAACATACGGAACGCCCGTGTGAAAGAGCCCTAATGTTTTTTTTTTTTTTTTTTTTTGTTTTTTTTTTTTAATTGAGATAGGTATATGCTTTGGTGTTTTACCAAGGCTAAGTCTAAAAAAAAGAAAACAATGTAGCGTATTCAGGCATTTCTTGTTACAAATAGCCATACATGTCTTTTTATGGAAAAATAGGATTTTTTATACACAACGTATAATCTTTTTAGTCTACTGAGGGACACAAAAATTCTTAGATTGATGGTAATACTATTATACTGTTGCCTACTGGAGAAATGGACACTGGCAAAAAAACAAGTTGTTACTGGTTATCCCCACCCACAACCATCATGCCTCAGCTTTGTAGAAAATTAGTTCAAAATAGCAAAAAAGATGAACAATCCCAAGAAGAAAAAAAATGGCAGTAACTTAGGACTGTTTGCAGCTTGAAGAGCCACCTGAAGGACCTCTCAAATCTGGAATCAGATGAAGTCAGATTCACCTTAGAGAACAGATAACAGATGACCAAGGGGAAGCTTTACAAACTAGAAAAAGTCTCTGCCTGAGTAACCTAGAAATACGAAAGATATAGGGTTCCCTGAAGAAGCAGTTGCTAAGAGTCTCAAAGCTCAGAACACATCAAACAATTTTCCTAATGGTGGACTGCAGTCAGATAGAGGGACAGAACACCTGGGAAGAAAGGTTGAGGTAAAATGCAGAATGGAGGAGAAGGCTGCCAGTTTAGATAAGACTGCTTCCATTTATAGTCCCTTACTTGCAAAACATCTGGAACATCTCCGGGTGTAGTCACTACTATCCCTGGTCCAGACTGAGGAAGTTTGCCTGACAATTGTCTACACTGGGGGCTGAAAAATAAGGAACAGAAAGTTCTGCCCAAACAGAGTCTGGACTACTTGTGCTGCCACAGTGAAATTCCCTCCTTGCTAGTTGATGTATGTGATGGCAACAGTGTTGTCTGACTGAATCCAGATCAGATGACCTTCCAGCAGAATGCATGGACAGCCAAATCACCCTAAGTTCCAGGATACTGATCAGGAGATGAACCTCCTCCAGTGGCAAAGACCCTTGCATCAGCATGGTGCCCAGGACCAAGAACTGGTAGTAAAGGGCCCCACAGCAAAAGGTGAGAAATATGGAAACACTGGAAATAAAGAACGCAGCAGGTACACATACTTGATGTCCACATAAATCAGTGCCAATTTAAAGGGTAAAGCGGAACACTGCACTAAGGAGAAAACAAATACTTAGAATCTGAGCATAATTTTCAAAGATCAAAATTAGTCCAAACAATCCTTCCTTCAACAAGGTCATAGAGTGCCATTTCTGTTCTTTCTTTTTAAACAGTTTTTATTGAAGGCAAAAGAAACATGGTACAGTAACATGCAGTATAAAGATTAGGTACATGCCGTGATAACAAGTCACAGTAAATATAGAACTACAGCATATAACTTTCAAGGAATAGGTAACAATGTGATACGCATAAGAGATCCCGACTGACCCATTTCGGTTTACCAGAGATTGAGGTGAGGGCCAAACAAAACAAATTAGGATTAAGACTTAAATGAACCCCCCCAACTGACCAGATGTACTACAATACCAAAGGTAATTAGAAGGATTCTAACAGGACTTTTGCCAGTACCATACCATGCCCACTAAAAATACATAGTAGCCACAGTGAAATGCTGGTTTCTAATAGTGATGAAGTGAAGGACCGGTAACAACTGTGTCAGGGCATAGGAACAACTGCACTCAAAAATTCACAACAGCTCTTGTAAATGAGCCAGGAGAGATTTAAAAATGAAACTCCCCAAGTACAATGTGACTGTGCTCTTTTATTTAGCCTGTATTGGCATAAAGTACTCTATGATTGTGGTCTGTTCTGGAAGAGTCATCAAGTGTGATGCAAATGTACTGCTTATCAGAGCTGATTCCAGTCATTCTCCAGATATACAGTACCTTTGTTTTCTTACTAAGAAAGTAAGCGTAGAGTATGGGAGCATTCCCACATGCTCTAGTACGCTCCCTGCTACATTAGAACTGCTTCATTAAGTGCAGCTGAAAAGGAGGGAAGACATAAAACTGTAACCGTTCCCCTTGTATAACCCTAGCCAAAATAAAGAGGAGAGCGTTCATGTGGCCAACTAGCAAAGTACATACAGCATGAGCAAGGATATAAAAGAAAATGATAATTTTTACTCCCATAAAATTGCCAGTTAGCTACAGTTGCTTCTGTAGCAAATACCACATAGGTAGTCTCAGTACCTAAACAGGAAGCCTCAACACAACATAAGCCTGCTAGTTTCTCACAAAAATTAGTTGCAGAGACGGGGATGAGAACACTTCCTCAGCTCTGGACTGATAACTCCAGGTACTTCCGAGATTTAGCACTTTCAGAATGAATCTTCCAGCAGCTATTGAGAGTAGAAAACCTTTCAAAGAAAAAGAAAAAAGCTAAAGGAACTACATCCACTCTCCTGAGGACACTAGAAAAAAACTGAGGGGTGGTGGTTGTGGGTGGGGTTTTTCTGTGCTGGACAAGAGTTTTTGTTGCCAGTGTCCATTTATCCTGATGTTCGCAGTCTAAGAGTGCCCCGTCAATGGAATATCTTTTTATGCATGTGCACCTATTCTATAAATCTAAATGTCTTTCAATAAATAAACGGTCACGTATATTGTTGGAATTTTCCATTGTTCGGTAGGCTTTTGAAGACATCTATATAGAACAGCGCAAAACCATCAGAACAATTCTCGAGTATGCGGACAAAGTTTTTACTTATATTTTCATCTTGGAGATGTTATTGAAGTGGTTGGCTTATGGATTTGTCAAGTTTTTCACAAATGCCTGGTGCTGGCTGGACTTCCTCATTGTTGATGTATGTATTCGTTTATGTTTTTACTGAGATAAAAATTAATGTCTTTCCAGGTTTACTATATTCCTTGCCTTCTTTAACATATTGTGGAAACACACTTCTGTGTACCCATTCACCTAACTGCAACCCTACAATCCTCTAATGTGGCTTCTTATCTCTCATTGGAAGCCTACACTGTAAATGCTTGGAAGTTGTTAGTGGCATTGCCCAGTATGATTGTGTCCGTGCTGATAGAAGGCCCCAGCTTCCTTGTTCCCATGACGATCTGTCCAAGAGCAATCAAAGTCATTTCTCATTTCATCACAGTTGCAAAGAGGTCCTTGATTATTTAAAGCTAAGTTATTTATGAGCAGCACCACAAGGAAGCCAGTGAATTATCTGCACAGCAACTCGTCTAACAGAGGGTAGGTGATGGGGTGGAAAGCTGTCCTAGAGGCTGTAGGTGTGTGAAAGGGTACACAAGGTGTCACATATTCTAAATAGAACCACAAATGTATGGATATAAAAGCTATGACAATATAAATATGACAGTGGTTTCCCAAATATGGTTCAGCAGTTATATAATGTAATACATAATTGCCAGTCAAGGGATTATACTAAGGGGGCAAGGGTAGCTAATGACTGTTATTCTATGTAACCATTTAACACTTGGGGTCCTTGTGTTGAAGTAAGTAAAATAACAAAAGTTATTTATATCTTCATTAATACTATGAAATATGTAATAAGCAAGTTTACAACCACTGAACTGGAGTTCATGGCATAAACAAATTACTTTAGTAATTGCTTTGGGTACTTTGTATTTGTTATAGCCTACAGGTTTTGCCCTTCACTGAATATACTGTGCCCAGCCTATAGGAAAGAACCTAGTGTACTTATTTAGAAGACCTCTACTTGGGCTCAACCTTAGAGTTGTGTATATATAAGGAATCATTTCACCTATGTATCTGACCCCTCCATGTACTAATTTGGACTATTAGCCAATGCAAACATTCCTCTTACAAGACACAGCAATAAAGCACTAACATCTGAATTGATGGGCCACAATACCATGTATACCCTGTAGCTGTAGACCAGAACAGTTCCAATTTGGAAATGTGAGAGTGTTAGGAGTAATCTTTCTATTTACTCCATAGAGGGGCCAGAAGAAGGGCTGAAATTTTTATTAACCTGAACATTTACTTTCATACTTAAATTCAATATAGGTATTAGATGTTGCTCCTTAACAGATTAACTACCTTGTTCCTTCCCCATGAATTTTGGTATGTATTGGCTACTCATTAACATTTACATTGTATTTTTCAAGGACAGCTGCATGTTTGAGACCCTCGTGAAAACCACCACCCTATTATCCATTAAATAATTATAAAAACACACCAGGACACAAGAGTAAGACCAGTCATGGCACAGTCTTAACCACGCCCATACATGACTTTAGTTTCCAGATAACCTATTTGTTGAACGAATGTGCTGTATATGTTTATTTGTATTCTTTCTCACAGGTACCTTTTTAATTTGTCTGGCTTCATTTAGTGGAAGCAGCTGTATCCAGCAGATGGTGAAGGGCAAGGGTAAGAATTTTGTCAGCCCCGCCTTGAATAGACCCCCACTGTCTATCTGTGTGGTTCTGCTTCACTTTCATGTATTTCTCCTTCTCGTTCTAATACCTTTTCAACCATGTTTCCTTCCAGGTCGGTTCTGTCAAGTGATTTAGACAGCTGAGGTCCCAGCCATGAATCCAGGCTGTTTAATCAGTGTTAGGCTTTGACTCTAACAGTCTGGAACCTCTCTTTGCTTTTCTGTTTCTGTGTAGGTCTCTTTAGTAAGCCTTGTAGCTAATGCCCTGGGCTACTCGGAACTAGGTGCCATTAAGTCCCTTAGGACCTTAAGAGCTTTGAGACCCCTAAGAGCCTTGTCACGATTTGAAGGGATGAGGGTAAGATGCTGAAAGCAGCTGATCCTTCTGCATGCATACGGAGCAGTTTAAAGCATGCTAGAACTGATCAAACCGGATTGAGATTCAAAATTCATGATGCAGCTGCTGACCTCCTTATCCCTGCACCCTCTGCTCAAACAAGGGAGACGCATTCAGCTGCCTCATCACATTAATACTGGCCCAAAATGACATATCATTTGTAGTACATTGTAACATTCGCTGTTCTCATCTGGCCTGGCTTGTCTCCAGCACCCAGAGGGTTTCCCTGCTATATATCTATAGGGAGAATCACCAGGTGCAAAAAAGAAGAATTTGAACCCTTTACCAAGTGATGTTTCTAGTTTATAATATATTTCCTGGTAAGTGGGTATTCATAGAAGAAATTTGACTAACCTAGTTTGTGTCCAAGAGAGACAGTATCACTTTCTTTTTTATTAAATAAATAACATATGATATTCTTGGTTTAATTCATCTTGCTGCACCTTGTTGTTCTCAGTCCAGTCTTACAAAGACTGGAAGGCTTGTCTGACGGCGAAGCTTTTTCACTTCTTCCCACTTCTTTCTATGCTTTATGGCGCCCTGTCCCATCACTGTGGCTGACAGAACACTATTAGATCATTGAAGCAATGTCTTCTAATTCTTCCTAAAAAATCAATAGCAGTACTATACTTATTAGCATGGCCAAACAATTGTAAACTTTGACAAATATACATATACAATTACTGGTAATGGACAGACCAAACTAAAAAGTAGAACTAAACTAGAAGTTGAAGTTCATATACTTATTTATATAAGCATACTGATTAGTGTGAAAGTCAGTTTTGTGTGTGTATATATATATATACATACATAAGCAGATGAGTCTCTATATTTAAATAGAGCTTCATAGTGTAAATAGAGTCCCCATGTCCATACAGATGAAAATAGTACCCCAAAAGTAAAATGATGCAATGCTGGCAGCTTCGCATTTTTTTTTCCAACCCTTTCATAAGGTCCAGTCAGAGTTCTCCAAAACATTCTTGTATATTATTAGGGGAGTTGCACAATAATTTATGTTAAGCAAAGTTCTGTAATTTTTCTGATCACAGGTAATCCCTTTCCAAGTTTAGCTTAACAAAGAAAAGGGGACAGAAGTCAGTTTTTTTGTTTTTGCATGTGCTGAATAGATTGGGCGATACTCAATTGCTGGTGATAGGAAGGTACTATTCTCCCTTCATCCTGTTATTCAGAAAATAATAGAATTAAAAGAATTAAAACATTTCTTTAACTATTTAGTCAGAGTGACAGTGAAATAATAACTCTATCCAAACTGATATGTTGATGAGCTAGTTCACATGTCCCTTGATGCACTCATTGGTTAAATATTTGTAATGTAATGACCACAATAGTGGGAGGACTTCTAAATTAATTATGTTCATAATTTCCTATAGTCATACTTGGTGCTGTACATTAGTGAAGTTTTTTTTTTATAGAGATTAATTATCCTATGAAACAGAGATTTTTTAATGTACTTGAAGTCCTATACCATCTTAAGACAAATTAAAAGAATTCAGTACGGTAAATACATATTAATTTGGAAACTACAATTATATCTCCATTGTGTAGAAATAATTTGTTTGGTTTTTCTACACAATCCTTTTTTTTTATCAGTTTATCAATTAAAATATATTACAGTAAGTGAAAAACTAGCTATATGAAATGTTGTCTGAATTAGAAAAACTTGTATAGGATAATTTTCTCAAATACAGATGAAACACATCATGATCAAGTATCAGTATTTATAATACAGCATGTTTGTACATGTTAAGTGGGTGCTACTGGATTCAATAGAGCTAATTAAAAAAACTTTACCATGTGGAGAGGAATTGGCTATACTCAGGATAATCTATGTGACCCAACCAATCTCTAATATTTTTTGACTGATTGCTTAGTTCACTATCACATGTTAGAATGACAGTGCCAATATCCTTGAGCATTCCGTTCTGCTTTAGGCCTTTTATCATCACCTTAAGCACTCTATGAACAGGATCTATCCCTTTTTTACCAGTCATGTTTTCTAAATAATTTTAGCCAGAATCCTCTGTTAGAGGCACCATGCTGTATGGTTCACATGCAGAGCTACTGTTGGAATATGCAGTCTACCAGTCAGGAGCATGAAAGAGATACAAGACAATGAGATAAGACTGCTGCTTGGCCCAAACTATACAATCTCTCTTAGTAGCCTCTAAAGCTTCAAACTTCATTTCTGCTTCTAAATTTACACACAGTGACCCAAAATCAGGTAGCCAATAAAAGGTAGAAGGTAAAAAATTGTAAATGCTGTTCTGGTCAGTGCTACCAACTTCTTTAAATAGTTTAAATGATACATTAAAACACGAAGCACATTTTAAATAAGATGAGGTGCACAAGGCATAATTCAAGAAAAAAAAATGGAGGGTCTCCATCTTTCTATTGCAAACAATAGGACGAACACTGCATTATTTGTTAGACTGGAAATGCTATTAGTAAATAGTGGTTTCATTAAATAGCCAGTGTATTTTATTGTTACAAGACAATACCAGATTTAATCAGCAGCAAGTGTAATCTATAACTAAAGCTGTATGTCCCTAAAACAGTTGTGGAGTGTGTAGCAGGTTATAGTTCTCCATATATTACAAAGGTCCACTCTAAAGAAAGATGGGTACTCTTTAGACATTTTATCACAGCTTGATATTAAGTTCCATTACGATTTATATTCTCTATCTCCATATTATCTCATACAATATTACTAGTTAGTTAAAAACCCATGAGCGAATGATAGAAAGCATGTGTAGTGCAAGCTTTGAATCATTACATGTACTGTAGTTCTTTGCATTCTCAGCTTCATGTTAACTTGCTCTTGGAAAGAACTACCATGTCTCTTCTCTTTGTTTTGTAAGTGGTATTAATGCAGTGAAACATGCATGCAATATATTAACTGCCAATGCACAAAATCACATAAAAGCCATGTTCCCTCTTCGGGCTTCAGGGATGGGGAAAGATCTTTTTAATGCGTGGTTTATGATTCAGCAATGTAGCTATAGACTACAGAAATATTTATATTTGATGTTATTATTAATAATATTGGCATGCACACCTTTTATTACATTTCATATCGTGATTGCATCCTAATGTAATAATAGATACTAAACAACTCTTCACTAGCAAAGCCACAAATTGTGTAAAACTCAAAGCCAACTGCTGGTACATACGTGATAAATTTATTTTTCAAAGCTGTAGAGTTAGAATCACTATAAAAACTTTTAAATGCTAAGGACAACTTAACTTAGTACTAAAAATTAAAGCTCAAGGCATGCCAAAACTTTTTTTTTTATAGTTTTAAATAGAATTGGGAAAGGTTAAAAAAAAACTCAGATTTGTGTACCATCTGTGTCTCAGTTGAGGGGATTTCGCCACAGTTTCTATCCTAGTGACAGAGGGACAGAAAGAGGGGGAATATCTCTCCACCAAGGAAAGGAGTGAGGAATTTTTGATGATTTTGTTTACTGACCTTTGACAGCAGTTCTCCTCACTTCTTGTCTTGGTTTTATAATAATAAACCATGAGGAAAAATTCTTGTGGAATAAAATCCTGACAGAAGTTCTAACCCTTTCCCGTTCTATAAAACTTTAAAAAATGGGTGTAGTTGAGCTTTATTTAAAGGGTGTTTAGCAAATGCTCAATTGCATCTGGAGGTTCCAAAGCATCCTGAGACATTATTGCTGAATTCTGTTTCAGAATGAACAGTAAGGTTCATATGTTCTATCTGCATCAAAAGGTCATCATTATGGCCAAGAAGGGGAGGATGGTATGAGACGTTGCCACAAGAGTCTCAAACACTAGAAATCAGAATTTCTTGTTCTGAAAAGTGCCTGAAATAGAATGAGTGTTTCTCTAAGAAATGTAAAGTAGTCTTTTCTCTGCCAACTGATTGTTAGAATATAAAAGTTTGAACTAACTGCAATGCCCACGGTCACCAGCCAGATTCACACCACTGGTCCTTAGAATGCAAAGTTAAAAGTCCAAACATCATGACATGGAACAAAAGAGCAACCCATTATGGGGGTTAAGAAAATTCTCCCTTCATCAGGACTTAAAACACTGCATTAAACGCTGGATCCCTGGGTCTTAAAAAATGAATAATTTAATGTTTGTTTAGTATTCATGAGTAGCATCTTCTTGTGCAGATTGTAGCTTACCTTTCTTAAATGAAATCAGTGAGCTGTATATTTTCACCTGTATGCAAAAAGGGATGGTTAAATATTCTTAGCAATAACTCAAAATATGAACCAAAACTTGTCTCTTTAGTGTTAAAAAGGAGGGAATATGGCTTTTTACAATTTGAGCTTGCATAACATGCATGCTCAGCTGGCTGCCTGATATATATATATATTTATGTGACCTGTGTATCCACCAGTATGGCCTTTTAACACTACCCACTTCTAATGCTCAGTGAAAGTTATCTCTGCTAACCCTTGAATATCCCTCTAAAGGCCACTTGCCGATATGAATATGTATATATATATGAATATTATAATCACATCCTGCAGGTAAATTATTGTCACATGGTGTTTTTCAATACAGCAACAATCCTTTTAAGGCATTATACACAAGAACCTTTGCCTTGTGTATCCCTCAGCTCTCTCTATAGTTTCATATCCTGTTACCCTTGGCTTTTACTCATCAAAGCTCAACCACACCTGAAACAAGAGGTTATCAACCATTGATAATAAGTTTATTGATATGACAACATTAGCAATTCAGAATTACAGCATAAAGGTTACTAGCATTTATTTTTGTTACCCAATCAAAATGATGGACATGGATTACAGAGACCCTCGATGCAAAAATTATTTTAAAGTCGAATGTTTATTACAAATTGGTTCATATACACTGTTTATCCCACCCACCACAAAGCCCAGCTGGAATTTTTTTTCCCAGCAGTAATGGGGGGGGGGGATGTAGTGTTCCTCCTGGAGTTCTGTGTGTTTGTCGAAGGGAAGGTGTTAGAGTCATGTGTTGGCTGTCGTTCCGACACTGAAGTGTGGAGAGGGTAAGTAAAACTTGGGCACATTTCTTTTAATACAGGATGGGGGGGGGGGGGCAATAATAAAAAAAAATGGAATCCACTTTAGGGCAATTTTCAAAATGTATTTTGAAAGTTTGAAAAGCACTGAGTAGATGGTGTCCATATTTAACAAGAGATTGCAGTGCACCTACTTGGTATTCCTAAGCTCAGCTAAAACCTTTGCCATGTTCTCATGCACAATTTACATATCTATCATCAGTGGCTTGGATGTAATTTAACTTGTTCAGATGTTTTATTCTTCTTCATCCTCAGTGGTAACCACCCTCTCCCACTGATTTTACTAAGTGCTCATATTATCTTCCCTTGCGCATACTTTCTGATTGGGAACTTAATAGGCCTTAAGGTTTGTTAGCTGTTCTTTTCCCAGCAAGCTTTTATCCTACATCTTGTCCATGATTTATATAGTCTTTACAGGAGATGGGGTCACTTATTACAAGTTTACTTGAAATTAATTCCAGCCCCCCTTTGTTAGGTTTTGGGATAAGGCAGATTTCACATTGGTAGGAAGTTAGATGAATTTCCCCCAATAGTCTAAAAAAGGTTTAAACCCTTCCTAAAATATGTTTCTTATTGAATGTATTAACATATCCTTACCCTTAGAGTTCCACAAAGCCTGAGCTATTAATGAGCTGTGCCAACATGAGAAGGAAAGCCTGTTCCTTTTATTGCTGTGTACCAACAAAACAGGGTTTTCTGCATTTTTGTGCATTCTAAAAATTCTATGTGGCACTAATTTATTGAATTGGTATATGTATTCCAAAATCATGATTATAAAACATTGACTTGGAATTATACTGTTTAGATAATCTGTTCATGTTTAACAGGCTCTTGTCTTTCACATGCTTAACCAAAGCATACCTGTCAGTGGCCTTTAATTCCAATCCACCCCCCTCCCCCCACCTCCTATAATATAAAGTCTTTGTTCAGCTAGTAGGTTATGTACTTTACTACAGTGTTCTTTTCTTCCAACACAGGTTGTAGTCAACGCTTTGGTTGGAGCTATCCCTTCCATTATGAATGTATTGCTGGTCTGCCTTATATTTTGGCTGATTTTCAGTATCATGGGTGTCAACTTATTTGCTGGCAAATACTACTACTGTTACAATGAGACAGCTGAAGACAGATTTCTAATAGAGGATGTAAACAACCTGACAGAGTGCGAAAATCTCATAAATCAGAACTATACTGAAGTCAGATGGAAAAATGTAAAGATTAACTTTGACAACGTTGGTGCTGGATACCTTGCATTGCTTCAAATAGTAAGCTCTTTTTTTATGTGTATAGTGCTTGTAAAGGCTGTATTTGTTAAGTACTTTTGTTTTTACATATCTGAGAGACAAGAAATAAGTACTTCTGATTACAGTATCTGCTTGTGATTTTCTGTTTCTATATTTTATTTCCGTTATTGCATCATTAACATTGACACTCATTTTGCATATAGAATTTTGGTCCTGTCTGTATAACTTGGAACATACATTTTAATGTTTTTTATTTTATTTTAACTTTTTAGGCTACGTTTAAAGGATGGATGGATATTATGTATGCAGCAGTAGACTCTAGGAAGGTAAGCATGTGGATAATTCTAGTGGATATTGTCTCTTTACGCATCTTTGTGGTATGCTCAGCTGCAGGAACTGCTGATACTAATTCTGAGCCACATTTTAATGCACAAAATACACTGGTGGGGGGGTTGCTGGATATTTTTGAATAATGTTTTCTTAGCACACAAGTGTGATTGAATCATAGAGCCCCTGTGCCAAACCTGTAGCCTTTTGCCACTTACTGTGCAGCCCTCTGAGCCCCTGGAGATAGAAGCCTGTGTTTTCCTTACCTAGGTGTTTATTCAATCCAGTGAGGGAAATTGTTCTTTAGCATGTGTACCAGGAAGTAACCGTTTTTAGGAGGCTGCATGGAGCATAGATGTGAGAGCATTGATTTGTAGTAGCAGTAATCTCTAGTATTGTCATTTAATAAGTCTCCAGTCAATTAGTCTCATGAAACATATTCCCAGTCTCCAACAACCTCCATAACATTTTTGCAGTCTTGGACAACTATCCTTAGAATCACATTCACTGAATATTATGTGTGGCCCGTTGGTCATGTCAGGGGCTGCATCATGAGTAGATTTTCACTACAATTGGTTTTCCTCCATTTGAATGTGTTTATTTCCAGACATTGCACATTTAAGATAATCAGGACTCTTTTTTTAGGCCTAAGTCAATATTTAAGGAAAAATGTGGACATTCTGGTGCTTTCACACTAGGAATGAGCAGTAGAGAAAAAGGCAGCAGGCCTCTTCTGCCATACACGTTTCTATTAACTTAATAATTCACATTTTACAGTATCTGTAGTACTACCCCAAAGAAGCCGCTTGGTAATTTGGGTACTCGACTACAAGAACCACCTCATCCCTTTGAGCACACCTAATTGAAAATGACTGCAAGCTATTTTTAACAATACAAGTATAGATACCTTTTAACTTGGCTCAGATTTAGTACCAGGAAATAGACACAAGACCGTTTAGTGGTAGATTAAATCAATGTATTGGTACAGATATGAGTAAATGATGGTATGTGCATAAATTAGCATACAGTTGGTAGATACAGACACAGTCTGCTAGACAATGTAATCCCGATGCCAAAGTAAATTAGAATAGAGTTATGTACTACTTGACTGGGATCAACTCATAACTCCGCAAAGACAGCAATAAACAATTCATATAACATTAATTGCAATGTGAATAATAATCATTTGACTAGCCTGAGTGCACGCTAGGAGAATGACTAGGGTATGGTGCAATGCTCCCTGAGAGGTACCTCTTAGCATAAGCAGTAGGTTAAGATCTCTGTAAAGGTCAGCTGTAAAAAGGAGGTCTTTATTCCTAACTTCTCAGCTGCCTGTCGTTGGGACGCAGTTGTACTGTTGGTGCACATGAGCATAGTCTCAGTCAAGCCTACGGGTAGCATAAAGGCTTCTAGATGGCTGTATGGTCAGTATCTAAAGGGTTCAGTCTCTCCCTCTCTCTAGCAGCAGCTCACCAGTCCCAGCGATATTGCAGCTCGCCATTCATTTTCCCCACAGCAAATCCACTCTCTGCTCTGCACCCAGGTGACTCTGGCTGTCAGTACACCTGGACTCAGCACTCCGGATCCTGCTTGGGCCGCCAGTATGCAGCAGCAGTGATGCAATCTGGACAGCAATGTCTACTCCCTGGGCTCCCTCTTGGCAAGAGAAAGTGTGCCCTGTGCAGCCTGAGAAAATACAGCTCTTTCCCCTCCTCCTGACAATCTCTCATTAGAAAATGCAATTTAAAAGCTCTTAATTACAGTAGAGTCTCTCTTCTGGACTGCAGTTCCCACAGTGCAGTGCTGTCTGACTAATCTATTGAACTCTTCTTGCTCAGCAGCTCCCTACTCTTGCTGTTATAGCTGCTAATCAGTTCAGCAACACAGGGCAGCAGCTACAGAGAGCAGCTGCAGCCAGTGTTTCTCTCACGCTCCATCCTTAGGCAAGCACCCGACTACACATCTCTTTGCATACATATATAATTTTGTAGTATATCTAGCACAAAATACTGAGAGTAATATTCATTAAGTAAAGTAACAACAAATTTAGATGCATATTGATGCATATTAGGCTGCCATGAGCAAAGTTTATACTGTAGTACAACATTTTTTTACATACATACCTGAAATCTTGGGCAACTTACTGCAACAGCTTTACACAGGTCTGCGATATATTTACTACCAGAGATGAGACACATTTTCACTCAAAACAGCCATGCAATGAAGAAGTGGTCAGGAGCAGGATTTATTCTATCGCAGTGATATTTTTAGAGCAGCAGAGGGGTGAATTTATGAATGAGGCTGCCTAATTATCATAAACTTGTCTTAACCATGTTTCCCTGCTAGTGTTTAACACCTGCTTGCTTTTCAAAAGAATTAATAAATGCCCCCTGGCATGTTAAGCTTTTATGTAGTTTGCATTTCTATTTTTGGCTGTATATTAACATATCATTTAAATATGTTTCAGGTCACGCAACAACCAAAATATGAAGACAACATCTATATGTATATTTACTTTGTCATTTTTATAATCTTTGGGTCTTTTTTCACCCTAAATTTATTCATTGGTGTCATCATTGATAACTTTAACCAACAGAAGAAAAAGATAAGTATTACTGCTGTATACTATGCATGATACATAACATCACATGCATTTATGTCTTGTTGAAAAAAAAAAATTGAAAACAAACTTTCTAAGTGTAGACAGTCAGGTTCTTGACACAGAACAGAGGGGGCATTGTGTATTTATTGGAAAGGCACTGTTACTATGTTATAATGAAATTAAATAACTGAAAATTATATAGTTGTAAATGATATCTAGGGGACAAATAATTCATTATAGGGAGGCATTGCCTAGCTCTGGGTTTTTAGAATTGGAAAAAACAAACATTTGCATTTTATATTTGCTTGAATGTTTTCATGCAGATTTGTTTGATCTTCAAACATTTACACAAGGCAGGCAGTAATAATGGATTGTACACTGTAAGAATGGTATGATTCTCTACAGACAGAGCAAATTTGCCTTCCTATATTCAGGAGAATTGGTTTGCTCAACCATAGTTAGAACTTTTGATAGACAGCCTTATCACAAGGAACAATACAGGACTCAGGGTGCAAATTGTATGTCCGGACAAAATAAAAAAAAAAACACATTTTGCACATCTCTGTAAAAACATACACGTTTCCCCCATGCTTTGCCTCTTTAAAAATGCTGCAAGTACAGAAAAATCCCAATTGATTCTGCCAGAAATCCAGTAAACTCCTTGCTTTCTTTTTGAACTATGTTCTCTCCTGCTGGATTACAGAATACCTCCCCCTTATTACAAGTGTGTGTGTGTGTGTGTGTGTGTGTGTGTGTGTGTGTGTGTGGGGGGGATTCTATAGTCTATAATGGGAAAACTTAGGCCTGACAACACTGCTTGGGATTGTAGTGCAGCAGCTTACTAAAGACAGTTAGAAGCTTACAGGATTTCTGGCAGACCAACAGGTATTCTTCTGTTCTTGCAACCTTTTGAAAGGGGATAAAACAAGAGAACGTGTGCATGTATTGCCGAGATGTATTGAATATGTTTTTTCTTGTTGGCCTAAATATATTTTAAGCCAGCAGTACTGCAGGCACATTCCCAAATTTTTTTTGCGGGCATGTCTGATATGATACTGTTGACTGGGGTCAAATTCTACATAATTGGCTTTTGAATAACTATCAGTGGTGCAGAGTGAGAAATTGTGTCAGAAAAATTATGTGCGAAATTGTTTCAGATTATCTATAATGTCACAGTGACCATAGGTTATATGAAGCGAAATGGTGAAGTTGCATGTGTGTAAAATAAGATTCCTGGCTGTTTGCAAACGTCGACCAGGGATTGGGTAGGCATACTAGCAAATATCGCCAGTTTGTTCCTGCAAATCCAACGATCATCCTTAACAACTACTACCCGTGTGCCACCTACTGCTTGGCACACCAATGTGCTTATTCTATGCACATAACATATATGCAATCATTTCAATTTATATGATGCACAAATGGCAAAATCCATGCGAAATGCCCAAATGGGGTTTCCCTATTTTTTACACACATGTAAAATTCCACAGGAACATGCATCATGATCCATTGTTTATTTGTTGCACAAGTATAAATGTCACAATCTGCACCATTTTATTGTCGGACCACTGATAATTTATTAGGCCCAATTTGTTTTGTTTGGCAGGTAGTTGGGTTAGATTGGCACTAAGGCACTGGTGGGAAAACCGCAATGAACTATTTGTCATATAGGTTGTAACCAGTTTTGTGTTTTCCTCTCTACTTTGGAGGTCAGGATATCTTTATGACAGAAGAGCAGAAAAAATACTACAATGCTATGAAGAAATTGGGCTCGAAGAAACCTCAGAAACCCATCCCGAGGCCATTGGTAAGGCCCATGTGTTATGTTATATGGGAGGGTGCCTTTATGTGGGTTCTGCTTCAAGTGAACATGTTCATGATTTGATGCAAGTATTATTTTTTTTCAAAATTATGTACAAAACTGAAGCATTGCTTTAATTTAATATTGTTAACTATGGTGTATTTTATGGACCATAAACAGGAGTAAAGAAAGTGGTGTCATCTGCTTAGATTACAGGTGCATCTCATAAAATTAGAATATCATCAAAAAGTTAATTTATTTTAGTTATTAAATTCAAAAAGTGAAACTCATATATATTCTATAGATGTGTTACACACACAGTGATATATTCAAAGCATTTCTTTCTTTTAATTTTGATGATTATGGCTTACAGCTACTGAAAACCCAAAATTTGATATCTCAGAAATGTAGACTATTACATAAGACCAATAAAAAAAAGAAAAATATTTTTCTACAGAAATTTTGGCTTATTGAAAAGTGTGTCCATGTACAGTAGAGTATGCACTCAATACTTGGTTGGGGCTCCTTTTGCATGAATTACTGCATCAATGTGGTGTGGCATGGAGGCGATCAGCCTGTGGCGCTGCTGAGGTGTTATGGGGAACCCAGGTTGCTTTAATAGCAGCCTTCAGCTCATCTGCATTGTTTGGTCTGGTGTCTCTCATCTTCCTCTTGACAATTTTCTATGTGGTTTAGGTCAGGTGAGTTTGTTGGCCAATCAAGCACAATGATACCAGGTATTGGTACTTTTGGCAGTGTGGGCAGGTGCCAAGTCCTGCTGGAAAATGAAATCAGCATCTCCATAAAGCTTCTCAGCAGAGGGAAGCATGAAGTGCTCTAGAATTTCATGGAAGAGGGCTGCACTGACTTTGGACTTGGTAAAATACAGTGGACTAACAGGAGATGACATGGCTCCCCAAATCATCATGGACTGTGGAAAATTTGAATTTTATTTAGAAATCAAGGTCCCAGAGTCTGTAGGAAGAGTGGAGAAGCACATAATTCAAGTTGCTTGAGGTCCAGTTTCGATTTGCAGAGCCATGTCACCTGCTGTGTTTTTAAGTCCAAAGTCAGCGCAGCCCTCTAACAGGAAATTGTAGAGCACTTCATGAGCTTTTGAACTGCATCTCCACCGCCTCCTGCATCACAGCATTTGATTGACAGCAGCGGGATCCAATGGCTGCCGCTATTATCAATCTGCCCAATGAGGACAGAGACATCTGCTCTCTTGTACGTCACTGGATTGGAACAGGCTCAGGTAAGAATAAAGGAGGCTGGGGGCTCCTGCAGAACAAAAGGTTTTTTTTTTTTTTTTTTTTTTTTTTTTTACTTTAATGCATAGAATGCATAGGCTTTAGAACCACTTTAATTAAATAACAGTTCATTATATCAGACCTGCTGGAATTCTAGTTTGAATGGAGAAAATCCAGAAGGCCTCTTATTTGCAAATAAGTCTAAAGGTGTCACCCCCTCTCCTGGGTGTCAATTCCTTGGATTTCTGAGAAGGGGCTTGCCAAGAAATCGTTTTAATGCCTTTACACAGAATCTGAGCATAAATCTCGTCCTTATACAATATCAGAACAAATCTTTCCTCTGTTTTCTTTACTTTATTATATGCCAGGCTTTTTAGGCATCGAAAACACTGGTAAACACTCACAAACATCCCTGTGAGTCTTTTCCTGTAATAACTGGCCTCTCTGTGCTGTTTTGGCTATATTTGTGGCTCTTTTTAACATGGGCTCAGAGTTTTCCCATTGTCTTAACTGCGTGTACATGCATGCAGCTTCACTATCAAAATCTTTCTCATAGCAACAAATCCTATGAAGCCTGAGAAAGTGACCCACTGGTATACCCCTCATAGTATGGCCAGGGTGTCAAGAGTCAGCTCGCAGGACTGTGTTGCCAGAGAGAGGCTTTCTATACAGGCCGGAAGAGATCTGCCCCCTTTCACCTCAAAGAACCATATCAAGGAAAGGTCCCCGTATCATAACTCAAATGTCCAGTAAACTTAAGATTTAAAGGGTTATCATTCAGATAGTCTAAGAAATCTGCAAAACTCCCTAGACCACCAGCATACACAAATATCAAGTCGTCAAAATAGCGATGATAACATTTGATGTGTATCCTAAAAGGGTTCATACCTCCAAAAATGCGGGTCCTTTCCCATCAACCCATATATATGTTGTTGTGAGAGGGTGAAAAATGAGCGCCCATAGCTGGCATCAAAAGAAAAAAAATTTTTGCTTCAACAAATACTCTAAGCACTCTCTATGGATCAAGATGTATTCACTATGATGGGACAGATAAAAAAGATACAGCCCTCAAGCCCAAATAATGGTGTATTGAAGAGTACAGTATAAACTGGACTCATCACAAGTGATCCACATATCCCCTCTCCTCCCAGGACAATTCCTGACATATATTTACTGGTGGTTTTGTATCCCTTAGATAGCTGGGGAGTTGTTTTACTTGGGGGCTAAAGTTTGCAATCCACCCATAAACTGATGCGTTTATTCAAAGAGCCTATTCCAGCTACTATAGACCTAACCCCTTATGGGTTTTAGGGAGATAATAAAAGACAGGGGTAATTGGAATGGATGGATTTAATACTTCATCCAAAGGACCCCTAACTTAACATATTCTATATGAGTGTGTTCAGGGTACTTTTAAACTTTATTGTGGGATTCTTCTTTAATTTAACGTTTGTCTGTTCATCAGACAATTGCCTGATGGCTTCAGCTTCATATTTGTCAGATTCATGAACTACCACCAGATCACCCTTATCCAAATTTAATGACTATAGTGGTGTCAGGAAGCAGGTTTGAATGATTAAAGAGGAGTTACAACCTGGGAAAAAAAATACTGTAGCTGCTGACTTTTAATATAAGGACTCTTACCTGTCCTGGGAGCCCAGGATTTCAGCACCCCAAGCCGATCCGTCCATCGGCTCCGGGTGCAGGCACCGGCATCGTCACTAAGGGAGACTTTACTTGTGGCTTCACAGCCTGTTTCCTACTGCACATGCGTGGGTCGCGCTGCACTTTCTGAATGGTCCCACTTTTTTATGGGACCTGTATGTCTGTATGTGATCTTAGCCGGAAGTAGGAGCGGGTACCTGATTTTGACATGTAGCCGCTCACCCCTTCCCCCTGAAAGGTGCCAAATGTGGCAGTTGGAGGGGGGAGGAAGCAAACAAGCGGAGCTTCCGCTTTTAGGTGGAGCTCCATTTTATTTAGGTCAGCAATATTGATTGTTTAATTAATCGGTGTATAACTACCTCCAATGCAAGAATAAATTATTAAAAATAATTAAGCTGACCATTTAATTGTGCCTGAGATTCACTGCTCTACGCAGATATTCTTTAAGCACAATAAAATTGTGAAAGTATGGACTATGAAACTAGAAAAATAAATTTAGGATTTTTTTGAGTCACTTAACAAACACAAATAACAGTAGAACTGATAGTGTAACACATACACTGAAATTATATTCACAATGAATTCCTTAATTTACCATGCCAAAACATATGTAGACACTAGATTAAATCAAATCATGAACTTCCTCTTGTAGATACCCTAACTAATTATAACTAAACCTGGCAGATAATTATCTGCATTTGTTATATCTGTTATTCCACTGCAGCCAGATTAAAGGGTGGAGTCCATCTGAGTCATGCCAATACAGCTGAAATCTAATAATCAAATCCCTAGGTGTAAGGGTATTGTGAGGAGAATATCAAATTAACCAGTAAAAACTATTTCAACTAGAATATTAATTAAAACGACAAGAATCATGAAATTATAGTAGAGTTAGTTGCCAACCATACTTCAAAATGGCTACTGATGGGTGGAGCGGGATCAAGCAAGTTGGAGTCTGTCTTTGGAGATGGATGATGTGTGTCTTTTCTGGTGGATCTTCTGTGTATAATGGAAGATGTTCTCTATGATGGAAGATGTATCGCCCTCTCCCTGAGTTTGCTTATTTATCTTCCAAAAACGATTTTAACCTAGGGGTTCTCCCATAGGGTGTCGTTGTTAATATTTACTCACTTCTAAATGGAGGATCATACTATCAATTAACGATTTGGTTGCATAATAAATAACTTACTTGACCACTAGATGGCCCTCTGAGACTAGAAATTCCTATATTACGTTTTTGGGAATAAAAGGGATCTATTGGATCTCAGGTTTATAGGATAAGTTCAAATTATATCCTTAGATTGCTTTAATGTCATTTTATACAGAGGGCATATAGATATATTGTTCCAAGGGTTTGGTGGCATTAGTTGTGATTTTTTAATTTTTTTTCATATTACATCTAAACATAAAACCTTGGCTAGAGGGATGGAGTTATTCATTCATTTTTTATTTATTCATTGATCCACGCTAAAAGATTAATCGTACTTCCTAAAATATTTTGTACACACCTTAGGTTATTGCTATTGTGCTTTTGAGAATGTTTTTTTTTTTTTTTCAATTATGTATTTTATTAAAGTTTCCAGGTGGTAACATACAATAAAGAATCAAACAAACAACATTTATCATATTCAAGTCTGTTCTTACTTTAACTTCTTTATAACTCAATTATATTCCCATAGGTTCACCTTAACTTCTCTGTTTCTATAAAACAAATCAACCCCAAACAAAATAAAAAAATGTAAAAAAAACAAATTAAAGGGGAAGGGGAAAAGGGGATATAGGAAATTATCTCCTCCCTTTCCTGCCGAGCTAACATTTTATTGCTTAGGGGTCTATCATATCTTCTTCCAACAGGTATCTCCCTTGATTCATAATCACGAACGAGTTCCATACACTCCATGTTTCTATATACTTTCCTCTTTTATGTTTAGCTGTCAAAACCAAATCCTCCATTTTATTTATTTCTTCTACTTTGCGTATCCAACATTCTATTGTTGGGGGTATTTGTTTTTTCCAGTTAATAGGAATACAAGATCTAGCTGCGTTTGCCAGGTGGCATAATATGGATGTGCTTTTGAGAATGTGTACATTACTAAATAGTCTTGTCTATATTCCCATCGCACATATTTCTGGATCACAAGGCTCACCTGTAGCAGGTGCTGTAGCGATTACCAGCTGGACACTGGATTTATCACAGATCAATGCACATATTCGCCAGCACACCACGGATTTTCATATGCCTGACGAAGGGGTCCTGCGGGGCTCCAAAACATTGCACTTGTTCTTTTGCGATGTGATCTCTACAATAAAAGATTTGGACTGCATATGAAGATCCATGGTGTGCTGGCAAATATGTGCATTGATCTGTAGATTATTAACCACTTTAACACCGGAGGATTTTGCTGTGTTACGTCCAGGCCACTTTTTGCGATTCGGCGCTGTGCGAATTTAACTGACAATTGCGCGGTCGTGCAACGCTGTACCCAAGGGAAATTGAAGTCCTTTTTTTCCCACAAACAGAGCTTTCTTTTGGTAGTATTTGATCACCTGTGCGATTTTTACTTTTTGCGCTATAAACAAAAAAAGAGCGTTTATTTTGAAAAAATATTAACATTTTTTATATGAAATTCCCCCCCAAAAAATGTAAAAATCAAAATTTTTTTACATTTTTGGCCAATTTGTTTTCTGCTACCTATGTTTGGTAAAAAAAATCACAATAAGCGTATTTTGATTGGTTTGCGCAAAAGTTATTGCGTTTACTAACTAAGGGAAAGATTTCTGTCATTTTCTGTGTTTTTTTTTTTAACGCGTAATGGCGGCAATCTGCGATTTTTTTTTTTTTTTGTGGGACTGCGACATTGCGGTGGACAGATCAGACCCTTGACTGACATTTTTGACACTTTTGGGGGTACCAGTGACATTTCTATAGTAATCAGTGCTATAAATATGCACTGTTACTGTAAAAATGACACTGGCAGGGAAGGGGTTAATTTTATTGGAGAGGAAGGGGTTAATGTATGCCTGGTGCTTACTGACGTGTGTGGGGGGAGGTGACTGAGTGACACAAGGACAGATCGCATGTTCAGCTATGCTGAACACTGCAATCTGTCACTCCTTGCCACTAAGGAGATCCGCCCGCTCTGTTTACACAAGCGGGCGGATCTCCAAACTCGATTCCCCGTCGATCGGGGAAGAGCAGCGGCGATCGCCGCCGCTCCTCCCCTGGCCCGACTCCCGCTGTGACTGAAAACAGCGGGAGCTCGCCTCCGACGGGGCGCGAGTGCCGCCTACAGGGGGAGGAGTCCAGCGACGTAGGTCTACGTCGCTGAAAGGAATCGAGCCACTTTGCCGCAGTACGATCAACGTGACCGGTCGGCAAGTGGTTAAATACAGGTTTCCTATTATGATGATAACAGGGAAATAAAAGAGACTTAGTCTTGGAGGTCATTATGCCTTGTATTTACAGTACATATATTAAAACAGTATCATAATATCTTAACCTTGTGACTTGCACTAGAGTCCATGGGATTCAATTATCTGGTTTTAATAATATTGAAATATTGAGCGGTTCCATTCTCCTCTGTAGAATATTTCACCATTTCATTTTGTTAGTTGAGTTGTCTCTTGTTTACCTTCTCGGCTTGTTAATAGTTTTGTCCACAAGTGAAACGCATGAAATGCATGGACTTTACACTATACAAGAAGTCCTCTTTCATTAAGCTGGTCAAATAACATTTGTTGGTTTCTCATTGCCAAAACAATGCAATGCCAGCTGACATTGTGTACAACCAGTAATGGCGGTTTACCTTGTATAGCTTCACAGAATTGTGCTAATAAAGAAAGGAAATAAAAATGTCCACAAGTTTTGTGATAATTATTCCTGGTGTATGTCTGCACCATCCACCACCTTGGCACGTGATATGTGCATCAGTACCGCCATCAAAGGCTGAAAAGCTTGCTTACCAGCTCACATGGACTCCACCACTACAGGCAGTACTGTATCTTGGCCTAAAAAGCTGCACCCTGAAAGAAAAAAAAAAAAACAGCCTTCTCCCGACTCCTGCACAAAAAAGGTCCCCACCAGTTTGCGCTACACTTTTAGTATAGTGCCAGTCTTATGAGGCGAATTGAGCCCGAGGGCAGGGTCCAGGAGGCAAATTAGTCTGGCAGCCCCATAAAGCGGTCACACTGCTACCTGTGGGTATGATAATACCGACTGGTGAGGACATTCAGACAGACTGCAGGCTGCCGATCACACTTAATACAACTGGCCGGACAGCAGCCAATGCTAATAAGTGTGGCACTGCAGCCAAATGCTCCACCTACCCTCCTCCGCCGTGGCGGGCATCATGTCAATAATATAATTTCATTTTTTTAAACATCCCTGTCCTTGAGCGAGCATATTGAATTGCATCATATACAATTAAGACTTTTAATTGTTTATGATGGCAATAATATTTTGGACTTGCTCACCTCATATGTGCTATCGCAATATGTCACTGGATAAGTAAGATTACTCCAATCTTATAAGATATTTGGACTTGTGTTTGCAGCCACTAATTATTTCCCCTATTTCTTTGACTATGGACTTCCTAGTCATTATACAAATAAGTGAAATAATCCTATGATTACAATCAGTGACAGCAAACACAAGTCCAAATATCTTAAAAGAAAGGTGTAATCTTACTAATCCAGTGATCTAAGAACATAAGGCTGCACTGATAGCCACTGATGAGGTGGCACTGATAATCTGCACTGATATGCTGCACTTATGGGCACTGATATGCTGCACTGATGGGCACTGATTGGCACTGATTTGCTGCACTGATGTGCACTGATTTGCTGCACTGATGGGCACTGACATTCTGCACTGATGGGTGCTAATAGGCTGCACTGTAGGGCACTAATATGTTGCTCTTATGGCAACTGATGAGGCGGCAATGGTGGGTATTGATAAACTGCACTGATGGGCACTAATGAGGCTGCACTAATAAGGCAGCACTGATATGCTACACTGATGGGCACTCATGAGACTGCACTGATGGGCACGAGGTGGCACTGATAAGCTTCACTCATGGGGCTGCACTGATATGCTGCCCTGATGGGCACGGATATGTTACACTGATGGGAACTAATAGGCTGCACTGATGGCCACTTATGAGTTGGCACTAATAAGCTACATTGATGGGCACTGATATGATGCACTGATAGGCTGCACTAATGGGCACTGATAGGCTGCATCGGTGGCCACTGATGGGGCTGTACTGATGGCCACTGATGAGGCTGCACTGATATGCTGCACAGATGAGGCGGCACTGATGGGCAGTAATGAGGCTGCACTGATGGGCACTGATAAGGCTGCACTGATGGGCACTAAAAGTCTGTTGTTGGGGTTTACAGATGACAGGGAGGGTCATAAACAGGAAGGGGTGTGGCCTTTACAGGAAGGAGTGGTTCATAATTAAATTAGTGGGTGCCCAAGTTTACTCAGGCCTAGGGCAGCACAAAACCTAAATACACCACTGACTACAGGAGATCACTAGAGCTTATGGCTATATACCCTGCCAGGGCCTTTAACAAATGCCACAGGGTTTTCACCATTGGCAAACTACTCTTCCTGATGAGATTTGTCTCAGGAGTTCCCCAAAACAAATTGCTCCACATAGTGTAAAATAATAAAATTACACTTGCATTGATGTTTTAAAATCGCCCTAAATTGTATGTGTCGGCCGGTGCACATACAAAAAAACCTGTCCTTCTTACCTTGTTTGTGGAGTAAATCTTTTCATTGTCCTCAGTTCAGAGTCCATGACTTTAATTGACTTGTACACAAATTGCTTGCAGAACAAAAATTTCAAGTTGCATAACCAGTTTCCCTGTTATGTAACTCTGATACTGGGAAACATTACCGTAACCCTGTATTTTGGCCTACCTGGAATTCTAACCAGTTTCCCTTTCACCCTGTTTCATAGTTCAAAATTAGAGAAGTCATATTCATAATTTTTCATTCAGAGAGGCTCTGACAGAGAAATCATCGCTGAGGGTTTTCAGAGCCAGACGTTCCCCTTCTGTGAGATTGTAATTTATTGAAAACCGCTTATTTACGGTGCAACATGCCAACCTAGTAAGCTCCTTCTTCATTATTTTCGGGAACTGGTCTAAAACGTTTCCTCTGAAGTTTACCAGGCAAAAGTCCAACC
Source organism: Pelophylax lessonae (assembly GCF_965119305.1). Lineage (NCBI taxonomy): Eukaryota > Metazoa > Chordata > Amphibia > Anura > Ranidae > Pelophylax > Pelophylax lessonae. Next base: position 586,420,330 of record NC_138769.1, on the reverse strand, counting down.
TAAGCCTGAAGGAGGCCCCCCACAGATGACAGTGTTCCCTCCTCCAGGCCGATGCCAGACTCCCCAGCCAAATCCTCCAGATCATAAAGAATGCACTGTTCCTTAAACCCCCAACATGGAGTAGACTGTTCCTCTACTATCCCTTTTGTGTCCCCTGGATCTACATCATCAAACCCATGAAAATAATGTTTATGCAACATGAAATTCCTAGCAAATTTATTGAAGTCTTATATAGTCTCAAATGGGCTAAAATGGCTGCTCACTGGACGAAAGTTCAGGCCTTTAGAAAGTAAGAAGATCTCCACCCCTGAAAGTTATCTTTTAGCATGTTGCATGTTACTTGCGTTAATGTCCCCTCAAAATGTAGCTGTTTCCTCCTCCTGCTTTTTCAACCCCTTCATCTGGTTTTCTCGAGTTTCCTTTGCTCTTTTCTTGCACATGGCGTACTGTTCCTCCCTTAAATGTGTTTCCATTGTTTTCAGATCATTCCCCTTTAAATTAACACTGGAGTCCATTGAGGAATCTGTTGCTAATTCAGCCATAGTATAATCCAGAATTTCATTTTCGGTATCTGAGAAACCCACGTGTTTGACCAGATTACCAGACTGAGAGGATTTCCTGCAATTGTATGGAGATTGATGAGGTTTCTTACATATATAGGCTGTATTGTATTTATAGTCAAAACAATCCCATAATAACTTTTTTTTTTGCTAGCTATTATTCCTTTCTCCATCTAAAGTAGTTTTACATCCAACATAGAAGAGGCATAACAAGAGCCTTCATGACCCGAGTGCAAGAAACCATGAAGAGCCCCCTGACCCAGGGCTCTCCCCTCCAAGCCTGGTGGCAGAATGCCAGGGCCAGTCGCAAGTGCAACCTTGGTAGTTTCCACCACTTGACTATCAGTTGTTTTTTATTTTTATTTCATTTTTTTTTTTTTTTTTTACCATTGTATTTATTTATTGTTTTACAACATTATTTTTTACAGTTGTTTATAACTTTTTAGGAGCCCCCTTGAGGGGCTTTGGTGAGTTATCAGGGGTCTAAACAGACCTCTGACGTTTCACCTTTGAGACTGAGAAAGCGATTGAGGACACAGCCATCTCTGCAGCCTCAGCTGTACAGAATGAATAAAAAGGAATACTGTAGCTCTGTACAGAGCTTCCCTTTTATTCACAAACTGAAACATAGCAATCACAGTTTCTTATGTTTCAATTATGAATGGACAGAGTCAGTGATTAGTACCTATCACTGACTATTCATTCAAACAAGGAAGGGGCCAGTAAATGCCTATTTACTGGCCCCTTCCCTGCTCCACATCCTGATAGATCTCCCACAGCAGCTGGCGGGAGAGGGGAGGGGAGAACCCAGCAGACCCGTTGGGGACAAGGGGGGCAAGGAGAGAGGACAGGGGCCCAGGGGATCATTAAAAAGCTGGATAGGAGGGGCAGCGGCATATGAAGGAACCAATCCCCTTCCTCCTGCAGCTTCTGAATGCCTGCACGAGGGAGAGGAGGAGAAACGGGCATTCAATGACAGTAGGTATGCCCCTACAACATAGCAAATGATGTGTCCTTTAATGGAAGGATTTGGAGCTGATGATCAGGAGCATGCAGAAAGCCAAATCCTTTTCCGATCATCATCTGCCAGTTCAAAAGTAGGGAAGTTTTTAATACTGAGCCCCCTCGAAATGTACTCCATAGAGTGGTATGCTGTGAGTGTGTGCTTATCCCTGTAAGCTTTCATCTCTTTTACCATGAGCCACTCTAAATTTCAACACACAAATTTCAAGTTCCCACACTGTCATCGGCTGTTGTATGTAAATGTTTACCGACCTCTAGCCTCAGTGGGTTGCTATGAACTGTCCCAAGGGTTCTGCTATACCTCCCCCACTGATGCATTAGGCTCTGCCACTTGTGCATCTATAAATGTTGCGATGTAAACAGAATTTATATGTGCCACTTACCAAGCTAGCACCATACAGGAGAACGGGAACACCATGCAGATGCACTCACTCCAGGTAAGCCGGCAAATGAATCAGTTATCCACATCTAGGAAAATAAAATCTGGACGGGGCAATCCTTTGAACTTAAGGCAACTCTGGACACCCTGGCCATACTATTAGGGGGATACCAGTGGGTCAATTTCTCAGGCTTCGCAGGATTTATTGCAATGAGAAAGATTTTGATGGTGAAGCTGAACGCATGCACAAGTGGTTTCATCAACAGGGTTACTCTGAGTTCATATTTAAAAGAGCTGTTACAGGAGGAAACTCACAGGGATATTCATGAGTGTTTACCAGTGTTTCCTGCGGCATATAGTCTGAAATACAATAAAGTAAAAAAGATAGTAGAAAGATTTGTTCCAATATTGTATAAGAACGAGATTTATGCTCAGATTCTGTCTTAAGGCATTAAAACAGTTTCTCGGTAAGCACCTTCTCTGGGCAGTCATCTGTCACCTAGTTATTTTACTTCTGATAGAGCACAAGGGAGAATTTGTTGGTAACTTTAAATGTGGAACTAGTAATTGTCTCTGCTGTCTGTGTATCCATATGGGAGACCGCTTTATCTCCACATCTAATAGACGGGAGTGCAAAATAAGGTAATTTATTAAATGTAACTAAAGAGGTATAAGAGAACCAATGCGCTACCAGAGGAGTAAAGACCACAGTGTGATGAATAAATAAATAAGATGTAGTGCCAAGTGATAATATATTGAAAGCAACAATATAGTGGAGAAAAAGCAGCCAATCCTATTCGGTGTCACCACCGTGTGAGATAGTATATAGAAGAGAAGAAAATCGGCGCTAATTCACAAAGGTAAATTAACAAATCGCACTAGGAGTACAGTAATCCCCCGCTACATCGCGGTTCAGTTTTTGCGGTCCCGGTAATTCGCGTTTTCTTTTGTAATGTTATTTTACTATATAAATCATTAAAAATGAAAGATTTTTGTGTTTTTCATAGCTCTTGCTCTGTCTCTAAGTATCTTTTATGTGTTTAAATGAGTTTCTATTGTTTTAAAAGTGTGTTTAAAGACCTTAAAATGCTTCTACACGTACAGTGACAGTAAAAAAATCATGCCTACAATGCATTTTAATAGGGTTTTTCTATTTCGCGGAATTTCACTTTTCGCGGCTGGGTCCGGAACGTAACCCCCGCAATGGAGGGGGGTTTACTGTAATCAAAAAATACCTTAACAAGTAATGAAATATCTGATAATGTAGTTAATAATAAATCATCATATAAAAAGTGAAATAATCAAATATAGAATGATCCAATGAAATATCCACACAAATGATATATAAAGTGAAAGTGCTATAACCATGTAATGGCTAAGTGCATAAAGTGCAAGTCAAAAAGGTCAGCTGACACAACAAGCAGCTAGATGCTGAGAGTGCCAACAGCAGATCGCTGCTGGCAATGGAAACACAAAGTGACAATGACTGGATAATAAGAAGCAAAATGTGTCGATAAGGATGGAACTCCAAATAATATACAAATATAAATGATGAATAACTGGTACAAATGTGAATAATCAACGTCCAAAAAAACAAATGGTGCACAAAAGGTGGTTCCAATGATTAGTGACTTGGTGTTGATTCCACAAATAAAATAGTGACTTCTGTGATTCTTAAAAGTGTTGCCTGTAGACGGCTAAAGTGAACAATAGGTGCAATGGCCGCTCACCTCCATGCACACTCATATGAGCGTGTTGTAATAATCCCCAGGATTTGACACAGGACTTCTCTGACCAGGGATGGATGGTTGGATAAAATGATAAAAGGCTTGGATCCCTCTTTCTCTCTTTCCTCAGTAGAAAACAGCTCACCCACAGTGGTAATATGCAGATAGTAGATCGCTATTATACCTCAAGATGTGGGGATGTATGTGATGCTCCTCTCTCAAGTGGGGAGGTAATCGGATAAAGAATCTCATGGTGCAGTAAGTCAAAAAAGCCATTTATTAAAATTAAAAGCACTTACAGTTGAGTAAACACAGACGAGCAGACCGCCGATGCGGTATTATCCGATACTTACGGTTACGGCCGTAAACTGGAAGTGACGTCACCCAGTTCCTCCCGATGTGTTGCGTCACTAACACGTGACTTTATCAAGGGATCTCTGTCTGTGGGCTGATGGACAGAGAGTTGCAAAAGGCTGATACTAAGTCAAACTTAGGAATTTACAATAGTTAAAAATAATAATAATAATATATATATATATATATATATATATATATATATATATTTAACTGCTCAAAAAAATTAAAGGAACACTTTGAAAACACATCAGATCTCAGTGGGCAAAAAATATCATGCTGGATATCTATACTGATTTGAACTGGGTAATGTGTTAGGAACGAAAGGATACCACATCATTTGAATTATCAACCTACAGAGGGCTAAATTCAAAGACACCCCAAAAATCAAAGTGATAAAATGATGCAGCAGGCTAGTCCATTTTGCTGAAATTTCATTGCAGCAACTTAAAATGGTACTCAGTACTTGGTATGGGCCCCGCATGTGTGTATGCATGCCTGACATGTCGTGGCATGCTCCTAATGAGACAATGGATGGTGCCCTTGGGTTTCTCCCAGATCTGGACCAGGACATCACTGAGCTCCTGAACAGACTGAGGTGCAACCTGGCGGCGTCAGGTGGTCCGAAAAATAATGTCCCAGAGGTGTTCTGTTGGGTTTAGGTCAGGGAAGCATGGGGCCATTCAGTGGTATCAATTCCTTCATCCTCCAGGAACTGGCTACATACTCTCACCACATGAGGTTGGGCATTGTCGTGCACCAGGAAGAACCCAGGATCCACTGCACGAGCGTAGGGAATGACAATGGGTCCAAGGATTTCATACCAATACCTAATGGCATTCAGGGTGCCATTGTCTAGCCTGTGGAGGTCTGTGCGTCCCTCCATGAATATGCCTCCCCAGACTATCACTGACCCACTACCAAACAGATCATGCTGAACGATGATACAGGCAGTATAACGGTCTCCACGGCTTCTCCAGACCTTTCACATCTGTCACATGTGCTCAGGATCAACCTGCTCTCATCTGGCAGTGTTCATCCTGTTACCCCTTACACGGAGGAACAGATACCGGTTTTTCTGATGGGTTAGAACCAGCAAGAATTGGTGTATTTTATCTGCCTGGAGTTCAGCTTTAAAGATTTCATATCTTCCTCAAATATGGTTGAATATGGAATAAACCAAATCTTTTGAATCAACAGAGGTAGCTATTTGAGATTTGCCTAGATATAAAAGCACGCGTGCATAATATGACTATTCTAAAGAAAAAAAAATCCTAATTTTCTTTTTTTAATTGTACAGGTTCTGAAAGGGATGTTTATTTCCATTGAATAAATGGAAACCTCTACCTACATGTTTGATTTTCTCTTAACTGGAATGTGTGGGAATATGGTGTCTAATGATTTATTAATAAGAGTGCCAGTTTATTAACCTCCCTGGCGGTATGATTGTCAGGAATTATGTACCAAAAGCGGTACAATTTTTTGCATGGAAATTTGGCGTTATGTATTATAGGCCTGCAATTCTTAGTAATTACTGACTTAAACCTGACCAAAACAAGACTCTAGTAGATATCCCAGATGTGATAAATTTGAAACACAAACGCGTGAATTATAATCTAATCAATAATATAATTTTATTATATAATATATATATATATATATATATATATATATATATATTTATATTTATAATATTTATATATATATATATATATATATATATATATATATATATATATATATATATAATATATATATAATTATAAAAATATATATATATTTATAATATATATATATTTATAATATATATTTATAATATATATACAGTGGGTACGGAAAGTATTCAGACCCCCTTACATTTTTCACTCTTTGTTATATTGCAGCCATTTGCTAAAATCATTTAAGTTCATTCTTCTTCCTCATGAATGTACACATAGCACCCCATACTGACAGAAAAACACAGAATTGTTGACATTGTTGCAGATTTATTAAAAAAGAAAAACTGAAATATCACATGGTCCTAAGTATTCAGACCCTTTGCTCAGTATTTAGTAGAAGCCCCCTTTTGATCTAATACAGCCAGGAGTCTTTTTGGGAAAGATGCAACAAGTCTTTCACACCTGGATTTGGGGATCCTCTGCCATTCCTCCATGCAGATCCTCTCCAGTTCTGTCAGGTTGGATGGTTAACGTTAGTGGACAGCCATTTTTAGGTCTCTCCAGAGATGCTCAATTGGGTTTAAGTCAGGGCTCTGGCTGGGCCATTCAAGAACAGTCACGGAGTTGTTGTGAAGCCACTCCTTCGTTATTTTAGCTGTGTGCTTAGGGTCATTGTGTTGTTGGAAGGTAAACCTTCGGCCCAGTCTGAGGTCCAGAGCACTCTGGAGAAGGTTTTTGTCCAGGATATCCCTGTACTTGGCCGCATTCATCTTTCCCTCGATTGCAACCAGTCGTCCTGTCCCTGTAGCTGAAAAACACCCCCACAGCATGATGCTGCCACCACCATGCTTCACTGTTGGGACTGTATTGGACAGGTGATGAGCAGTGCCTCTTTTTCTCCACACATACTGCTTAGAATTAAGGCCAAAAAGTTCTATTTTGGTCTCATCAGACCAGAGAATCTTATTTCTCACCATCTTGGAGTCCTTCAGGTATTTTTTAGCAAACTCCATGCGGGCTTTCATGTGTCTTACACTGAGGAGAGGCTTCCGTCGGGCCACTCTGCCATAAAGCCCCGACTGGTGGAGGGCTGCAGTGATGGTTGACTTTCTACAACTTTCTCCCATCTCCTGACTGCATCTCTGGAGCTCAGCCACAGTGATCTTTGGGTTCTTCTGTACCTCTCTCACCAAGGCTCTTCTCCCCCGATAGCTCAGTTTGGCCGGACAGCCAGCTCTAGGAAGGGTTCTGGTCGTCCCAAACGTCTTCCATTTGAGGATTATGAAGGCCACTGTGCTCTTAGGAACCTTAAGTGCAGCAGAAATCTTTTTGTAACCTTGGCCAGATCTGTGCCTTGCCACAATTCTGTCTCTGAGCTCTTCAAGCAGTTCCTTTTGACCTCATGATTCTCATTTGCTCTGACATGCATTGTGATCTGGAAGGTCTTATATAGACAGGTGTGTGGCTTTCCTAATCAAGTCCAATCAGTATAATCAAACACAGCTGGACTCAAATGAAGGTGTAGAACCATCTCAAGGATGATCAGAAGAAATGGAAAGCACCTGAGTTAAATATATGAGTGTCACAGCAAAGGGTCTGAATACTTAGGACCATGTGATATTTCAGTTTTTTTTTTTTAATAAATCTGCAACTATGTCAACGATTCTGTGTTTTTCTGTCAGTATGGGGTGCTATGTGTACATTCATGAGGAAGAAGAATGAACCTAAATGATTTTAGCAAATGGCTGCAATATAACAAAGAGTGAAAAATTTAAGGGGGTCTGAATACTTTCCGTACCCACTGTATATTTAATATATATATATATATATATATATATATATATATATATATATATATATATATATAGTATAAATTTATTATATATAATTTCAGATTACATTGTATCACCTGCTTTTTATGTGTTTGTGTTGGTGCAACTTTTGAATTTCCCTCCCAGTTCCGCTCCCATGCACCATTGCTGCTGCAGGGAACGGAACCAGGAAGTCATCAGAGCGACGGACGAGCGGCGGGGATCTCGGCGGCGATCACAGCAATGGGAGATCATCGCTGGATCGCCAGGAGAAGGTAAGGAACACCGCTGCAGGCTCTGCACATCTACCCCGAGCGTGACTCGGGGATACCGATCCTAGCATGAAAAATCCACCCCGAGTCACACTCGGGGATGCCCTAAGGGAGTTAAAATGTAGTATTTTTTTTTTCTCTTTTTTTTTTTTTTTAATCTTCATCCCCATCTCTCCCTGTGCCCAGCTGCACACATCCTTTTGGGAGTAATAATGATGGAGATTAGTGTATTTTGTACTACAGTTTTTGTTGATATTATGAGGCTGTTATGTATATCTCCCTCGAGCGTAACAATGGGTGTAGTCCAGTGCGCTATCCATAGTTATGGTTATGTACTGTATTGGGCCATTTTTTTTATTAATACTGATACTTATCCAAATGTATTGTGTAATGGTTCCCATAGGGTGTTTTTATGTTATATCTAATGTACACTCTTATACTATAGTACGTCTCATTATTTTACTGTTTGTATCATAATTCTGTATGGAAGTGTTCTCAATAAACTTAGATTGAAAGAAATATAGTATTTGAAGCAGGCAAATGTAGCCAGTCACGGGGCTTTGTTGAACTGCATGTTCTATGCACTTTAACTGGGTGACCTTGGAAACACTAATGTGTGTGTTATTAGCAATAGAGCCAAACACAGTCCACATTTCAAGATCAACGTTCATCAAAATTTATTGATAAAAGCTAATGGTGATCGCTGCCAGAAACCACTCCTACTCTTAAAGTGTTTTACCCAGATCATGGGTCCTTCACCTCTGACTAATCCCCTAAACTGACTATAGCACAGTGTGCGGTTTGTCTTATCGGAACTGTCTTATTTGTAGTACTCGAATCTGCCCTGTTGCAGCTTATTCGGTTAAACTGGACAGTGTTGTGCATACAAATAACAATATGTTTGTGTGAAGAAAGCTCTATAAGTTAATGACCTTTATTGTCAATGTAGAACCCAAGCTAACCTTATTAAAGCAAACTTTTATGCACTGAATTCCATTGACCACTGTCTTTTGTACTGGATTCCTAATCCCATGTGTTGAGAAAGTAGCATTTCAAACATTTATCCGCTCTTTTACCTGGCTTTCATTAATGTTTACATTTTCTTTTTTTTTTTAAACAGAATAGATGCCAAGGTGCCATCTTTGATTTGATCACCCAACAAGCATTTGATATAATCATCATGATTCTTATCTGTCTGAACATGGTCACCATGATGGTGGAAACGGATGATCAGACTGACTATGCTGAGAATGTCTTGTACTGGGTTAACGTGGTTTTTATATGCTTTTTTACCACGGAGTGTGTGTTGAAGCTGTTTGCACTGAGACATTACTACTTTACCATCGGATGGAATATTTTTGACTTTGTTGTAGTAATTCTTTCTATTGTCGGTAAGTGTGGTATTTTTGTTTATTATACAATTATAGGCATATTTACTGTATATGCAGAACAACAGAAGCATACCAGAAGACAAATTCACTTTAGGAACTTCAGGTCAAACACAGTATTTATTGGTTATTCTTCAACATTAACATTTCAAGACCATGGGCATACCCTGCCCCAAACTCACTTTTACAGGATGCCCAGTCTCTTTTATGGGCCCCCCCCCATAGTTACTGGTGTCTCATCAGAATCACAGTAAATGGAGAGCAGGAGGACATTGAGAAACATATATACCCCAATCTTGTCTGCAGAATGTAAATATTAAAACACTCAGCTCTGAGTCATTCCGGGTTCAGAGCCACCAAAATCCCAGATGAAAATGTTAACAGTAAACTGAGCACAGTCTGTACTCAATCAGCTGGAGCTCAGGTCAGGATAGACATTAGACCTCTGAGGTCTCTACAGGGCAGCCATCGGAAATTGTGGGGCCCCTTACACATTTTTAGGCCTGGGCCCCCCCGGGCCTGACCATCCACATTCAGAAGGGCCTGCCCATGGGCCAGCCCATGGAATCCACCCACTGGCTATAACAGTGAGTCCTTCAGTGCACACTTTTATTGTAACACTCTTACAATGTAATATATGAAAATTCTATTTCAAGTCATCAGTGCTATCAAGATTTAACAGTAAGGAATTATATTTTGTCCAAAAAGATCCCAATTCAGCAGCTGTACGCACTCAGCCCCCCCTCACACGTGTACGCACTCAGCGCCTCTCACATCTGTACGCACTCAGCCCCCCTCACACGTGTACGCACTCAGCCCCCCTCACACGTGTACGCACTCAGACATGTACACTCACACACAGACAGACATGTACACACACACACAGACATGTACACACACACACACGGACATGTACACACACAGACATGTACACACACACACAGACATGTACAGACACACACACACACACACACACATGTACAGACACACACATGTACGCACAGACACGTGTACACTCACAGACATGTACGCACACACACACAGACATGTACGCACCGACACGTGTACACTCACAGACATGAACACACACAGACATGCAAACACACATACTCAGACACCCACCCACACGCAGACATGTACACACACCCACCCCCATGTACACACACAGACATGTACACTCACACAGGCACATGTACACACCCATATGTGTACACACACAGATGTGTACACGTACATGCACAGACATTTACACACACACACAGGTACATACGAACAAACACATATACACACACATGTACATACAGAGACACACATGTACCCAACCACCCCCCCTTCAGTTGTACAACAGCCCTTACTGGTAATGTGGTCTTCATAGCCCCAGCTCTTGTTTCCCCCATGTGTCTGTGACACAGAGAGGAGCTGCAGTCCGGGATACTGTACAGGCCGCACACGAGGAGTGCAAATGCAGGAAGTAGCCAGAGGTGGCAGCAGAGAGCCCGATGTGAGCTCAATGACATGGAGAAGCAGCAGCCGACTCAGACTCAAAGGCAGGGCAGTCACGGAGCACCTCTGCACCCACTCCTGCCTTTTCCCATTCTGGCCAGGCCCGTCCAGACGCTCGGGCCCCTTAAAAGTGTATGGGCTGTACCCCCCTGATGGCGGCCCTGGGTCTCTATAAAGAGTACCTGTCATCTGCCCAATGTTATTACATTGGGGGCTTGTTAGCCCCCATGTGATAAAAATAAAGTTAAGTGAAAAAATACAATTCAAAAGTGTTAAAGTTAAAATATAATAAAAAAATAAAAGTATCTCCGTTTTCCCCATGCATGTATGTAAACAGTGTCTCACAAACACAAATTGGGTATAGCTGTGCATGCTGGAGTTTGAGAAATAATTCCAGGTCCCTCATTTATGGTTCACTGTAAAGGCAGTTTCTCCTACTGATAATTTGGGGTACCGCAACTTTTTGACGTTTCATGTGCGCACACAGTTTTTGTGCTTGACATATTTGGTATTTATTTACTTGACACAACTTGGACTTTTTTTTTTTTTTTACAAAAAATGGGGATTATATTGTACTTTGTTCAATCACTCACTTTTTACTGAAAATATAGATTTGATAAACAGCTATGCAAAAATCATGCACCAGAGACTTTTACAACCAGCATCTTTTTTGTAAAGTGCCTCTGCTTTCAGAATATGTACAATGTTTTAGATGTTTTAAGTAGTTTCCTAGCCAAAGTGCAGATTTTAACATGCATGCGAGAAAGGGAAAAATGTTCCGGAGTTGAAATGTTTAACCGCTTGCCACCCGCCCACCGTCAAATGACAAGGGAGCGGTGCGGCTCTCGTTCTGGGACGACGCCATATGACAGCGCCCCAGAACGGCCGCTCTCGCTCGTCCGCGGGGGCGACCAGTGTGGTGATCTTGTCTGTGCCATGTTCCTAGGACACGGTGCGACCCCGATCTTGGTAAAGAGCCAATGACGTGGTTCTTTACCCATGTGATCGGCTGTGTCCAATCACAGTCGGTCACATGTAAATGAGGAAGTGACGTTATTCGGCTCTCCTTGCCTTGCACTGTGAGTGTGGGGCGCGGAGAGCCGATCAGCAGCTCCTCCTCCAAGGGGAGTTCAAGACAAGTAATCAGGGCACTGATGATCAGTGCCCTAATTACAACAAAGTAAAATAAATGCACAAGAATCACATAAAACATGGCACATCAGTTAACCCAATCATGCACCCAATCAGTGCCCATTAGTGATGCCAGTCAGTGCCTGCTCATCTGTGCCGCCCATCTGTGCCCACCAGTGCCGCCCATCTGTGCCCACCGGTGCTTTCCATCAGTGCCCACCAGTGCCACCCATCAGTGCCTGTCGGTGCCCATCAGTGCTGCATATCAGTGCCACCTATCAGTGCCCATCAGTGCGGCATATTAGTGCCATCTCATCAGTGCCCATAAGTGCCAGCTCATCAGTGTCCATAATTGCCACCTCATCAGTGCCCATCAGTGAAGGAGAAAAATTATTTGCAAAATGTACTGACAGAAACGAAGAAAAACTTTTTTTCTTTAAAATGTTCTGTCTATTTTCTTTTTTTTTTTTTTTGTAAAAAAATAATAATAAACCCAGCTGTGATTAAATACCACCAAAGAAAGCTGTATTTGGGAAAAAGATAAAATTTTAATTTAGGTACAGCATTGCATGACCACGCAATTGTCATTCAAAGTGTGACAGCGCTGAAAGCTGAAAATTGGCCTGGGCAGAAAGGGGGTGAAAGTGCCCAGTATTGAAGTGGTTAATGGTTGTTATCTGTAGATTTTGCTTTTGAAATAATCAACTGGCCAGAAAAAAAACATTAAACATTATGCATGTAGAAAAAAGAAAACAAACACCAGAAAATGGCATGATAACGTATGCAACAAACTAGCCACTACACACAGTATAGTTCTGTCCAACAGTTATACCCCTGCCCTTTATTCTCATCTACAGGGATATGTAAACTTCAGAAATGGCATTATTGTAAAGAGATTGTAAAGTCTCGTTTTTTATTTATTTTTTGTAATATTTACCTGCTCTGTGCAGTTAGATTTGCACAGAGCAGCCCCGATCCTCCTCTTCTTGGGTCCCTCTCTCATGTTGAGTCGAACTGAGTCACAGCTCCCAGTGTCCATTTAGACACAGAGTCAAACCCCGCACCCTCTCTCTCCTGATTGGCTGAATGATTTTGATTGAAAGCAACAGGAGTCGTGTCGCGCTGCTGTCTCAGCCAATAAAGAGGGGAGTCCCAGGCAGCTTAGACACTCCTGCAACATCGCTGGATAAAGGCGGGCTCAGGTAAGTATTAGGGGGGCTGAAGGGGGCTGTGCACACAGTTTTTTTTTTTATCTTAATGCATAGAATGCATTAAGATAAAAAAAAAAACCTTCTGCCTTTACAATCCCTTACTTCTGTCTTCTTGTGGTGTTGAGAGTTTCCCAAAAGACTGGCAGTTCAGTTGACCTCTAGACAACTGCCAGGTCACTTGCTCAGTCCCAGTCTACAGCTTGGATGCCTACTACTTCTTTCATGTTATAATTCCACTTCGGCTTTCTCTTCCTGGGTTTTCCCCACATCTTTCTTTCCATGCCAGCCTGGGCAGTTTATTTTTGGTAATCATATTTATAGACATAAAATAAACCTGAACCATCTTTATTATGTCTTGTACAGGGGATGCATTATATGTAGTGATTTCATCAGTTATAAAATAATTCAGTTAACAGATACCTCCTTGTAGTTCAGATGATGCTTATTTCCATATACAAATCACACACTCATATTCCTACTCCATCTGGTTGCATCAGTGGCATAAATATTTTTGCATTCTTTAGCATTTACAAACTCACATTATAACATTACCTTTAGTTAATTTTAATAATCTAAAGTGGTATTAAACCCAAAAAGTAAACCTGTATTATACAGTATTGCAGCTTACCAATACTTAGCTATGATGGCTCCATTCATTTTCTTTTTAGGCTTTCCTCCTATTTTTATCTGGGGATCTGACCAGTAAGTCTGTTGTTTTTCAAAAGAACATATTCACAAGAAATAATAAACGTGGTGGAACATAGTAGGTATCTAGTAGAAAAAGTTCCTGGGGGCATCACCCCAAAAAAATATTTCAACAAAACACCAGAGTAAGGCCCCGTTTACACTGGGGCGACGCTACTTTGCCGGGCGACCTCATAGGTCGCGGCGCGCTGCTCGCCCCGCGACCTAAAAGCGGCCGGCACAGACTTCATAACATTGAAGTCTAAGCAGGTCGCTCCGGGTCGCCCCAAAGAAGCTCCGGACCCTTTTTCTAAGTCGGAGCGACTTGTGTCGCTCCTATTAGAACGGGTCCGCAGCTTCTCTATGGAAGGCAACCTGTCAGGCGACCAGGTCGCCTGACAGGTCGCCCCAGTGTGAACGGGGGCTAAGGGACCTTGTTTATGCCCCTGGGAACAGATAAATAGAGATGAAAGGTTATGTTAAAGATAAATCAGTTTTATTGTACACAATCACACATAAATCTCCCTTAAAATTTAGAAGAACAAATACAAAGCATTAAAAAAATGTCCGGTATGACTATATAGGTGGAACAATAGACAGTAACAATAATGCATATGGTACACGTTTAGCAGATACATCCACTTCATCAGGACCTTGAACTCCTCATGTGTAATTGACCAAACTTATTATATTCTTTCTAGAAAGGAAACAAATTAACTGATAACAAAAAACATCAATTACCAATATATAGTTGAAAAGTTTAACACATATCAATCAAAAATACAAAGGTAAATCTGTCTATAACATCAGAGATGGCAAATAAAAAAGGTAAAAAGGGGTCACTAATCTCACTCACCCTGGCTGCAATCTGGACATATTGCCCGCTCGGGGGAAAAAAAAAAAAAAAAGCACCTACCATGAAAATCACAGCAGTGTTCTGACTAACAAAAAGGCCCAGTAGCCATATCCAAACATGCAGCATAACCTAATGATAGAAAAGCATGGGTTTAAATATGGTACCCTAAATCCTCTAGAGTCTGCCCCAATGCCATGGATGGATAAGGACTCTTCTCCAATCCCCTATGGACTCCAGCAACATCCCGAAAAATATAAAAGTGATGTCAGGTCAACACTGGAGATTACACAAACCTGAAAGTCACTTCACTCAGGTATCTGATCCCCCATGCCAGTATGCCATAAGCTGGAATGCAGAGCCCAGAGTCACAAAATAAAACTTCAACACCAGAGGGGACCCAAACACCACCCACCTCATAACCAGGCAAGAGGGGAGGTCAAACCAACGCAACACTTAACAAGTGTCTTGGTAAAAATGTTTTTTGAGATTGGGTAAAGTCACCTGCTTAATCTCATCAATATACTGTATCTACCACATACCACAGTAAGGGCATCTGCCACATGTGAACATGCCATGGTGCAGTGATCCACATGGGTCAGCACCCCTATTCATTGAAAAATGACTCAAAACTACAGTGTTCTGCAAAGATCTATTTCTCCAGTATACAACATGAAGTTTTATCATTGACAAAATGTATGACAGAGTCTCTAATAAGGAGATGCCAATGTTTGTTGAGTATCCTTTTAATTGAACCTATATGGTTTTTAAATGTAGTAATTGGAAGAATATTAGTGATATTTTGTATCTCTTCGTTCTTAAAAAGTAACAAGTCCAGAGGGTTATTCTTGGCCCTATTATATGCTTTTTTTTTTTTTTTTTTTTTTTTAGAAACTTCCTACTGTACCCATTTTTAGGGAAACACATTTGCAGTAATGAAGCCTGACTTTCAAAATCTATATCCTTCTTGCAATTTCTTCTAACCCTGAGATATTTACCCGATTTGAAATTAGCACAAGTTCTGCTGCTCCGGGTAAATCAACACAGCAGTAGTGTCTACTACCAAGCCCGTAATATAGGGTACACACCCTGTCACTGCTGCAGACACATATGGAAAGAAAAAAGATTAGACGGCTGCACACCCATATTATGCATAAAAAAAAATCATCAATAAAAACAAGGCACAGTTCGCATATCGGTACGGAAGAAGGGAGGTCAACGCGTTTCTCACCCTAAACATGCTTTGTCCAAACCATACAAGATACAACCATCATACACATATATACAGTTTATAATAAATATCACATGGTTACACAGGTGTAAATCATGAGTTGATGGGATCCAGGAACTTCAATCAGCTGCTCCCGCATCACATGGAGAGCAAGCCATATTGATCAGCCCATTCTTCAAAAAAATAGGAAACATCCAGAAATAATCTGAAAAAAGTAAAAAAATTAAGAACATGAAACATATAACTCAAAAAAAAAATGCAAAGTGTATTTGTCTATAGCAAACCACACACAAACAGCAAAAAATACATAAATTGTATATATTGTGAGATTCGCATCAAATGTAGAGCTTTCAGGACACCGCCACTCTCTGTTTCTTCTTTAAGGGTGTTCTTTGCCCATGTTTATTAAAAGAAAACTCGATACACAACAAGTGTTTCCCTCGCAGGGGTTTCATCATTTCATTCCTCAGCAAAATCAATGATTATTCAGCCCTCCTGGCTTGAACTTGCAGCACTGCTGCTTTGGCCTTAACACTTTAGGCCCTTGCCTGTCTCCTACAGACTTAACTCACCCAACAGGGTGCACATGGATTGCAGCCTCGTGCTGCATTGACTCCCACATGGAGTCCTTCTGACTCCTGGGCCAGACCTCCTGTCTGCCGGGGTGGAGCCCAGAACCATGGTCAGGATACTACTAAAAGCCCAGCACACACCTGACCAATTATTATGCTGGCTGTTCTGAATATCTGGACCCAGGATTGGAGATTCCATCCCACCCGGATCACTTAGAAATCTCCAGGCTCCAGGTCCCAAACTGGACTTTTTAAAAACACAGAGGAAACTGAAAAGCCAGTTTCCTCTTCATGTTACAAGCTCCCTGGAGCCCCTCAACCTGACTGATTGAGAATTCTGGGTCATGTTCACATTTTAGACCCTGGCAGGACAACGCACTGCCACTATATTTATATATATATATATATATATATATATATATATATATATATATATAATATATAGGAACACCCCAATGTGACTCAAAGTCTGCAACATACACACCACTTTTAAAAACGACAAAAAATGACAATATCCTTATTACTATTAGACCAGGGCTTGACAAATTTGCCTGAACTCTAGGAGCCAGCTAAAAAAGTTAGGAGCCAGTTTTTTTTTTTTTAAACGAACAACCAAGCTTTATTTAATAAAACGGATACTAAATTTACACATAAATACGACTAGAACCCCACTCTCCTCTATAGCGCAATTGGATGGAAACAGACTGTCTGTCTCTTTCCATCTGATGCCATCTGATCCGATCCACGGTCGGGATGGATAGAAAATAGAACCACCATTCGTCTGTTTTTGGCGGACAGGATCAGATGGCGGCAGATTACTGCTCCATAGAGGAGACTGAAGGGTCCGATGAGGTCTGCCTGAAAAACTGACAGGCGGACCTGATCAGACAGCCCGTGTGAAAGGGGCCTTTCGGCTTTGGCTGTGGCATAGCGATGAGGAAAAAAAAAAGATTATATATATATATATATATATATATATATATATATATATATATATATATATATATATATAAAAAATTTTTTAATAATTAAAAAAAAGAAAAAATTTATACATTTTTTTTTAATTAAAAAAATAAATTAATAATTACAACCACACTCCCTGTCCACTTACCTTTAAGCAAAGGTAACTGGACAGGGAGATGAAGCCTGCAAAAACTTCCCTCTCATCTCTTCTTGGGAAGGAGATGGGAATGCATTGAGAACAGGCAGTGGAAACAGTCAACAGGCAGTAGAAACAGTTATTACTCCCGGCCACCACAAGAGGGCACCAGTTCCCCATTTAAAGCCTCTCATCTCACAGAAGAAGGCCGAAAATCCGGGGCCTCAATTTTCGGATGGCGCGGAAGTCCGTGCACTCGGGGAGGAGGTGGGGGCGCAAAAGGGACAGGACACCTCCTGCGGGACACCCCAGGCGCCAGGTCGCTAATTCTAGTCGCAAATGCGACCTAGCGCCCGGGGTTTGTCGAGCCTTGTATTAGACCATAGGAATTTATATCATGAAAATTTGTATAGTTAACTCCTGTAATGTCTTCTTTATTCCTGTCTAAAAAGGGTCAAAAAATCGCCACAGGTTTATGTACAGTAGATCAGAAAGTTTTAATCATAAAAGTGAGTCAAATTCCACTTAAATTTCAAACCCTCTGGAATCCTTGTTTGGAGAAAATATATCCAACAAACCTCACATTTACAGAGAATTTTAAAGCTGTCTTCGCCTCTCCTGGGGGTGACAATCTTTTGAATTTCCTGATTTTTAACAAAGTGGTGTCACCTCCATGAACTTCATTAAAATGTTTAGCAACACTAGTGCTGTGCTCCGTTTCAATATCCTATATAAACATGATCGTGCAAACTATCTCGGAGCCTTCTAGTTGTGTGATCTACACATTGGATTGCACATTTTTACAGGTAGTCGAATAGATCACATTTCTAGTGTTGCAGTTAATGAAGGTTTTGATTTTAAAGGTCCCTCAATTTGCCGTAGAGCGAAACTGGTCACTTTTGATAACCCGAGGGCAACATGGGCAGCGATCAGCACCGCACTTAAATGAACCTACATAATTCAGCCACGTTCTAGACCGATTGAAGGAACTAAAACATTTTGGAATAACAATTATCCTCAGACAGGATCGGGTATATATCGCTCCAATATTCTTCTGATTTTGTTATACTCCATACTGTACGAAATGGAAAAAAATTGGGGTTTTATTTGAAGTGGATTTGCGTCTATTGTCCCGTTATAATTTCTCTCTAGGTGTAGACTCTGCTATTTAAATCGCTCTACTAATAGTAATAGATTGATAACCTCTGTCACAAAACCTGGAGCACATTTTGTCTCTCTTGCTGAAAATCACCCTCCTCCCTACAAATCCTGTGCAACCTCAAAAATTGACCAACTGGTATACCCTGCGTCACATGACTAGGGTACTCAGAGTAAGCACGGAGGAGGGTGTTTCCAGAGAGGGGTTTCTTATATAAACTGGACACAATATGACCCTCCTTACTGGAGAAAACGACATCCAAAAGGAATATATCTATCACTCAAGAGTACTGTAAACTTTAGGTTTATATCATTGTTATTCAAAAACAACAAAAAATCATCCAATGTGTCCACAGATCTGGAACAAATAACTAGCAGATCATCAATAAAACAATGATAAAACTTTATACTTGAACAAAAAGTATTACTATCCCCAATAAAGCGTACCCTTTCCCACCAACCGATATATAGGTTGGCGAGAGAGGGTGAAAACCGAGCACCCATGGCTGCCCTGCATTTCTGGAGATAAAAAGAATTATCAAACAAGAATAAATTATGTTTTAACAGGTAATCAAGGCATTCAATAATGTATTCCCTGTGTATAAGAGAGTACCCACCATGGTGGTACAGAAAGCTGTTGCCTTTTGTTCTGTGTACATGTGCATACACCCCAATCATTGTAGAAGCATGCGCCTATACACATCTAGATCCTGAGAGATCTTTACACAAAAGAGGTAGTTCAATCAGCAATACACATTTATTGAAAGGGTCACATAATATATATATATATATATATATATATATATATATACAAATTACACACTAAACAGTATTTCTCTGTCGCTCATTGACAGACGTAGTCCTCCTTGATTAATATCAACTCGGGTTATACTGCCCTCTACAGGAGTAGGACTAGACAGGAAAGAAAACGTTCTGGCCACACCTTAGGGGCAGTCCCAGAGGGTATATCCTCTCTCTCTCTGCTACAGCAAATCAGTTTTTTTCTGTCTAGTTAGGAGTAAGGACCTAAGTTCCTTGCTAGGATCTTTGGTCCTGCCAAGATTTTTTAGAAATACTTTTTTAGGCAGCTTTTCTTCTCCAGTGTTCCTGTGAGATCTTCAAGCAAGTACGCTGAAACTGGGCGACGGGCTGGATGTTGAGATCCAGTGGTCACCCCAGTTCAGCCTACGAGCGCGTGCAGGCCATAGCTCCGCGCTGGGTAGGCCGCGACATAGTCCCACTGGACGGGGACTGACCCTGCGAGTTAAACGTCTCGCCTGGACGCCAATGACCAGTTGCAAACTGAGTCACGGCGTCCGTATTGGTCGACAGCCCCCCCACCCCAGTGGAGAGGGGTTCTGTCAGGAGTTGGCGCCCGCCTGGTTCCGGTATGGTGAGTAGAATGTTCCCCCTCTCCCCCTGTCGGGTTTGTTGGTGGACGCGGGCCCCTCTCTGGGATGGTCGGACACTCAGTTTCTGGGTCCCCCCTCTATCCTATAACAGGTCACACATCCCCCAATTTGAGTGTGATTTTGTGAATAAGAAACCAGGAGGCTTGTTTTGGGAGCTGACTATCTAAAGTCACTATATGACTGTAAGGGTGACTGAAGTCAGTGGCAGACTACTAAAAGGCATTACTATTGAGGTATAGAGGTATCCTACCTGTCATAGTGTGTATACAGGCCAATGCCTATGCCTGAGTTACTGCATCCGCAGGTCGCCATCCCTCCAGAAAGCCGGTCACTTCCACAGGCTGCACAGGCCGAGCGCACACTCCCGCAGGCCGCACAGGCCGAGGACACCTCCTGCAGGCCGCACAGGCCGAGGACACCTCCCGCAGGCCGCACAGGCCGAGCGCACAGTCCCACAGGCCGCACAGGCCGAGCGCACACGCCGAGTGCACACCTCCCGCAGGCCGCTGCTAGCTTGCAAGCCGCCGCTATCCTACACAGGCCGTCGCCATTTTCCTGCAGATCGCACGGGGACGCCATATTGGCGTAGCCTCGTGTCTCTAGCATGGGGGCGGCCATGTGTGAGGTGACCAAACACCTCGAGGAGCTATGGGGAGGCGCTGGAAGGCATGTAAAGGGGCGGAGCCGCCTCCTTTTACCCGGGAAAGCAAGCCAAAGACTTCCTGTCTGTAACAGACAGTGCTGGAACAGGTTGTATTGAAACTTCTGAGCATCAAGTGGTGAGCCTTGGGGTCTCTCTCTCTCTGTAGGGGTCCAAAAGCAGGTAACACTGAGGGGCGCTGCTGCGCTGGGGGACTAAAGAAAAAAAAAAAAAAAAAGAAAAGTTTTATTTTTTTGATTGCAATTATTTTTTTCTGGCAAGTGTCTTGCATAATCATGGACCCTGCCACACATGTATCCCCACCTGATCCCCTCGAGGTGGCCGCAGGACCCTCCAGTTCACAGATTATTGATGCATTATCAGCAGTTTTGGAGTCTTTGGTATCCCGGGTGGAGAGGGCCTGTCAGGGACGGGGGTCAAGAAAGCGACCCCCGCCTACCCCTATTTCATCTGATACTTCAGAGTCAGATTCTGAGATGGTCATTGCAGCTGCAGGTCCCTCTGCAGGAGCTGTTGTCTCAGGTAATGCATCCTCAGATAGTGAGGAGGACGGTTCTACCTCCGTGCCATACCACAAGAAGAAGCATTGGTGGACGCACTAGTTGTGTCTGTCCGGGAAACCTTGAGACTTGAGGTTACACCGGAAGAGGTAACCGAGATGGAAATTCCGAAACAAATCCTTACTATTTCCAAACGCATTGCTAGATGCTATCCGTTTGAGGAATCCCTCATTAAAAAATGGACGGTACCACCAGTGGTGGATCCACCGATTTCCAGACTAAATAAAGCCACTGTTATCCCGTTGGAGGACGCTCCGTCCTTTAAGGATCCGGTGGATCGAAAAGTGGAAGCGGAATCCCGCACTGTTTTTTCCCTGATAGGGTCAACCTTTAGACCAGTGGTTGCCATTGGTTTAGTTTCACAAACATTGACAGAATGGGCAAAATTGTTGCGCCATGATTTAAAGGGGAGAAGTATTCCCCAGGCAGCGTCTGATTTGATGGAGCAAATTATACAGGGATTACAGTTCTTCTGTGACGCAGCCCTGGATGCCACTCCCTTGTTAGCGCATGCATCGATGTCAGCAGTAGTCCTCAGACGTGTGCTGTGGTTAAAGTGTTGGTCGGCGGATCAAGGTTCCAAGAAAGCTTTGGCTAATCTCCCTTTTCAGGGGGATCGCCTATTTGGGGCCACCCTAGATGAGATCATAAAGGATTTCACTGGGGGCAAGAGCACTTTTTTGCCACAGACTGCTAAAGCTAAAGGACCTCGTAACAGGCGAGGACCTTTCTTTTCCGCTCATAAGAGGTTAGTTCGCTCCGCTGGGGCGAGCGTGAAGGGCAAAGCCCCTTCAGGAGGTTTCAAAAGGCGCTGGTCGGGTAAACAAAAGGCCGACTCAGCCAAACCTGAAGATAAGGCTAATACAGCCTGAAGGTGTGCCCCCACCCAGCTCAGGGGTGGGGGGACGTCTTAACCGGTGTTCAGATCCAGGGCTTTCCTGAATCCCGGACTAAGGGGTTCAGGAGATCATATGATCAGGATACAAGATCGAGTGTCGATCACTTCTACCGGTGCGATTCTTCCCTTCCAACATTCATATGCTACAGGGAGCGGTAGTTCCCGTTCCTTGAGCAGAACGTTTTCTTTACCTTTTCCAAAGATCATTCCCAGTTCCCTCCAGGAATCGTATCCGGTTGAGCGAGCGGACCAAGGAGTCTCTGGTCCGGTGACTTCAGTCTCTAATGCTCAGCCAGGAGAAGTCATAACTTCCGATAGGAATTTAGTTTCTGATAAATGTGTGGGAACTGAGAGCGATCAGACTTTGTCTGATTGCCTGGACCAAGCAGCTCTAGGGCAGCCCGGTTCGGATCCAGTCAGACAATATCATGGTGATGACTTAGGTCGATCACCAAGGATTTCACCACCTGTGTCTTCAGTAGGGCATCCCGCAGGTGGATCTGTTGGCATTTCGGCTCAACAGGAAGGCGCGGAGGTTGGTAACTCGCGCCCGCGATCCGCTAGCGGACGCAGCAGACGCGCTGAACGTCCCGTAGGGGCAGTATCAGCTACTATATGTCTTCCCCCCTCTCAAGTTACTGCTGAGATTTCTCCGCAGGATAGAGGTGGAGGGAACTCCAGTTATCCTGGAAATTCCGTGCTGGCCTCGTCAAGCCGGGTACGCCGACTTGGGCAGGCTAGTCGCAGACGCTCCTTGGAGACTTCTTCTCAGGGAGGATCTGCGGTCTCAAGGACGATCTTCCATCGTGCTTTACAGTCGCTGGTTTTAACGGCCTGGCCATTGAGACCCAGGTACTGAAGGACAGGGGATTGTCAGCTTCAGTTATTCCTACTCTAATTAAAGCAAGGAAAGCGACTTCTAGCAAAGTCTATTATCGCACATGGAAGACTTGTATTGCGTGGTGTGAATCTTTGGGATTTCCCCCACGTACCTATTTGGTGACCCGAATTTTGGCTTTTCTGCAAAAAGGGGTTGAGCAGAAACTATCCTTGAGCACCATCAAGGGTCAAGTTTCAGTGTTAGCAATCTTCTTTCAGAAGCCTTTGGCTACTCATTCCTTGGTGCGGAATTTCATCCAGGGGGTGCGACACTTGGCTCCGCCAGTGCGCGCGCCCTTACTGCCCTGGGATCTTAATTTGGTTTTGTCGGTTCTGCAGAAACCTCCATTTGAAAATATCAGGGAGATTCCCTTGCTTACATTATCCCAGAAGGTGGCCTTCTTGGTGGCCATTACTTCTGCACGCAGGGTGTCAGAACTGGCTGCATTATCATGCCATTCCCCATATCTAGTGGTTCATAGGGATAAGGTAGTTCTTCATCCGAAGCCATCCTTTCTTCCTAAGGTGGTTTCAGAGTTTCATCTGAATGAAGATATTGTGCTACCTTCCTTGTGTCCTAAGCCCAATCATCCTCGGGAATGTGCGTTGCATTCCTTGGATGTAGTACGGAATCGTTCCGTAAAACAGATTCACTTTTTGTGATCACGGATGGCCCCAGAAAGGGGTTGCCTGCATCTGCCGCGACTATCTCCAAATGGATTAGACAGACGGTGGTACAGGCTTATTCTATTAAGGGTCGGAATCCTCCGTTCCCTGTTAAGGCGCACTCCACTCGAGCGCTCAGTACTTCCTGGGCCTACCGCCATCAGGCGTCAGTGGTCCAGGTGTACAAAATTTTATAAAGTTGATGTGATGGCATCGGCGGATGCCTCATTTGGCCGCAAGGTTTTGCAGGCCGCAATTTGAGGAGACCGGTGGTCTACCTCGAGGGTTTTTTTTTTCCGTTGGATTTTCAGTTGAGTCTCATCCTTTGATTGATGAGCCTTTAAAACTTCTAGTTGGCACCGGTTGGGCCTTCTAGATTCGATTTTGATTTCCATTATCCCACCCCTCATTTGTGGCACTGCTTTGGGACGTCCCGAGTTGATATTAATCAAGGAGGACTACGTCTGTCAATGAGCGACAGAGAAAAATTGATTTTTGTAAGATCTTACCGTAAAATCCTTTTCTTTTAAGCTCATTGACAGACGTAGTACCCGCCCCTCTGTTTTCTGAGTTGGGTTGGGTTAAATTCTCTAAACACTGCTTTGTGACATAACTGATTTGCTGTAGCAGAGAGAGAGAGGATATACCCTCTGGGACTGCCCCTAAGGTGTGGCCAGAACGTTTTCTTTCCTGTCTAGTCCTACTCCTGTAGAGGGCAGTATAACCCGAGTTGATATTAATCAAGGAGGACTACGTCTGTCAATGAGCTTAAGAGAAAAGGATTTTTTTTACGGTAAGATCTTACAAAAATCCATTTTTACAACACATGGTTAGTACAGACCTCCGGGCGTATATAATATTTACAAATTACCCACAATAGCCATATTTACAATACCATGTACGTATTGAGCATGGAGTTAAGTTACCTTTTCACTTCAGGCATGGTGCTTGCCGTGTGTATTCAAACACTAACGATAAAAAGCATGTATACATTCTAAGTGTGAGATATATAGTCTATATTTACCATCCCCAGTAGCTTCATCCTAGTCGGCTTGCAAGAGAGTGATCTCTCTCCTCACCTATATTAATATAGACCCATATCGCCTTGCTCAGAGCCATTCTGATTGGTGTAGCAATCTTACCCTTCTCCTCCCTTTGGGCGTATATTATTCAGGATTGGGCAAATTGCCCATCCCTGAACCGACGATCACCTTCATTGCATATCTAAAGACTGAGTCTTTGAATTAGAGGATGAGATAAAGGAATGACCTGTCATGGACGATTGTCCATTATTTTCTGGCCCCGTAATGTCTGGCTAACAGGAACTTAAGTACAGAATTGGTACTATTCTGCATATCAGTTTGTTTTCTAGTGCAAATAGAACTGGCATTTCAGATGGACATGTTAATCAAGTTACTATTGCCTGCAGACTGAAAACACAACTTCATATAATTGATAATCATATATCAACTCAATGTAAGATCAGAACTCAATATCTTGTACATATATATTTACACCCATCTATATACAGTCTCTAATAGGGATTTATACACAACTCCTCCTCAGGCCACAGTAATGGACATTACACATAAACTCATAAGGCAACAAAGCGTTCCACCAATTACATACTAGAGGAATGCAGTATGGAGGAGTACAGACTAGACACTTCACAAGTAACCCATAGATCCCCCCTCCTCCCATCTCATCTGGTTACATATATACAAAACATTCTTAGTGTCCCTCAAGTAGCTGGGTAAACTCTTGACTAATGGTTGCAACTGGCAATCAACGCACAGACCAAGATTTTCATTCAAAGAGCCTATCCCAGCCACTATAGGACAACCAGTGAGATGGCTTAAACCCTTGTGTGTTTTAGGGAGGTGGTGGAATATAGGGAGTACAGGGAAATCAGCAACCATGGCTTCACCCTCCTTGGGGGAGAGAACACCTAATCAAACCCCCTTTTGCACAAGATCACTCAAGATTTTCTTAAACTGAACAGTTGGGTTCCCTTTTAGTTTAATATAGGTGCTCTCATCAGACAATTGCGGAATGCCCTCCTGAACGGTGCACAGAAGTATCCTGAACTACTACTAGACCACACTTATCTGAGTTCTTGATAACTACAGAAGGATCCTGACTAAGAGTTTTTTTAACGTGCTAGTTGTGATTGTCAGCACTGCTGCATGTAGCTATAAATATATTAAACAATCATCTATTACCATATGTAGTATAAAAGTGCTCAGTGAAAACTGTGCAAATATATAACTGTAGTGCAAATTAGTATCAATAGTCCTTTACACAGTTATAGACAGGGCCGGTGCTAGACTATTTTGCGCCCTAAGCAAGACCAGCTACTTGCGCCCCCCCCCCCCCCAAAAAAAAAGAAAAAAAAACTTTAAAACATTTTTAAAACAGGGTCACTGCATTATGGGTGAGCAGGGTTTTAGGTAGAAATGCACCTGCATCTGTGGTTTCACTGGAAAAAAGATTGTCCCTCCATCCTTGGTGTCACTGAAATAAAAAAGCTAATGACAACCCCCAAATCAGTTTGCAGAATGCAGTGCAAATGTGAAATCGAAATGGAATCAGATCACGTGTCTGAAGTGAACACCACTGCGATCCAATTAAAGTGTGGACCAAAAAAAGGATCCTACACCTTTTTGGTGTGAATGGAATGCAATTTCAGCCATGATGTAGAGAGCTGGCAGGCTGCCAAGATTCTGATGCAGAAGAAAATAGAATAACTTTGCCTGTGTTTTGAACTTTGTAGATTAATTTCTCTACACTGCCCTTACCTACAGGAGTGAACAAGGACCTGTACTTTCACTTGTTCAAAATGGGCAAATGCTTAAGGGTCCTTTCACACAGGCGGTCTGCTCACCAGACTCTGCTTTGCTCTGCAGAGGGTTGCTCCACTGGTCCCTGCTGAGGAGGTGAATGACATGTCCGTGTCATGTCCGTCAACTGACAGTGTATTTTTTTTGGAGCAATGTGCTGTAGGAGAATGAGGCTTCATTGAGAGCCGGTCACATTCTCCTGTAATTGTATTGCACAGCCCCCCTGAACTCTCTCCTGAGACAGCCCTGCCAGCGTACTCTAAAGTAAAAAAAAAATCACTGCCAACCCCTTTTCATAGATGCTTCCTACATGTCACTGTCATTGTAAACCAATGCCTCTAAATACTTTGTTAGCTCTGTTCTTTCATGGCCAGTCACGTGACTGCTCTCCTCTCTCAAGCTAACAAGGTATCTAAGGGCAGTGATTTTCAATGACAGTGATATAATGCAGGAAGGATCTTTAAAAAGGGACTGGCGGTGATTTTTTCCTTAACTGAAGAGTATGCTGACAGGGCTGTCCCAGGGACAGGAAAGGGCCTGCCACCCCTCCAATGTGTGGCACCCAGATCGGACCACCCAATCTCCTCGATCCCCCCCCCCCCCCCCCCCCCCGTTGTTAAAAAAAATATTGACGTATAACTCGCACTAATTGTTTGCAGTATATTTTCAGGGGGAAAAAGTGTGTGTTATACACCGATATATACGGTAACTAATTCTAAAGCTGCTCTGTGGCACATTCTAAACCGAATCTATCTAATCCTGTAAAGCAAATATCACTTTACTTACCTATTCTGCAGCCGATCCACTCTGGTTTTTAGCGAGGGAAGCTCTGTGCAGGAGAGGACCGTCAACGGCTGTGAAATTAATGGGAAGTGACGTCACCTATAGACTTGCTATGGGGCTTCCGCTGTCGGCTGACTTTTTCTGCACCCGCCCCCACACTGAAGCTGCTGCTGACAGCTGATGCTGGGACCAGAGTGGATTGGCTGCAGAATAGGATCTTTGCTTTACAGGGTTAGATACAGTAGATTAGGTTTAGAATGTGGCACAGACCAGGTATAGCGTTAGGTTTTGCCACGAACTTCCACTTTAAAAAAAAAAAGACCTTCTCTTGCCCTCAACCTCCTCCATATGCTCCAAATTATTTTGTTTTTTTTTTTTTCATTCTCATGCATTCTCCATGTCCCTGCTGGATTTAGGAACGCACCCACCCTCTCTTGCTTGCTCCTGAGATTGTCTATATGATTTGTAGTGTGCATAGAGCAGTGCATTTGACTGCAGCTAACAAGAACTGCTCATTCCAAATGGAAGAGGTGAAAAGGAGATATTTGGGAGCTCACAGAGGATGTAACAAGTAGGCAGAAAAACACAGTAACAAACCATTTTATGTAAAATAGATTACAGGGCCATTAAAAAGTGTTTGGATTACTTTGGAGAATAAAGAAATTGTTTGGTGTCACTTTAAATTGTAAAGACCTTGTTTAAAAAAAGGTTCGTTCACTTCCTTTGTTCTACAATTTTACCTTAAATGTGTTGAATTGAAAAAAAATGAATGGAAAATGTGAATGTTTCTGCAATTTATATAATGTTCTAAGTGGTCCATTTTCTTTCCTAGGTATGTTTCTGGCTGATTTGATTGAAAAGTACTTTGTGTCCCCAACACTCTTCAGAGTCATACGCTTGGCTCGTATTGGTCGTATACTTCGCTTAATCAAAAGCGCCAAAGGAATTCGAACCCTGCTTTTTGCCTTAATGATGTCCTTGCCGGCCTTGTTTAATATTGGCCTGCTACTATTTCTCGTTATGTTTATATTTTCAATATTTGGAATGTCGAACTTTGCCTACGTAAAGAAGGAAGCAGGGATAGATGACATGTTCAACTTTGAGACTTTTGGCAATAGCATGATTTGTTTATTTCAGGTCACTACCTCTGCTGGCTGGGATGGCTTGTTATTACCCATCTTAAACCGCCCCCCAGACTGTGATCCTAAGAAGGAGAATCCAGGCAGTCCGATGCAAGGTGATTGTGGAAACCCCTCTGTAGGAATCTTTTTCTTTGTCAGCTATATCATCATCTCGTT
Source organism: Pelophylax lessonae (assembly GCF_965119305.1). Taxonomy (NCBI): domain Eukaryota; kingdom Metazoa; phylum Chordata; class Amphibia; order Anura; family Ranidae; genus Pelophylax; species Pelophylax lessonae. The sequence continues at coordinate 586,391,719 of NC_138769.1, read as the reverse complement.
TCTCATAGTGGTAAACATGTATATTGCTATAATCCTAGAAAATTTTAGCGTTGCCACAGAAGAGAGCGCAGATCCTCTAAGTGAGGATGACTTTGAAACATTTTATGAAATATGGGAGAAATTTGATCCCGATGCCACCCAATTTATCCAGTTCGGTAAACTCACAGATTTTGCTGATGCCTTGGAGCATCCATTGAGAGTTCCTAAGCCAAACACTATTGAACTTATTGCCATGGATTTGCCTATGGTGAGTGGTGACAGAATCCATTGTTTAGATATCCTCTTTGCCTTTACCAAACGTGTGCTTGGAGAGAGCGGGGAGCTAGATATGTTGCGACAGCAAATGGAAGAGCGCTTTGTAGCTTCCAACCCTTCAAAAGTGTCTTATGAGCCCATCACCACTACGCTCAGGCGCAAACAGGAGGATGTATCAGCTGTGGTTATACAGCAGGCCTACAGACGCCATTTAACAAAACGAGGTTTTGTTTGTAGAAAACCTTCCTCAACTAAAATGGAAAATGGAGGAACAAATATGGACAGAAAAGAAGGCACCCCTTCTACAGCATCGCTACCATCATATGACAGTGTAACTAAACCTGAAAAGGAAAAACAAGAAAGAATACAAGAAGCAATGAGAGAAAGAGCGAAAAGACAAAAATCTGTCAGGGAATCCAAGTGTTGAAAAAAATGTTAACATTTCTCATTTGCAAGCAAAGATTGTTTACAAATTTAATAATTATATCAATGCAGAACAGCTATGGAGACACTTATCTGAAGATCAATACCAAACAATCTGCTTATTATGACATTGTTGCATTTTAAGGCAGTGAATCACCACCTGGTTAAAAGACAAAAACGAGGAAGTTGTACTGCATGTCTCCCATCAACCAATGCAACTTAGGAGAAATGACCAGAGCTGCAAGGAATAGTCCAGTTCCAGGGCAGCCAGATGGAGTTTATTTTCTCATATTATTCTGAAAAAAATCAGAAAAGCACCACTTAGGGATGTGATTATTCATGCAAAACTATATTTGCAATGTTACCTTAGTCAAGCAGCAAAACAAGAGAAAATAAAATAATAAAACAAAAAAAAAAAACACAAAAAATCTGGGAAAATTAAAAAAAAAAGAGAAAAAAAATAACTGAACATTAAGCCCATGCCACATGTCACAATTTATTTGATATATCTGCATAATTTTTCTACATGGGCTTCATGTGATTCGGGAGATGGGAAAATTGGGTTATTTTTCTGGCTAAAGGGCATTTGCTCAGGCCAATTCCAAAAAGAAAAAAAAATTAAATAAATTGTGCTCGTTCAATGCATAGAAATGACTTGCATGATGGCATGCTGTGATCAGGAATCATGCATGAAGACTCATAAAACACAAAACATCAGTTCTCTGTCCACTGCAGTGGGATAGCCGTAAGTTTGAGGCACTCCACTGAATAGAACACTATATCTGGAGGCAACTTAATATATACCCTTCACCAATATTTACCAAATCTTCAAACTTTTACACATCATGGTTAGGGATTAAAGCAAGACAGAAAGATTTGTGTATGTTTATTAACAATTCTTTAAATAAAATCACTTTTGCACATATTACAAACAAAATGAGAAAAAAAGAAACTAGTTGCTGCTTAAGGTTTCCTTCACTGGGGTACTATAAAAATAGTAATAAAAAAACAAGAAAATAGCTTCTAATATACTATGTCACTGTAAACCAAAATCTAGGGCTTATGAAATTCTGCTTTTTGTATTTTACAATGTTTTTAGTCTTCATTCTACAGAGGGCATATATTTAGCAGAAGCAAAGCTGCAATATTTAGAAAAGCCTTTAATTGAGTTAAGATCGTGGCACTGGGATGTGTTTTTTGCAATTTGCTTATACTTTTGTATAGGCATTGTTTTCAGAAAAAGATTGTTTTGTTTTACCTGGGACAATTCACAGCTTAGCACTTTAAATGGCATGTTTCACTTTGTCCTCAACTTTGAGTTTTATTTTTTATTTTTTTTATGTTTTTTTTTTTTTACAAAAATGTATTTGCCACCATGTTTATAGTGGCAAATTTGACAATGGTCAGAATAAAAAGTTTAGTTCAAATTACAAGTTTTAAGGTCCTGAGGTGTAACAATGCATTGTGAAATGTAATGAGTCCCAACACATTATATAGCACATCCCTGAGGAAATTTTGTTTTACACATATTTTTTCTAATTTCATTACATTTTTGTGTTTTTTTTACTACAAGTGTCAACAATGACTAAGAATGTTGGAGACCAGAAAATGAATCTATTTTATTTCTTTTTTTTAATATTAATTTTTAAGTATTGTTTGACACCTGGCTGGTGCTGCAGTAACATTATGCAAAAAAAAAATGAAAGCTTGCTGTGTTCTGTATTTTATTAGCTGATGCTGCTGAAAATGCTATGGAATCGCGTGGTGTAAATGTGGTCGAAGAAGAAAGCTGTTTTTGGTGTGGACCAAATTATTACCTGATATATAACCAACACACAGATTGCATGAATTATCATACTGTACACCCATTTGTTACTAGTTCATGACTCAATTTTCTGTTGAAACCCACTTGAACACTTCCAGCCATACCTCTGTGCCAAGAGAAACACTTCCTAGTCTACTTCAAATGCAGTGGCATAGGTGAGCATTAAACTAAGGAAAATCTGAAGAAGGAACAGTTTCTAACTTCATAGTGTGTTTCTATTTATTTCTCTCCATTTACAGCTGAAATAGGATGTATTATATATCAACTCCATACATATGTACAGGCTACGTTGTAAACAGCACAAAAAAAGCTGAAAAGTGTGGTTCAACTTTTTAAGAGGATATTATAAATGCTGTAAAATATCATTTTATTTTATTGACTTTTTTTTGTAAATACGGAAAATATGACAAATTAAACAAAATAGCTTCTGGCGTACGCCATTGTCATCTTTATCATTTATTTTTTATTTATTTTTTTAAAAATGCCAGAACACTTTGGTGTGAACTGTATATCTCAGATGATAATACACCAATAAGATTGAGTTGTCTATTCTCATTCCAGTGTGCAATAAATATTGACCACTTCTATGCAACATTTGGCTAACCTTCATATAAATATATTTAAGCTGTGACAAGCCAAGTTGTTTTTATATAGCCACTTGCAGCAAATGGCTGAGGCTGGTGATATCACAAAGCTACATTTTTGTAGGGTTTCTTACTTTTTTTTTTTTCAATGAAAGGGTCAGTCTACCCAAAAACAGATATTTCAGTTAAAGTTGGCGCCAGATCAAACACTGACTTCTTAGGTCCCTAAGAGTCTGCTGCTATGCAATCTGCTAACCAGAGGTCTTGGCCCAGTCTTAGGCTGCAATCATAATGAAGGCAAAAAAGATAATTTAATTCCTGCTACATTCTCCATAAATCCTGATTCTGCTACCAAGCCATGCAATTTTTTTTGCTGCAGAACAGGACTTAATGTAAAACTAAATTAATCTAAAAATGCACTCCTTTTTGTATGACCTTCTTGTGGACTTATACCCACTTTGGCAGCAGCAGAATATCAGTTTTACTGCAGTGGCAGAACATGCCAACACACTGCGACGGCACAGCTGTCTCTAGTCTAACTTTGAAGCACACAGAAAAGGGTGACAATAAAGCTGCTGAACTGAGAAAGCATTGTCACCCTAGAGAAGAAAGGGCCCATGGATACATCTCACACCAAGTATGATTTAATTGAAAGCAGAAAAAAATGGTGGTCCATATGCCAAAGAACAATTGATGTATGGGTTTAGATTCAAACGTATTGCTTCTTCAGTATTCAGAAATGTAGTATCAGAAAAAGCGAAACCCCAAAATTAGGGCAGCATCAAGTTGGTGGACTCATTTCTGGAGTCTTAATTAAAGCCATTAAGCGATACAACCTGCTGTATACTTCATTGTTGGGTTGACTGACCCTTTAGGTACATCTTTATCTAAAATATATAGTCCATACAAATCAGTAAATAAATGAACCGAAGTAGCCCATCTTAATCTCAGAATCATCTAAGCAAATGCTGGCTGCTAGCTTTGTTTAAACTCTAGGTAGCAGAGTGATGCCATCACCAGCAGTAATGTGGCAGTAAACAGGCACTGATAAATTTGATGTCTTACTTTATTTGTATGTCTTTAATTTGGGCAAGGGAAGGGGTGATGAAAAATGAAGCTTCACTAAATAAAAAAAGTACCAATGCATTGTGTAGTTTGTCATGCACTGTTTCTCCACTATCCAACAGAGAATAATTCAACTTTGGTGTAAAAACTAAATAAACCTAATAGACAAACCCACCCAATACTATGTCAGTTTTACATGGTTAGTGGGAAGTCAAAGGGTGCTGGTTTTTATTTCTTTGGCACTTTGAGGACCAGATTTTCCTATATGAGGATTGCCGCTTCTATATGAATGGCATGGCTGTTACAATGTCTGATTACAATATTATTACCATTATAAGATTCTTCTTAATGTAGGAGCAAAAAAAAAAAAAAAATACTGGAATCTTGCTCCAAGAGAGAAATCTTTATGGTAAGGAGTAAAATCAATTGGCTACTGGGAAATCCCTCTGCTGGGTTCTCAGAGAAAGATCAGCAGGTGATTTAACTTACTAATACATGCCAAAATCTGAAATACTAGCTTTGGGCAAAGTTGTAATTTAATAAAATGTACTAATTAAAATAAAGGCACAGTGGGAAGGAGAGAAGATAACTGGTCTTCCGAACAGTATATGTTTTGTTATGTAGATGCATGGAGTGTTCAGTGCCACATTGATATAACTGTTGCACAAAAGGACTATACTTTGCAATCCTGAATAATTTTTCTGGTTACCCTTAGCTTGGAGGAGCAGAATTAGCCTTTGGCCTTGGGTTTGGTTTCACAACCTGACCTGCTTATTGTCCCACCGCTGCAATTTACTAGGACCTCTTTGTCAATGCAGGTGGAAAATTTCAGAAATACTGCTGGTCTTTGTGTAGCTTCTTATAATAGTTTCCTATGATTGTTAAGATTTATGGAGTCATTGGCCATTTAGTTGTATCATGCCTCACAACCGCCACAACAAAACATTCTATTCATTCAGTGATGAGACAGACATTCAGCATCCAACATCAGCATGTAGAACGCAATGTCACTACACATATTTGTATCTCACAAACCATTTTAGAGATATAAACAACATGTAACAATCTTTTCTCATATAGTGTAAAGCTCGGTATATTACATTTGGCTCTACAAACAAAATATTAGGCCACGTGCTGGTCTTCAAACTGTTTTTGTCATTTCTGATCTTTTTCCCTTTTTTCTTCATTTTTATATGGTTGTTGAAATAATGTGCTAAGCTATGTAAAAGGACTTCAGTTAAAAAAGAGTAAATAAAGACTGATCATGTATTTGGAAATTGTATGGTGGCTGATGCTAACTTCCCCTGCCTGAATTTAGAAAAATTTAACTTCAGACTTTGGTACTGGTACTTACATATGATGGGGATCCTGTGTGACCTTCTAACCACAGGGATCATGAAAAAGTATATTTATGTAACCCTTGCCAATGCTTAGCAGTAAGGGTATGGTTCCTAACAAATAATACAGTTAGGTCAACTACCACCTTATCTGAAGTATCCATAAAATGCAGGTATAGTCACAGCTTCACAAAATGTCTTCTCACTTCAAGGTGGCACTGTTCAAGCTGCAGGTCCTGTAGCCATCAGGTTCAGATGACAAGCTTCTATGGTTCAAATTACAAACAAGTTTAAAAAAAGTAACCATAAAAAAACTTTGGTATTTATCTCACCCCCTTTAAAGGAGACATTTTGTGAGCAAACTTTCCCCCATTTATGACCAAGATACTGGATTGATACAATGTTATTGTAAATGTTGGGTACAACTAAAACAGGCATTCACAGAGATACCACTTGGGAGCCTCCTCTGGCTGCCCCAGGATATTATTAGACCGCTCTACCAGCATCCGATCATCGGTCTAACTTTCAAATTGTTCAGGTGTGACAGAGGGTCAATCTTCTGAACAAATGCCTTCTTGCATGACCCCAGTGGTAGGCCACCCTCAATTCCAGTTTGGAAAACTTGGGATTATTTTTCTCTTAAATGATGGCAAGTGGTCCAGGCCCAGAGGCAGTGAAGCAAACCCAAATCATGATGTTCCCTCCACCATTACTTCACAGTTATGTTGTTTTGATGTTGGTAAGCCGTGCCCTTTTTGCCTCATACATAGTGCTGAGTATTCTTCCCAAACAATTCAACTATTGTTTTATCAGTCCACACAACATTTTTTCAGCAAAGTTGTGGATTTCCAAAGTGCGCTTTGGCAAACTTCAAGTGTGCAGCAATAATTTTGATGGAGAACAGTGCCTTCCTCTGTGGTGTTCTGACATGGACACCCTGCCTGTTCAAAGCCTTATGTATGGTATACTCATGAACAAGGGAGTTTGACAGTTCCAGTGATGTCCTTAAGCTTTTAGCTGTTACTCGTGGGTTATTCTTTACCTCATGGAGGATTCTACATTATGCCTTAGGAGTTATCTTTGCTGGGCGCCCACTTCCAGGAAGAGTAGCCATAGTACTAAACTGTCTCCATTTATAGAGAGTTTGTCTAATTGTCAACTGATGGATGCCTAAACACTTTGAGATTGCTTTGTATTCCTTTCCAGTTTTATGCAGTTTACCTACTCTTGATCATATGTCTTCAGGGAGCTCCTTTTTGTGAGGCATGATTCACATCAGCTAATGCTTCTTATGCACAGCAATCTTAAAATGTTTGAGAGTCTTTTATCAATCAAAGTAGGTCTAAACCATACTTCTAAACTAATTTCATTAATTGGACTCCAGGTGTGCATACTACTGACTTAGCCTCACTGAAGTAATTAGTCTATGGGTTCACTTACTTTTTCCTCCAGCACTGTGAACGTTTAACCACTTGCCGACTGCCTAACGCCGATCTACGCCGGCAGTCAGCCCCTCACAGGCAAAGTGACGTAGGGCTACGTCACTAGCTTGTGAGGGTCTAGGGAGCGAGCGCGCGCTCCCGCTCCTGCGTGGTCACGGAACCCCCCCCCCCCCCGCGCATGTGACCAGCGGACCCGATGTCCGCCGGTCACTCGGCGATCGGCGGGGGAGAGGGAGAAAGGCAGGCAGCTTGTGTAAACCAGCGACCTGTCATTCTCCTCGGTGTAAAGACACTGATCACACGGATCTACTATGTAGATCCGTTGATCAGTGTCCTTACAGCTCAAGCCACAGCCAATCACAGTAGAAAGCACGCCCCTAGGGACACACACAGCCCCTCCCTCCCAAATAAAGTTAACCCCTTCACTACCAGTCTATTTTTACAGTAACAGTGCATATGTATAGCACTGATTACTGTAGAAATGTCACTGGTAACCCCAAAAGTGTCAAAAATGTCAGTCAAGGGTCCGATCTGTCCACCCCAATGTCGCAGTACCGCAAAAGAAAATCGCAGATCGCCACCATTACGCGTTAAAAAAAAAACAACAAAAATGACAATCTTTCCCTTTGTTAGTAAACGCGATAACTTTTGCGCAAACCAATCAAAATACGCTTTTTGCGATTTTTTTTTTTTTTTACCAAACATAGGTAGCATAAAACAAATTGGCCGAAAATGTTAAAAAATTTTGATTTTTACATTTTTTTGGGGGGGAATTTCATATAAAAAAATGTGAAAAATATTGCTATTTTTGCAAAATTGACGCTCTTTTTTTGTTTATAGCGCGTGATCAAAAAATCGCACAGGTGATCAAATACCACCAAAAGAAAGCTCTGTTTGTGGGAAAAAAAGGACGCCAAATTTGTTTAGGTACAGCGTCGCACGACCGCGCAATTGTCCGTTAAAATCACGCAGTGCCGAATGGCAAAATACCCCCTGGTCGGAATGGGGGTAAAATCTTCCGGGGCTTAAGTGGTTAATAGGTGTATTTATTAAAGACACGAGAAAATGAAATGTTTCTATGCTATCAGTTTAAGCACATTGTGTTGGTCGATTGCTGTGACTTAGGTGACGATTAGATTACATTTTATGGCAAATGACTGCAGAAAACTAGGTAACTCCAAGAGTTGCACGTATCTTTTCTTGCCACTGTAATTTCTTGATTTTAAAATTGGATGAAGATGAAGCTATTATTATTATTATTATTATTATTATTATTATTATTATTTTTCTTTGCCTATATATGCTTTCTAGAGTGAGAGGCTTAATTTGCAACTGCAGCACTGTTAAGAGAGCACATTGATTTGGTCATGTACTTCAAGATGCCAAGAGTGGAAGCAGACCTAAAGCAGTTTTTGAATGTCTTTACTATACAAAGTGGATATAATTTGGGTAAACAAATGTAGAGCTACCCCCCTCAGGAGCTGCTGAGTATAATGTGTTCCCTGTTCACTTCTGAGCCTTGGGCGAAGCACGACCCCTGCTGCTGCCACTGTAAAACTGTAACCAAATGTCACATAGGATCAGAGGCGTAACTAGAACCTTTAGGGCCCCGGTGCAAGAAACCATGAAGGGCCCCCCAGGCCCCTGGCCGGGGCCCTTCCCTTCAAGCCTGGGGCTCTTCCCACTGATCCTGGGGCCCTTTACTCTCGTTGAGGGGCCCTTTATTACCCTTTCACAAGTTCTGCACTGGGCCCCCTTCCTGCAATCTTGGGGCCTCCCCACAGTGGTGGAATGCCAGGGCCCGGTCGCAAGTGTGACCTTTGCGATCCTGGAAGTTCACCCACTAGTGTCAGTAGTTTTTATTTTTTGGTATTTTAATTGTATTATTTTTTATCATTTTATTTTATTTTTTTACAATGTCACTGACTATGACTCTGTCCATTCAGAAAAGGAAGGAGCTGGTAAATAACATATTTACCGACCCCTTCCTGGTTCTCTATTGTGACACATCCCTTGCAGCACCCGGCAGGAGAGGGGAGGGAGCACAGTGGGGGGGGGGGGACCAGGGGAGCACACAGGGGCCCAGAGGCAGAAGAACACAAGTGAACTGGATAGGAGGAGTGGCGGGGGGAGCATACAGATGAACCAATCTCCTCCATTTTCCTCCTGCAGCTACAGGAGGAAAAAGGAGGACAGTGATTCCTCTACATGCTGCCCCCACCACCCCTCCTATCCAGGTGTACAGGGGAGCTGCATGGGCCCCCTGGAGCATGGGGCCCGGTTGCGATTGCAACCCCTGCAACCCCTGTAGTTACGCCCCTGCATAGGATATTACTTGAAAGTTATACACACCACTTTTGATTATGAAAATATTTGGTTTAATATTTGGTTTAAGTAAGATATACAGTAAGTAGGCAGTAATATCAACACAAAAATCAACTTATGATTTACACAAAGAGAGTCATAAGTAATGAAGTAGGCACTACTAGTAAGCATATAGCAGTGCCACTTTAACCACTTCAGCCCTGGAAGGTTTTACCCCCTTATTTGACCAGGCCATTTTTTGAGATTCGGCACTGCATTATTTTAACTAACAATTGCGTGGTCGTGCGGCGCTGTACCTAAATACAATTGATGGCCTTTTTTTCCCCACAAATAGAGCTTTCTTTTGGTGGTATTTGATCACCTCTGCGGTTTTAAGATTTTGCTCTATAAACAAAAAAAAAGAGCAACAATTTTGAAAAAAACACAATATTTTTTACTTTCTGCTATAAAACATTCCCAATAAAAAAATTTAAAAAATCAATTTTTTTTATCAGGTTAGGCCAATTTGTATTCTTCTACAGATTTTTGGTAACAAAAAAATCCCAAAAAGCGTATTTTAACCACTTTCAGACCGGAGGAATTGGCTGCTCAATGACCAGGCCCTATTTTGCGATTCGGCACTGCGTGACTTTAACGGACAATTGCGCAATCGTACGACGCTGCACCCACACAAAATTGAGCTTTCTTTTGGTGGTATTTGATTACTTGTGCGGTTTTTATTTTTTGCGCTATAAACAAAAAAAGAGCTACAATTTTGAAAAAAGAAACAACATTTTTTCACATACTTTTTATATGAAATTCTCAAAAAAAAAAATGTAAAAATCAAAATTGTTTTACATTTTAGGCCAATTTGTTCTCTGCTACATATTTTTGCAAAAAAAATCGCAATAAGCGTATTTTGATTGGTTTGCGCAAAAGTTATTGCATTTACTAACTATGGGAAAAATTTGTCATTTTTATTTTTATTTTTTTACTAGTAATGGCGGCGATCTGTGATTTTTTTTTTTTATGGGGCTGTGACATGGCGGCGGACAGATCGGACCCCTAACTAACATTTTTTGACACTTTTGGGGGTACCAGTGACATTACTACAGTAATCAGTGCTATAAATATGCACTGTTACTATAAAAATGACACTGGCAGGGAAGGGGTTAACAGTACTGGTGATCAAAGGGTTAAATGTGACCCTAGGGGCGTGATTCTAACTGTGGGGGGCGTGGCTTGTGAAGTCATCACAGAGACATGTGATCCTATATAGCAAGATCACATGACATCTGTGATCACTTCAGGGAAAAGTACGGACGGCTGTGTTTACATCAGCCGTCCGTCCTTCTCTGTCAGCGGCGGGAGATCGCGGGTGGCCGGCGGTCATCGGAGCCGTCTGACATCCGCACTGGCTCCCCAGCTGACGAGCGGGAGCGTGCTTCCGGCGGCGCGCGATCACCTCCTAGCTCCTCCCAGGCGAGCGCCGTACATGTACAACGCTTTGCCTATACGAGCCAGACTGCCGCAGTACATCTGCGGCGGCTGGCCGTAAATTGGTTTGCGTAAAAATTAGAGTGTTTACAAGCTATGGGATACATTTTTGGACTTTTTATTTATTTTTTTTGTTTTTATTAGTAATGGCGCGATCAGCGATTTTTAGCGGGACTGCGACAGATCGGACCCCAACTGACATTTTTGATACTTTTTAAGAGCCAGTGACATTAATACAGTAATCAGTGCTAAATAATATGCACTGTTACTGTATAAATGACACTGGCAGGGAAGGGGTTAAAAGAAAGCCTATATGGGCTTTCTAACTGTTCGGGGGGGGGGGTCTATGAAAGGCACACAGAGATTGGTGTTTCAGCTTAGCTGAAACACACAATCCCTCTGTGCCTGTGTGAAAGGAGAGCCGCCTGCTTTGTTTACATAGGCAGGCGGCTCTCCTGTTGGTTTTATCGAAGATCACGGGAGGCCAGCGGCGTTCCAGCCTGCTCCCCCCACAGTCTTGTTGCCGCTTTGTCTAATCACAGCAGGAGCAGGGTTGCCGCCGAGACCGCATGCACATAATCACGTACATGTACGTGATTATGCGCAGCCGAGCTGCCCTGCCGCAGTAAATCTGTGTGGGGCAGTCGGCAAGTGGTTAAATAGACCCAATTGCCCTGCAGTTCTCAGAGTTTAATCATAGCCCTCCTACTGAGAGAGAATTTTCCCCATGTGAGCATAAAAGGAGAGAACAAAGGATGTTAGGCTAACTCACTTTTGGGCTCTCAGTAATCAGAGTCAGATCTCACTCTCAGAGGGTTTTGGCAAGAAAGAAAAAATGTCCCATATAGAACCTATCACTAGATGTAGGAAAACTCTTTTGCTGGCTTGATTGAGCTATTTATGTTGGTGCACAATGGAGGTGTAGTCCCTTTGATAAAAAGATGACACTTTCCCAGAGATGATAACACCACAGGCAGAGTTCCTCTTTAATAAAGATGATGAGCTGGGAAGTCACTTTAAAGATGTCAAGTAGTGTTGAGCGAACACGGACTGTATTATTCGTGTTCGTACCGAATAATTGGATTTTTTTTACCCGAACACGGACACGGACACTTTACTGTATGTTCGGGTAAAAATCCGTGTTCGGTCGTTTTATTTCCGGGTTTTGCATGCTTTGGCGCTCTTTTCATGGCGGGCTTTCAACAGCCAATCAACAATCGTTTAACTGGTGTGCCTTAAGCCATCCCAGCCATGCCTGCAAATGTCTTAGTAGCTGTGATTGGCCGTCTGAAGCATGTGACCAAGTCTTTATAAGTTCGAGGCAGCCGCCGCAGCAGCGTCATTCTGCTGCTTAGCTAAGGGACAGAGCACACATCAATGTGCTGGCTGCTGATTAGGGAAAGATAGGCAGGAAAAAACCATTTGTGTCCGGATAGAATTGAGGGACAGGTCGGAGTGTTTAGGCAGGGCGAGTTGTAGGCATTTTAGGGATAGAGTCTGCTGAATTATAGGGTCAGTGTCTTCTACAAACTACAATCGATATTGCTGTGTGGGGGGTGGGGTGAATCTGCACTCAATCCTGATCTACGATCTCTTCTCAATCCTGTTAGGGACAGAGTCTGCTGAATTTTAGGGAAACTGTGTTCTACAAACTACAATCGATATTGCTGTGTGGTGTGGGATTGGAGATAGGCAGGTGTCAGTGATCCACATCCATTTTTCTGTGTGTGAGCTGCAGTGAACACAATCTTTTTGGGCTGCAGTGAACACAATCTTTTTGGGCTGCAGTGAACACAATCTTTTTGGGCTGCAGTGAACACAATCTTTTTGGGCTGCAGTGAACACAATCTTTTTGGGGTGCAGTGAACAAAATCTTTTTGGGGTGCAGTGAACACAATCCTTTTTGGTGTGCAGTGAACACAATCTTTGTGGGGTGCAGTGAACAAAATCCTTTGTGGGGTGCAGTGAACACAATCTTTTTGGGGTGCAGTGAACAAAATCCTTTTTGGGGTGCAGTGAACAACATCCTTTTTGGGGTGCAGTGAACACAATCTTTTTGGGGTGCAGTGAACAAAATCCTTTGTGGGGTGCAGTGAACACAATCTTTTTGGGGTGCAGTGAACACAATCTTTTTGGGGTGGAGTGAACAACATCCTTTTTGGGGTGCAGTGAACAAAATCCTTTTTGGGGTGCAGTGAACAAAATCATTTTTGGGGTGCAGTGAACACAATCTTTTTGGGGTGCAGTGAACAAAATCCTTTGTGGGGTGCAGTGAACACAATCTTTTTGGGGTGCAGTGAACACAATCTTTTTGGGGTGGAGTGAACAACATCCTTTTTGGGGTGCAGTGAACAAAATCCTTTTTGGGGTGCAGTGAACAAAATCATTTTTGGGGTGCAGTGAACACAATCTTTTTGGGGTGCAGTGAACACAATCTTTGTGGGGTGCAGTGAACACAATCTTTTTGGGGTGGAGTGAACAACATCCTTTTTGGGGTGCAGTGAACAACATCCTTTTTGGGGTGCAGTGAACACAATCTTTTTGGGGTGCAGTGAACACAATCTTTGTGGGGTACAGTGAACAGAATCTTTGTGGGGTGCAGTGAACACAATCTTTGGGGGGTACAGTGAACACAATCTTTTTGGGGTGCAGTGAACACAATCTTTGTGGGGTGCAGTGAACACAATCTTTTTGGGGTGGAGTGAACAAAATCATTTTTGGGGTGCAGTGAACAACATCCTTTTTGGGGTGCAGTGATCAAAATCCTTTTTGGGGTGCAGTGAACACAATCTTTTTGGGGTGCAGTGAACAAAATCCTTTGTGGGGTGCAGTGAACAGAATCTTTGTGGGGTGCAGTGAACACAATCTTTGGGGGGGTACACTGAACACAATCTTTTTGGGGTGCAGTGAACACAATCTTTGTGGGGTACAGTGAACAGAATCTTTGTGGGGTGCAGTGAACACAATCTTTGGGGGGTACAGTGAACACAATCTTTTTGGGGTGCAGTGAACACAATCTTTGGGGGGTACAGTGAACACAATCTTTTTGGGGTGCAGTGAACACAATCTTTGTGGGGTGCAGTGAACACAATCTTTGGGGGGGTACAGTGAACACAATCTTTTTGGGGTGCAGTGAACAACATCCTTTTAGGGTGCAGTGAACACAATCTTTGTGGGGTGCAGTGAACAACATCCTTTTAGGGTGCAGTGAACACAATCTTTGTGGGGTACAGTGAACAGAATCTTTGTGGGGTGCAGTGAACACAATCTTTGGGGGGTACAGTGAACACAATCTTTGTGAGGTGCAGTGAACACAATCTTTGTGGGGTGCAGTGAACACAATCATTGTGGGGTGCAGTGAACTCAATCTTTGTGGGGTACAGTGAACACAATCTCATACTTCTGAAGATTTGAGGGTGCTGCCTGTTCCATACTCCCCCTACTCCTCATCTAGCCTTTTAGGGGTACAAACAATAGTAATTGGGGCCTAGTGTGGTTGTGTACGTGTGATATACATACACTTTTTTTGGATCATATTTTCTATTCCGCTATTTAATCAAAAACCTTTGGGGATCAGTTAAATTGGGGGATAGTCTGTGTTGGTACGTGTGAGAGAGATCCACCTTTCCAAGTTGTTGGGGTTCATCTCATACTTCTGAAGGTTTGAGGGTGCTGCCTGTTCCATACTCCCCCTACTCCTAGCCTTTTAGGGGTACAAACAATAGTAATTGGGGCCTAGTGTGGTTGTGTACGTGTGATATACATACACTTTTTTTGGATCATATTTTCTATTCCGCTATTTAATCAAAAACCTTTGGGGATCAGTTAAATTGGGGGATAGTCTGTGTTGGTACGTGTGAGAGAGATCCACCTTTCCAAGTTGTTGGGGTTCATCTCATACTTCTGAAGGTTTGAGGGTGCTGCCTGTTCCATACCCCCCCTACTCCTCATCTAGCCTTTTAGGGGTACAAACAATAGTAATTGGGGCCTAGTGTGGTTGTGTACGTGTGATATACATACACTTTTTTTGGATCATATTTTCTATTCCGCTATTTAATCAAAAACCTTTGGGGATCAGTTAAATTGGGGGATAGTCTGTGTTGGTACGTGTGAGAGAGATCCACCTTTCCAAGTTGTTGGGGTTCATCTCATACTTCTGAAGGTTTGAGGGTGCTGCCTGTTCCATACTCCCCCTACTCCTAGCCTTTTAGGGGTACAAACAATAGTAATTGGGGCCTAGTGTGGTTGTGTACGTGTGATATACATACACTTTTTTGGATCATATTTTCTATTCCGCTATTTAATCAAAAACCTTTGGGGATCAGTTAAATTGGGGGATAGTCTGTGTTGGTACGTGTGAGAGAGATCCACCTTTCCAAGTTGTTGGGGTTCATCTCATACTTCTGAAGGTTTGAGGGTGCTGCCTGTTCCATACTCCCCCTACTCCTAGCCTTTTAGGGGTACAAACAATAGTAATTGGGGCCTAGTGTGGTTGTGTACGTGTGATATACATACACTTTTTTTGGATCATATTTTCTATTCCGCTATTTAATCAAAAACCTTTGGGGATCAGTTAAATTGGGGGATAGTCTGTGTTGGTACGTGTGAGAGAGATCCACCTTTCCAAGTTGTTGGGGTTCATCTCATACTTCTGAAGGTTTGAGGGTGCTGCCTGTTCCATACCCCCCCTACTCCTCATCTAGCCTTTTAGGGGTACAAACAATAGTAATTGGGGCCTAGTGTGGTTGTGTACGTGTGATATACATACACTTTTTTTGGATCATATTTTCTATTCCGCTATTTAATCAAAAACCTTTGGGGATCAGTTAAATTGGGGGATAGTCTGTGTTGGTACGTGTGAGAGAGATCCACCTTTCCAAGTTGTTGGGGTTCATCTCATACTTCTGAAGGTTTGAGGGTGCTGCCTGTTCCATACTCCCCCTACTCCTCATCTAGCCTTTTAGGGGTACAAACAATAGTAATTGGGGCCCAGTGTGGTTGTGTACGTGTGATATACATACACTTTTTTTGGATCATATTTTCTATTCCGCTATTTAATCAAAAACCTTTGGGGATCAGTTAAATTGGGGGATAGTCTGTGTTGGTACGTGTGAGAGAGATCCACCTTTCCAAGTTGTTGGGGTTCATCTCATACTTCTGAAGGTTTGAGGGTGCTGCCTGTTCCATACTCCCCCTACTCCTAGCCTTTTAGGGGTACAAACAATAGTAATTGGGGCCTAGTGTGGTTGTGTACGTGTGATATACATACACTTTTTTTGGATCATATTTTCTATTCCGCTATTTAATCAAAAACCTTTGGGGATCAGTTAAATTGGGGGATAGTCTGTGTTGGTACGTGTGAGAGAGATCCACCTTTCCAAGTTGTTGGGGTTCATCTCATACTTCTGAAGGTTTGAGGGTGCTGCCTGTTCCATACCCCCCCTACTCCTCATCTAGCCTTTTAGGGGTACAAACAATAGTAATTGGGGCCTAGTGTGGTTGTGTACGTGTGATATACATACACTTTTTTTGGATCATATTTTCTATTCCGCTATTTAATCAAAAACCTTTGGGGATCAGTTAAATTGGGGGATAGTCTGTGTTGGTACGTGTGAGAGAGATCCACCTTTCCAAGTTGTTGGGGTTCATCTCATACTTCTGAAGGTTTGAGGGTGCTGCCTGTTCCATACTCCCCCTACTCCTCATCTAGCCTTTTAGGGGTACAAACAATAGTAATTGGGGCCCAGTGTGGTTGTGTACGTGTGATATACATACACTTTTTTTGGATCATATTTTCTATTCCGCTATTTAATCAAAAACCTTTGGGGATCAGTTAAATTGGGGGATAGTCTGTGTTGGTACGTGTGAGAGAGATCCACCTTTCCAAGTTGTTGGGGTTCATCTCATACTTCTGAAGGTTTGAGGGTGCTGCCTGTTCCATACTCCCCCTACTCCTAGCCTTTTAGGGGTACAAACAATAGTAATTGGGGCCTAGTGTGGTTGTGTACGTGTGATATACATACACTTTTTTTGGATCATATTTTCTATTCCGCTATTTAATCAAAAACCTTTGGGGATCAGTTAAATTGGGGGATAGTCTGTGTTGGTACGTGTGAGAGAGATCCACCTTTCCAAGTTGTTGGGGTTCATCTCATACTTCTGAAGGTTTGAGGGTGCTGCCTGTTCCATACTCCCCCTACTCCTCATCTAGCCTTTTAGGGGTACAAACAATAGTAATTGGGGCCCAGTGTGGTTGTGTACGTGTGATATACATACACTTTTTTTGGATCATATTTTCTATTCCGCTATTTAATCAAAAACCTTTGGGGATCAGTTAAATTGGGGGATAGTCTGTGTTGGTACGTGTGAGAGAGATCCACCTTTCCAAGTTGTTGGGGTTCATCTCATACTTCTGAAGGTTTGAGGGTGCTGCCTGTTCCATACCCCCCCTACTCCTCATCTAGCCTTTTAGGGGTACAAACAATAGTAATTGGGGCCCAGTGTGGTTGTGTACGTGTGATATACATACACTTTTTTTGGATCATATTTTCTATTCCGCTATTTAATTTAACTGGGCCTCCATGCGAGACCTGTGTGCCTTGTTGCGCTGTTTTGAGTACTCCACCAACATGGCCAGTGGCAATGACGCCGTTCTCAGCTTAACTATCCCACTTCTATGCCTCCTTGAAAAAACAATTCGGGCGATGATGGAAGAGGATGTGGCACAGGATGAGGAGGAGGAGGAGGATGAAGAGGTAACATTTCCAAGGCTTTCAGGGCAGTCATTCGCAAGGGGCTCCGAGGGTGGGTTCCTGCACACGCAAACGCCAGGGACGCAATTGTCCAGCAGGGGCACAGTTCTGGAGGATGAGGAGGAGGAGGAGCTGGAGGAGGAGATGGAACCATGTTCACAGCAGGGTGGCACCCAGGCCAGCTCATGGCCATCACTGGTGCGTGGCTGGGGGGATACAGAGGACACGGACGATACACCTCCCACAGAGGACAGCCTTTCGTTGCCTCTGGGCAGCCTGGCACACATGAGCGATTACATGCTGCAGTGTCTCCACAACGACCGCCGAGTTGCCCACATTCTAACTTGTGCTGATTACTGGGTGGCCACGCTGCTGGATCCCCGTTACAAGGACAACGTACCGTCCTTAATTCACTCACTGGAGCGCGATCGCAAGATGCGCGAGTACAAGCGCACGCTGGTAGACGCCATGCTGCTGGCATTCCCATCTGACAGCGGGGCCACAGTGGAAGCACAAGGCAGAGGAGGAGGAGGAGGAGGTCGCCAACGCAACCAGGGCACCGCCAGCACCTCAGAAGGCAGGGTTAGCATGGCCGAAATGTGGAAAAGCTTTGTCAGCACGCCACAACAAACAGCAGCACCAGCAGCTCAGATGGAACGTCTTAGCAGGAGGCAGCATTTTACCAACATGGTGGAGCAGTATGTGTGCACACGCCTACATGTAGTGAATGACGGGTCTGCCCCCTTCAACTTCTGGGTCTCCAAATTGGGCACATGGCCTGAGCTTGCCCTTTACGCCTTGGAGGTGCTGGCGTGCCCTGCAGCCAGTGTATTATCTGAACGGGTATTTAGCACGGCTGGAGGCGTTATAACAGACAAGCGCAGCCGCCTGTCCAGAGACAATGTGGACAAGCTCACGTTCATTAAAATGAACCAGGCATGGATCCCACGGGACTTTTCCGTACCTTATGCAGAATAGCAATGGATACCGACCTTACCCACCCATTGTTCCATTTTTGCTCTTTCTCACTCTTTTGGGGTGTACCCTCATTTAAAATTTTTGAAAAGAAGCAGTGTTGGCTACCTCGTCCTCCTCCTCAGGGCCAGATTAATGTAGGGGCTATTGGAGCTGCAGCTCCAGGCCCCTACCTTTTATATAGGCCCCGGGTTGGCCATATTCACTGTTACCGCTCTTCTGTCACTTGTAAACACAGAAGTCTGGCTTCTATGCTCGCTTCCCCAGGCAGCACCCTCAGAACCTCCCCACACAGCGTGAAGGCCGGACAAGGAGGGACAGTTGGCGATGCATGGATGTGTTTATGGGCTTCAGAGACAGCATCCCATGTTGAATTAGGCATGCATGGCTGCACCCTTCCTCCTCTGGGTGCATGGCAAGGCACGGCCCTTAAGGCCCTTCAAAATCCTCAGCACCAAGCCCATGATGCTGTTAATCCGGCCCTGGTCCTCCTCCACCGCCGCTTCCACCTACACCGCCCATAGGTGTGCGCAGCCTATTGCATTAAGGTGTGCACCCCAAAGTTGAAATACACATGCATGTGTTTGCCAGCAGGGAGAGTAATGTATCGGGGCCATGTACCTGTAGGCAAGGAGAAATAGAGCAGAGCAGGTCCCAGGGAGATCTTTCCCATCTCCTCACTGGCAATGCTATGTGCCCTAGGTGATTAGGGTGTGCCCAGGCACACCCAGCACACCCTGTGCGCACGCCTATGTCACCGCCACATCACCACCACCTCAACCTCCCTCCTACTCCATATGGGCCTCGTCCTTCAGAGATGAAGAAGAACATTGTTTTATTTTTCTGTTTTTTTTTGTTGTTTTAAGTTATTTCCCTATCCACATTTGTTTGCAGAGCACTTGCCATGCTCTTAATTACGTTTTGCTGCCATTTGCAGCACTCTAGCCCTTTCCTTTGGTGTTTTAGAGCCATTTTAGTGCCTTAAAGTTCGGGTCCCCATTGACTTCAATGGGGTTCGGTGTCCGGGAAAAGTTCGGTAAAAGTCCGGGACACGGACCCGGACTTTTTTTTAAATTCCATCATCCTTAGCATGGCTGTATTTGTTTCTGTGTCCACTAAACTGCAATGTACTGCCATCTGGTGGCCATTCTATAATCTGCAATCAGTAACAATGCAGTGTGTTACACAAAACTACAAAATATGAATTTTCAAGCCGTTTGTCTTCTCTTGTTTAATAACTAATCCATAATCGTTACTAAAACATGATGTGCCTGTAGCACCCTTTACAAAGCATTTTGCAAGAGGAAAATAAATTGTCTAATGCATACTCTGTGGTTCACCCCATGAACAGACATGTCAACACAGTTCCAAGGTCTACTTAACCAGAATAAGCTCAAAACGAACTATACTTGTAACTTATTCATCAATTCCACACTGTATAAAACTGTGAAATTATATGTTTTACAACCTGCACACATTTCTACTAGTCCTCATGGTCCTCGCAAATTCTCGTTTTCAACATGAGTGATGTCTGCTTAGGGAGAAAAGGTAAGGTGTTTTTCTGTTAAAAAAAAAAAAAAAAAAACACTTATGGATGTGTTTATTTTATTTTTTGTGTGTTTGTGCATTTATTTTTATACTTGCTTTAAAGTAAATTTTAACCTTAGGTCAGACTATGCACACTAAAGTATGAACAATCAGTAAAAAACACATTAAGGCCCCTTTCTGATGGGGCGGACTCCTCCCAATCAGCAAGAGATCCGCTCACTGATCCCCTGCTGATCAGAGCAGAGCAGGTGGGTGACAGGTCCGTGTCTACTCAATTTATACAGCATGGATATGAACAGAGCTCGCTCTGCTTTGTGGGTCGGCTGGATGTAAACAAACGTCCATTTACATCCTACTACCTCTGATTAGAGATGTACCGAACGGTTCGCCGGCGAACGGTTCCCGGCGAACTTCGAACGTTCGCGTTCGCCGCTGCGGGCGAACATATGCGATGTTCGGTCCGCCTCCTATACATCATCATTGAGGCAAACTTTGACCCTGAACATCACAGTCAGCAGACACATTCCAGGCCAATCAGCATACCTCCCTCCCACACCCTCCCACCTCCTATAAATAAGCAAGGGCAGCATCCATTTTAGATCATTTCTGTGTTACTGAGAGCAGGGAAAGTGCTGGTGCTGCTGCTGCTGCTGTTATAGCTGGGGACAGTTCCCGGTCTTGTTAGCCAGTGTTCTTGGTACACTCCTGCTGTAAGGACAGCACCCCAAAAAGCCCTTCCTAGGGCTGGTATTTGAGGTTTTTTTTGGATATATATATATATATATATATATATATATCTATTGTCCCCAAAAGCCCTTTTGAGGGCTGGTATTTGTGTAATTTTTTTTGTTCTGTGATATATATATATATATATATATATTGTCCCCAAAAGCCCCTTTGAGGGCTGGTATTTGAGTATTTTTTTTAATATATAAATATATATATATATATATATATATATATATATGTGTAGCATGTCCAGAACCAGAAAAAAAAGATCATATAGGTGTAAAAGGGGTTCCCACCATCCCTGCTCTACTGAAAAATTATCTTTTTTTCTGGTTCTGGACATGCTACAGAGCTGAAACTTCACAGGTACACTTTTTAGACCCCCTAGACACCAAATCACACAAAAAAAGTTCTTAAAAATTGTCATTTTTGATAGAGAGCCAATTATTGTAAAAAAAAAAAAAACTTAACAAAAAAAAAAATTTCTTTGGATTTATTGTCTGGGGGGTCTAAAAAGTGTACCTGTGAAGTTTCAGCTCTGTAGCATGTCCAGAACCAGAAAAAAAATATAGAGTTAGGGTTAGGGTCAGGGCTAAGGTTAGGGTTATTTTTAGTGCTTAGGGTTAGAGTTAGAGGGGTAGGGCTACTAACTCTAACCCTAAGTATCTCACCGTAACCCTAACCCTAGCCCCTAATACTAAACCTAACCATAACCCTAACCTTAACCCTAACCCTCTAAGCCTAGCCATAAAAATAACCCTAACCCTAGCCCTAACCCTAATTCGTATTTTTTTCTGGTTCCGGACATGCTACAGAGCTGAAACTTCACAGGTACACTTTTTAGACCCCCCAGATGCTAAATCCAAAGAAATTTTTTATTTTTATTTTTTTTTTTAATTTTTCCAATAATTGGCTCTATCAAAAAATTACAATTTTTAAGAACTTTTTTTTGTGTGATCCCTCTCCGGCATGCCACAGTCCAGGTGTTTGTCCCCTTGAAACAACTTTTCCATTACTATTGTGGCCAGAAAGAGTCCCTGTGGGTTTTAAAATTCGCCTGCCTATTAAAGTCTATGGCGGTTCGCAATGTTTGCCGGTTCGCGAACATTCGCCGATGTTCGCGAACATTCGCCGATGTTCGCGAACAGAGAATTTTATGTTCGCGACATCACTACCTCTGATCCGAACCACCTACACAGAGTAGTTTGTTTCTAGCAGACTGGGTGGAAGATAGGTGGGTGTAAACGGACACGTTTTTTTACACCCACTGGTCCACAGGGATGAATATACAAGTTGATCATGTCGTCCTGAAAAACTGACAGGTGGACCTGATCAGAACTGTCATGTGAAAGGGACCTAAGACATACCCTTAATCCTCTCTACAACTATAGGCATAGTGGTGAAATCTTTAAATTTCACAATAAAAGAATTGAAATCATAGCTCTTTTTCTATTACTTTCTTTTGTACCAAAATCTTGGCAGCTGGCTAGCCTTCTGATGTGAAGCTATTTTTCGAAGCTGCTAGAAACTGACTGAAACCCCACATTAGACCCTTTCTTGTGATCTTTGAAATCTATGTTTTTTCACAGTATAAGCAGCTAGAGATCAAGAATGGCTTGAGTTAGGTCTGATATTCACATCTGTGTTGCAGTAACATGTAATAATGTGCATTGGTGTGTTGTAGTGACATTTGATTTGAGTGGCATCCCAATGTACTTGTGTTGTAGAACGCAACAATGCTAGCTAATGTTTTGCTCTGCATTGCAATATCAAAAGAGGATCATGTGCAATTTTTATCAAGCTGAAGCAAAATAAATGGGCTTCCTTGATGCAACACACGTTTAACCGAGATAATGTACATTAATGTGCGTGCAGTAATGCACCGCACAGATGTAAATGGAGACTTAAAGTTTTTACTGCTTGTTAGGCTTATGTAGACTCTTTAATGTTCATAGTCTAGACACAGGTGCACTTCAAGATAGGTATGTAGTTTGGGTATGGATATGTTTGCAAGCTCCAAGGCTGATTTGGGCCCTTATATAGTTAACACCTTCCATATAGTGAACCAATGAGTAAGATTTGTGTGGCAATCCAGATTTGTCTTTTTTTTTTACCACTTTCCCACTGGGCACCTAAACCCCCTTCGTAACCAGACTAATTTTCAGCTTTCAGTGCTCTCACAATTTGAATGACAATTACTTGGTCTTGCAACACTGTACCCATATAAAACTTTTGTTCTTGTTTTCCACATAAATAGAGCTTTATTTTGATGGTATTTAATCATCATTGGGTTTTTATTTTTTTGTGCTATAAATGAAAAAAGACCGAACATTTTGTGAAAAAAATGCATTTTTCTTTGTTTCAGTTTTAAAATGTGCAAATTTAGTAATTTTTCTTCATAAATTTTGGCCAAAAGTTATACTGCTACATATCTTTGGTACAAATAACCCAGATAAGTATATATTATTTTGTCTTTGTGAAGGTTATAGAATCTACAAGCTATGATGCCAATCATTAAAAATTGATCACACCTGATGTAGTGACGGCCTATCTCATTTCTTGAGACCCTAACAAGCCAGGAAAGTACAAATACCTCCCAAATGACCCTTTTTTGGAAAGCAGACATTCCAAGTTATTTAGTAAGAGGCATGTTGAGTTTTTTGAAGTTGTAATTTTTCCCCACAATTCTTTGCAAAATGAAGATTTTTTTATTTTTTTTTCACAAAATGGTCATATTACTAAGTTATTTCTTACACACTGTATAGGCATACTTGCAAACTACACCCCAAAATACATTCTGCTACTGCTCCTGAGTATGGCGATACCACATGTGGGAGACTTTCATACAGCCTGGCCACATACAGAGGCCCAACATCCAAGTTGCTCGTCCAGGTGTTCTAGGAGTAAAAATTACACATGTAATTTCCTGACAACCTATCACACTTTTGAAGGCCCTGGAGCACAAGGAAAATAGGAATGCTTACAAAATGACCCAATTTTTGAAAGCAAACACCCAAACACATAATCTAGGACAGTGTTTCTCATTCAACTCTGGTCATCAGGGCACACTAATAGGGCCAGGTTTGCAAAAAAACTGAAATACATCACAGGTGATATAATTTGCTGCTCGGTGATTGCAGTATTCTAGTCTGCATCTCCCCAAGGCAATACTTAAAATTGGGCCTTTTAGTGTGCCCTGAGGACTGGAGTTGAGAAACATTGATCTAGGAGACATAATGCATCTTTTGAACATGTCATTTTTTTTTTTCCACAAGTTTTTGAAAAATGTGGAAAGAAAATGAAAACGCATTTTTTTTTACACAAAGTTGTCCATTTATAAGATATTTCTAACACATTGCATGTACATAGCAAAAAGGACACCCTAAAATACATTCTGCTTCTCCTCCTGAGTATGGCGATACCACATGTGCGAGACGTTTACACAGCCTAGCCACATACAGAGGCCCAACATGCAGGGAGCACTGTAATTTCCTGACAACCCTTTACAATTTTGTGAGGCACTGATGTGACACAGATGAGCACTGATGCGGCATGGATGAGAACTGAGGTGGCATGGATTAGCACTGACATGGCATGGATGTGGCACGGATGAGCACTGATGTGGCCTGGATGTGGCACAGATGAGCACTGACGTGGCATGGATGTAGCATAGATAAGCACTGATGTGGCATGGATGAGCACTGACGTGGCATGGATGTGGCACGGATGAGCACTAACGTGGCATGGATGAGTTCTAACATGGCATGGATATGGCACGGATGAACCATGGATGAGAACTTAAGTTGCATGGATGGGCATAACTGACATTGAGGCATAGAGGAGGCAGAGGATGAGTGCAGCTGCAGTTTCTCTCCTCTCCTCGCACACTGTACCGATCGGTGTGCACAGCGTGCGAGGAGAGAACTGAACCGGACATGCGCCGGTTTGTTGACAATTGATCACTCCATCACTGGACGGAGCGATCACGTGGTAAAGGGTCCTTTACCACAACCCTTTACCACAACCCGTGATGCGTGGACACGGGAAGTGCGATTCTGGGAGGACATCATAGTACACCCTCCCAAAATAAGTCGACTGCGCTGTAGCCATCATTTGGCTATGGCCCAGTCGGCAAGTGGTTAAGGTAACATCACTATAGTAAGGGTACTTTGTGGTGCTTGTAAATACTTCTGTTTTTAATTAATCACTGTGTCTATGTAAACCTCCTTGAATCCTTGGTCCAGGTTTCTGTCCAAAGTGAAGTTAAAGCAGAACTCCACCCAAAAAGGGAAGCACCACTTGTCCGACTCCTCCCCCCCTCTGCTGCCATAGTTGGCAATTTTTAGGGGGAGGGGGTAGCGGGTACATGATTTTGACAGGTACCCGCTCACACTTCCGAATGAGTTCACCTCGGCGAAGTGAGCTAGAAGTTCCACCTCTCCTCCCCCCCCCCCTGCAGCCGGCTCATTCACCGAACACAGCGAGATTTGCGAATTCGCAGTAGGATACTGGCTGTGAAGATGGCAGCTCCAGCACCCATGAGCTGATTCAAGAATCGGCATCGGGTGAGCACAATGGTGGTCGCCTGAGCAGAAGAGTGCTCTAATAGCAAAAGTCAGCAGCTACAGTATTTGTATCTGCTTACATTTAATTTGTGAACTTCGCTTTAAGCCCCTTTGCATTCATTCAACTGTTGGAGTCCATAATAACCGCTGAAGTTCTATCATTTCACAGATGAATAAAAGAGATAGGGTGTTACTTGATGCAGCATTTACCACATTAAGACATTTTTACAGCCTTAACCTAGAAGACCTCACATAGACAGATGGATTGATTTGAAGCATATGACAGGTACTTAGAGGCACTACAAGGTAGGTTTAGTGTTGTTGTTAAAGAGGAAATGTGGTAATATGTACAAAAATTACTGTAGCTGGTGACTTTTAATAAACACACACTTACTAGTCCTAGGATCGAGTACTGTCATCACCCAGGCTGGTTTGTCAATGGTCTTCGGATCCCCTGTGCCACCATCTTGCTTGTGAGAAGTTAGCTGCGACTTCCTGTGGTTTTACTGTCATCTCCCTACTGTGCATCGTACTGCGGTCTCTGAATGGACCTGCAGCCTTCTGGGATGTGTTATGTAACATGAGGTTGCAGGCGGGAATATGGGAGGTGGGCGAACTTTCGCTCTGCTCACCTAGGCTATCAGGGCAGAAGTGGGAGCAAGTGCCTTTCAGAATAAGTACCTGCTTCTAGAAGTAAAAAAAAAAATCCCTTTTTAGAAAAAGTTCCACTTTAACATTTTAAATCAAGTCAATTTCACATTAATTTGGTAATTTTCTTGAATCAGACTCTTTGAACGCTACTACCTCATGGTGCTTTTAAAAGTCAAAATCAGCAGTGCAATAATGGGGGAAACCTTAACGGAGTAGTAAAAATATATATATAAAAAAAAAAAAAACAGCCCTGCCCAGCTCAAGATAAAACATAGGAAAATGGTAAAATGTTACAATTATTTGTATCTGCTATAGGAATGGTAGATGTCTAGAACCTATGTGCAATTTAACCCAGGTCTAGCGGTGAAACTGGGGGGGATGGGGGGGTGAAATGCCAGCAGATCCTGGAAATGGGGATTTTAATGTGCCCAAAATACCAAACAACATCAACTAAAAAATATACAGATTTTATTCATAATACAAAAGGATAAAATGACAGTCAATATTAACATGTCAAAATGAATGCATGTTATGCATCACATCATCTAGTTGGTAGATCGAAGCGTTTTGCTCAAAACCGCTGAGCTTTCTCAGGATCCAATTGTGTATGCACACAGTAAAGCCTTGTAATAAAACAGTATATAGTAAATAACAGTATAAGTATATCAATATCAAACAATATACATAATAAACAATAAAATACAATTCAGTAAATATTTACATCAGCAATGAGGAAAAAAAGAGAGGAACCGGCAACTCAGTATAGGAAAAGGAAAAAAAAACAAAAGAGGGAATAATGTGGGGGATCAAACTCAAACATACCAGGGGGGGGGGGGGGGTCAAGAGGCAAAGGAGGAGATAAAAAGAAACCAAAACAATTAGATCCTTACCCTTAACATAATCAACTCAACCAATGTCATGGGAGGGTAAAAAAATCTTAATCTTGAATTCTAAAGTAGAATTGGCTGTATTATATAGACATACAAAGAAGGAATGGGCCTCCTACATAAATAGTGATAAGTTAAATAAACATCAACTTGTAACATATCAATGTAATACAAAATATATATCTAAATTATATATATATATATATATATATATATATATATATATATATATATATATACACAATTTAAAACTATATCTAGAACCTTTGTTATCCTTTTCATAGAGTAGCACCCTTTTTAAAAACCACACTTTTTTCATAAAAGATTACTTAGTGGTAGGAAATAAAATCACCTGTTAAATCAAATAATCTGTCACGAACCGGCAGGACTGATAGTGGATCCTCTGGACCAGAGAGGCGATGGCGCGGGTTGTACTAGAGGACCGGTTCTAAGCAGTTACTGGTCTACACCAGAGCCCGCCGCAAGGCGGGATGGATTTGCTGCGGCGGTAACTACCAGGGCGTGTCCCCTAGTAACAACTCGATCTCTCTGGCAGCTGATATGGCGTGGTACACAGGGAGTAGGCAAGAGCGTAGTCGGACGTAGCAGAGGTCAGGGCAGGTGGCAGAGATTCAAAGGCGAGTAGTCGGTAGCAGCGGGTTCGGCAACAGGCAAAGTAAACAAACTCAGTAGGGAATGCTTTCTCAGAGGCACAAGGCACAAAGATCCGGCAGGAAATTGTGGGAGGAGAAGGTATTTATGGGTAGTGCACAGGTGAAACCTAATTAAGTCAGCACTGCCTCTCACAACCCTTAACCCTTAATAACCAGTTTGGACCAGGCACCAATCACCTGTGCACTGGTCCTTTAGATCTAAGAGTCCCGGTGCGTGCGCGCCCTAGAGAGCGGGGACGCACACGCCGAGACGCAGGAGCGCCGCTTGGGGACACACGCTGTGAGCGCTCCGAGGCCAGCAGGGGGCCCGGAGTGCTGAGCGTAACATAATCATTGATAGACAATGGCTTTTGATCTGTCAATATATATTTAACATTATATTGCTTTACACAGCACTGTGTCATGACTATGGATATTTAATAATTTACATATAGGACAAAAAAGAGAAAACAGAACCCTAATTTCTCAAAAACATTTCTCATTGGTCCATGCTTTCCAATGCTGTAAATTATATGAATAAAACGTTACCTGAATGATGGAAACCCACATGGTGTCCTATCGGTGGGGATAACAGATTGCTCGTTACATTGTAAACGTGGTCCCTGATTCTACGCCAGAAGGGGCATTTGGGTTTCCCCGGGTAGAAACGACCACACTCACAGAACATAATGTATATCACACTGATAATGGTGTTAGATAGAAAAGTGCGCTGATTCGGATTAGGGTGTGCCGCTACCTTAGAGTGAATGATGTGGAATGTGTAAAAAGAATTATCTGATATGTTCAATTTTAACTTCAATTTGGAATAATTTTTTTAGCTCTTTTTCTTCTTAAGATTTTGAGTTTTTACCAATTAGAGCTGTTGGGAGGTTCACTAGTTCATCCCACAGCTTTTTTATTCATATAAGCATCATACAACACTATATACCATAAATGGTTAAAAGCCAGGCTAATTTATTGTAATTAAAGGTTTTGAATGTTTTTTTCCCATCTATCCCGCTGCAAAAAGAAAAAAGTTTGAGGAGCTATGTGTCATATCAGCTTTGTGCACAATAAGCAGATGTTGGAGATCGTTCCTTTTTCTTCATCGGCCGCTGTGCCTATAAAGGAGAAGAGAACATACTCTGCTGACAGCAGGAAGTGTCCTCAGCATTAGCATAAACTGCAGCGTCATAGATAAGGGACAGCAGGAAATGAACATAGCGAGCACTTCCTGTGGACACCCAGACCCTCCGGACTGTAAATATACATCATAATAACATTTGGCGACATCTAAAACTCTTTTCATCTCTTTGAGGTTGATATGGTTGCATTTACATACAAATATGATCGGTTACTAGTCCTTAGGAAGGAATGGGAGGGTCCTGAACCCAGGAAGTGCTGGTTAAAGGGCATATTTAAAGGCGGAAGTGATGACGCTGGCCCCACCTCCTATCTCAGTGGATGCCCAATCGGGAGAAACGTCGTCAGAGAGGAGGCGCCGCGTCATCACAACTAGACCTAGGCAGTGGTCCACACTGCAGGCGGACCCCGCCATACAGCTCCACCTTGAGGGAACTCGCTATAATTGTCTTCATAACTGTAAGTGCAATCACTTGTATTCAATAAAATCTTACTGTTGATAATGCACTATGGCGGTCCCCTATGTTGTGTCCCCTATCATTGAGGTTAACCAGACACAGAAGTCACAGTAGCCTATCAGAGTCCAGGCACTTTTTGGCAGGATCGCTTACCATCAGGTTTCTGTTTGGGTCAGTTCCTCTTGGACACAAGCAACTACAGCAACCATCCTAGAGCCCAGCAATTCCCGGCACGATCACTCATCAATATTACTCCAAGCTTCTTGTCTGGCTTTTGTCTGGTAAGAGTCTAGGGAGCACGAGTGTGGTAGAGTGCCTTCTGAGTTTTTTTTAGGAATCCCTCCACCTGGTTGCATGACCCCTGGAGCGGTCACATCCGTATATGCCCTTAAAATTCAACTTTTGGTAAGAGGCTAAGCTGGTGGTGGGACCTTGCACCTTCCAATCACAGTTCACATCTTCCTGAGTTTGAAGTTTATGTCACCACATTTGCACCTTTATTTATGGACTTTTAATATGGACGTTTATTGCACATTGGTGTTTCACCAGTCACATTTCGGACTATTTTGTTAGCACGATTTGTATTGTTTCTTTATTTATTCCATAATAGTATATTTTTTACACTATTGTTGTATTTCCATATACACATTTGGGTAGCGCACCTGATTTTTTACACATTCTATATCACACTGATAGTTTGATAATTGACATGGTATGGGAGTAAATGCAACTTGCCGTTGGGTAAATACATATGGTTATAGAAAAATCCACTGACAAAAATCGCATGAATCACATTTCCACATACCCCTTTGTGTTTGATCCTCTCCCTCTTTGTCAATACAATGATTCCTAGTTAGTCTATCCCCTAGGGATCTAGCCCTTCTAAATCTAATATTGGGACTATCACCTATATGCTTCTTTAGGATAGAGTAATTTGTTAGCAAATATCTGTGCTTTTGTAATATCCCCTGTATACATTGTGTATACCGGTCCCCAGTGTTGACGAGTGTAGATCAAGATGACTCTAGTAGTATCATCATCATTAGCCTTAGTTTTTTTAGATAGTGTCTGTTGTCTTGTCTGTCTGAGGGCCCTTTTGTAGGCCTTTTTTTACATGGTTTGTGAATAGCCTCAGGCTAGCGTTCTTTCTCTTTAGAGATCTGCCTCTTTTTTTAAAAAAGTATGTAATTAGAACGAATACTACATAGTCTCAGTTACTGACCATAAGGGATGCTATTTACCAGGGGGCCTGGATGAAAACATGTGGCATGCAATAGGGTATTCCCTTCCGTATCCTTTCAAAAAAGAGTGGTATCCACACATCCATCCTCTTGGATCACAATAGTAAAATGCAGGAATAGTATCTGGTGTTGGTCCTGTTGCATGGTTAATTTGAGGTTGAAAAAAATTTCCCCAATGGTCTCCATGAATTCAGTCAGCTCATTAGTAGTGCCTGTCTATAACAATAGGATGTCATCAATGTAGAAATTCCACATTAGGTTGTGGTCCCAATATTTGGTGTATCTTTCAACTGAGAAAGAGAAAGCATGTCCCCATCGCAACTCCCTGCACCTGCAGGTAGTGGGAGCTATCAAATATAAACATGTTTCAAGTGATTATGTGTTTTAGAATAGAAAAGGTGAGCTGACAGAATGGCTATCAGCTCTGCTCCCTTTGTTTTAGGAATTCCTGTACTACAGATAATCCAGAGGAATGTTGGATGCTACTGTATAATGCTTCAATATCTATTGCCATCAGGATAATTCCAGGAGGTATGTGGATGTTTTCTAAACATCATAGGAGATCTGGGGTATCTTGTACGTATGAGGGAAGGGAGACTACATGGGGGCATAGATAGTTATCCACCAGGCGACTATTTAACTCTGTATGGGCACCATTGGCTGATATAATGGGTCTACCTGGTGGTTACCTTAGATTTTTGTGAATCTTTGGTAATGCATAAAACCTAGGAGTCCTGAAATACTTCAC
This sequence comes from Pelophylax lessonae, assembly GCF_965119305.1. NCBI lineage: Eukaryota > Metazoa > Chordata > Amphibia > Anura > Ranidae > Pelophylax > Pelophylax lessonae. The sequence goes on along the minus strand of NC_138769.1, from coordinate 586,360,637 downwards.
CATTAATTAAGTTTTCAATTTACCAGATACTAAGACCTCTTTACAAGGTCTAGCTGCGCCTTAGTGAAAGAACCCTCAATTGGATGGATGGATGAATGTAATGCAGCTCGGCTTCAGCAAAAAATCACTAAGCATTCTCAACAGCTGTACACACTTTCAATGCGTGCTTCTAAGACCACCACCAGACAAAAATACTAGGGCAGTATACTCGCAGTCATGTATGAAACCAGAGATCAAATTTAAAGAGGAAGAGGAATGCTCATTGTGCAGTATCCAAAACCAAGTTTATTAAAAAATAGGTAATCTACTTACACATAAAAAGGAGCAAAAGGCATCACATATACAAAATAATCCAGTGCCCGAGCGGGCGGGATGACATCACCGCTGAAACTCCATCCGACATGTTTAGTCCTAAATGACGTCATCACTGGGGCAATGGAGTTAGCGGTAAACAATGGTAACTGGACTAAATGGGCTCATAGTGATAAAATACTAGAAGGCGCTGCCACCTCTCTGCTAATTTCCTTTGAATCACATAACTACTGGTGACCAAATATCTCACAAATGATATTGTCTCAACCTGCCACCGTGTGAACAAACCTTCCAGACTATGAAAAAAATAAAAAATGTAGAACAAATGAACTAACAGCGCCGTCATTTGCACACAACTAATGAAAAATCATTAATTAATGAAAAATAAATAAATATGAAAACATATAAATGTAGCACCCTCCTAGGTAGGTGCTAGGCAGAGAAAGTATATTTGCTCTGTCTGCTTATCAGGAAAGCCTGATTAATAGTTAGGTATGATCAGTGTGCAATTCGTGTGGGCTGAGGGAGTGTCCCCACCGTATCCAATGAGGAGGTTCATTGGACAGTGGAGGAAACCTGGCCAATGACACACAGGCTTTTGTAACTGTCCCAGTGGGTTGGCACAGAGAGAGGTGCATCCTGGGATAGGGTATAAAAGCCAAGAGCACATGAGGCAGGGGGTCTTTAGGCAGGAAGCCAAGTCCCAGAAGGAGGGTGACGGCTGTCTCCTCTTCTGCAGCTGTGAGGCGGGTTGTAGGCAGTCGGCCTAGTGAACCAGTGGTGTGGCTGAACCCAGAGGTCCAGTGAAGCTGACTGTGGAGGTGAAGGCAGAGCAACTCTGGAAAAACAGTGTCCATGAGTACAGGGGAGCTTGCCAGCGGGTCTATCCAGGAAGGGGACCAATCCAGTGGCTAGAGTCAACGGATGGGTGTCAGCACACAGGTAGTAAGAGTAAAGGGGTTGCCAAGTTGTTAACTCTGAAGAGAATATTCAAAACGGGAACAGTCAATTTAACTTCACTTCAGTGGCAGGGTGAAGCAGCGGCCTTGCCGCATTCTACAGTCAGTTGTCCTCAGAATTGTGCATAGTTGCTAGTTGGAGTATCCCACTCATCCCTTCTCCTATCCCAGTTCTAAAATAAAACACAAAAACCAAATCCTCTGGGCTGATTATTGTCTGAGCCAAGAACTTTTAATGCCGTGTATCTGCTGTCAGTTGCTAATGGTAACCCAGGGGAACCCAAATAAGTGTAATTTTCAGCAGCTCTCTGTATAATTATTAGGTAACTCTGTATACTATAGGAAGCAGCTAGCACCCCTATGCATCCAACTACCTGTACAAAATGCAATAAATATATGTAGTCACTAAAAAGTGCAGCACTCTCCTTCAATAAAGTGCATTCAAAGTATAGTGCATAAATAAATATCTGAAAACAGTGTAAAAATCATCCAGATATAATAAGAATATGTATTTATAATATATATTTATATATATATATATATATATATATATATATATATATATAGATATATAGTCCATCGATAAATGATTCAATGTTCGTGAAAAAAAAAGGTTGCAGTCCCATACACCAGAAACTCTTCAGTAATTGCCTCTGATCTGGTTACCACAGTGCCCTTCACCCCATCCTATGGGTGTCTTCTCACCTGCTTAAATAGACTTCACTATTTAAAGGAGGTCTATATGCGCTTTGCAGTGTTATAAGTGGCACCGCTCCCACTGGCTGTACACTCCAAATCCGTGGCTCTCAGTGTGATTTCAATCATATTGGAGGCAAGAGGAAAGAACCACAGTGCAAATTGCTAATAAAAAGTATTTAGTTCCATATAAAAATCTACTCACATTTCAGAAGTAAAAAACGAGCATTTCACAATATAATCCTTTGCATACACTGCTCCACCTAGTCCCAGCGTGATTACATCGCCGCCCTTTTTATTAGTGATTTGCACTATGGTTGTTTTCTCTTGCCTCCTATATGATTGAGCCCATGCTGAGAGATGCTGAGAGCCGCGTATTTGTAATGTACAGCCAGTGGGAGCCGTGCCATGTATAACACTGCATATAGACCTCCTTCAATTAGTGCAACGTTTTTGGTAGAACAGGTTATGAAGCCATTAATCTGGTATGTTCTTCGTGACTGTGGACTGAAAAATTAGTCCAGACACCACTGTTCACCACTACCTCTATTGCCCCAGTGACGACGCCCATTAGGGTGAAATGGGTAGGGTGGATGCGTGGGGTGGAGTTTCAGTGGTTATGTGATCACGCCTGCCAGGGCGATGGATGATTTTGTAGAAGTGAGGACTGTTTACTCCTTTTTATGTGTAAGTAGATGACCTTTTTTTTTTAATAAACTTGGTTTTGGATTCTGCACAATGAGCATTCCTCTTCCTCTCTATATGTGATCTCTGCTGGTCTCATACATGGTTGCAAGCATATTGCCCTAGTCTTCTTGTCTGATGGCGGTCTGAAAAGCATGCATCGGAAATGCTTAGTGATTCTGGACCGCAGTCGAGCTGAATTACATTCATCTATCCATCCAATTGATGGTTCTTCTACTAAGGCGCAGCTAGACCCTTTAAAAAGGTCTTAGTATCTGGTAGGAGGAGATATTACTTCTCTTAGTGGAACACAATGGGTTATCACTAGGGTTGAGCGAACACGGACTGTATTATTCGTGTTCGTACCGAATAATTGGATTTTTGTTACCCGAACACGGACCCGAAAACTTTACTGTATATTCGGGTAAAAATCCGTGTTCGGTCGTTTTATATCCGGGTTTTGCATGCATTGGCGCGCTTTTCATGGTGGGCTTTCAACAGCCAATCAACAAGCGTTTAACTGGTGTGCCTAAGCCATCCCAGCCATGCCTACAAATGGATTAGTAGCTGTGATTGGCCATCTGAAGCATGTGACCAAGTCTTTATAAGTTCGAGGCAGCGCCGCTGCTGCGTCATTCTGCTGTTTAGTTCAGGGACAGAGCACACATCAACGTGCTGGCTGCTGATTAGGGACAGACGGGGAAAAAAAAAACATTTGTGTCCGGATAGAATTGAGGGACAGGTCGGAGTTTGTTAGGCAGGGCGAGTTGTAGGCATTTTAGGGCAAGGCTGCTGCTGATTTTTAGGGTCAGACAGTGTGTTCTACAAACTACAATCGATATTGCTGTGTGGGGTGGGGTTTGCAGTCACCCGATCTACAATCTTATCAATCCTTTTAGGGAGAGAGTCTGCTGATTTTTAGGGTCAGACAGTGTGTTCTACAAACTACAATCAATATTGCTGTGTGGGGTGGGGTTTGCAGTCACCCGATCTATGATCTTATCAATCCTTTTAGGGAGAGAGTCTGCTGATTTTTAGGGTCAGACAGTGTGTTCTACAAACTACAATCGATATTGCTGTGTGGGGTGGGGTTTGCAGTCACCTGATCTACGATCTTATCAATCCTTTTAGGGAGAGAGTCTGCTGATTTTTAGGGTCAGACAGTGTGTTCTACAAACTACAATCGATATTGCTGTGTGGGGGGGGGGGGGGTTTGCAGTCACCCGATCTACGATCTTATCAATCCTTTTAGGGAGAGGCTAGAGATAGGCAGGTGTCAGTGGTCCACATCCATTTTGCTGTGTGTGGGGTGCAGTGAACACAATCTTTTTGGGGTGCAGTGAACACAATCTTTTTGGGGTGCAGTGAACACAATCTTTTTTGCCCACTGAGGAGGAGGGAGAAAAGTATTTTTCTATCAGTCACTGTGTGCAGCATTTTTCCTTCAGCTGTGCTGTGCTGACTGATCATACACTGCTGTGTTCAGTTCACATGTGCTATTATTGAGTGGTTTCAAAAATCATACACTTTTTTCTATTACACTATTCAATATACAGCCTTGGGTTAAAAAAACATTAAATTGTGGCCTGCAGCAGAGCTGAATGATATTTGGGGTTTTTGGGGTTCATCTCATACTTCTGAAGATTTGAGGGTGCTGCCTGTTCCAAACTCCTCCTACTCCTCATCCAGCCTTTTAGGGGTACAAACAATAGTAATTGGGGCCTAGTGTGGTTTTGTACGTGTGAGACACATACACTTTTTTTGATCATATTTTCTATTCCGCTATTCAATAAAAACCTTTGGGGATCAGTTAAATTGCGGGATAGTCTGTGTTGGTACATGTGAGATCCATCTTTCCAAGTTGTTGGGGTTCATCTCATACTTCTGAAGATTTGAGGGTGCTGCCTGTTCCAAACTCCTCCTACTCCTCATCCAGCCTTTTAGGGGTACAAACAATAGTAATTGGGGCCTAGTGTGGTTTTGTAAGTGTGAGATACATACACTTTTTTTGATCATATTTTCTATTCCGCTATTCAATAAAAACCTTTGGGGATCAGTTAAATTGCGGGATAGTCTGTGTTGGTACGTGTGAGATCCACCTTTCCAAGTTTTTGGGGTTCATCTCATACTTCTGAAGATTTGAGGGTGCTGCCTGTTCCAAATTCCTCCTACTCCTCATCCTGCCTTTAGGGGTACAAACAATAGTAATTGGGGCCTAGTGTGGTTCTGTACGTGTGAAATACATACACTTTTTTTGATCATATTTTCTATTCCGCTATTCAAAAAAAACCTTTGGGTATCAATTAAATTGCGGGATAGTCTGTGTTGGTACGTGTGAGATCCACCTTTCCAAGTTTTTGGGGTTCATCTCATACTTCTGAAGATTTGAGGGTGCTGCCTGTTCCATACTCCTCCTACTCCTCATCCTGCCTTTAGGGGTACAAACAATAGTAATTGGGGCCTAGTGTGCTTCTGTACGTGTGAGATCCATACACTTTTTTTGATCATATTTTCTATTCCGCTATTCAATAAAAACCTTTGGGGATCAGTTAAATTGCGGGATAGTCTGTGTTGGTACGTGTGAGATCCACCTTTCCAAGTTTTTGGGGTTCATCTCATACTTCTGAAGATTTGAGGGTGCTGCCTGTTCCATACTCCTCCTACTCCTCATCCAGCCTTTTAGGGGTACAAACAATAGTAATTGGGGCCTAGTGTGGTTTTGTACGTGTGAGATACATACACTTTTTTTGATCATATTTTCTATTCCGCTATTCAATAAAAACCTTTGGGGATCAGTTAAATTGCGGGATAGTCTGTGTTGGTACGTATGAGATCCACCTTTCCAAGTTTTTGGGGTTCATCTCATACTTCTGAAGATTTGAGGGTTCTGCTGTTCCAAACTCCTCCTACTCCTCATCCTGCCTTTAGGGGAACAAACAATAGTAATTGGGGCCTAGTGTGGTTTTGTACGTGTGAGATACATACACTTTTTTTGATCATATTTTCTATTCCTCTATTCAATAAAAACCTTTGGGGAACAGTTAAATTGCGGGATAGTCTGTGTTGGTACGTGTGAGATCCACCTTTCCAAGTTTTTGGGGTTCATCTCATACTTCTGAAGGTTTGAGGGTGCTGCCTGTTCCAAACTCCTCCTACTCCTCATCCTGCCTTTAGGGGTACAAACAATAGTAATTGGGGCCTAGTGTGCTTCTGTACGTGTGAGATACATACACTTTTTTTGATCATATTTTCTATTCCGCTATTCAATAAAAACCTTTGGGGATCAGTTAAATTGCGGGATAGTCTGTGTTGTTACGTGTGAGATCCACCTTTCCAAGTTTTTGGGGTTCATCTCATACTTCTGAAGATTTGAGGGTGCTGCCTGTTCCAAATTCCTCCTACTCCTCATCCTGCCTTTAGGGGTACAAACAATAGTAATTGGGGCCTAGTGTGGTTCTGTACGTGTGAGATACATACACTTTTTTTGATCATATTTTCTATTTCGCTATTCAATAAAAACCTTTGGGGATCAGTTAAATTGCGGGATAGTCTGTGTTGGTACGTGTGAGATCCACCTTTCCAAGTTTTTGGGGTTCATCTCATACTTCTGAAGATTTGAGGGTGCTGCCTGTTCCAAACTCCTCCTACTCCTCATCCTGCCTTTAGGGGTACAAACAATAGTAATTGGGGCCTAGTGTTCTTCTGTACGTGTGAGATCCATACACTTTTTTTGATCATATTTTCTATTCCGCTATTCAATAAAAACCTTTGGGGATCAGTTAAATTGCGGGATAGTCTGTGTTGGTACGTGTGAGATCCACCTTTCCAAGTTTTTGGGGTTCATCTCATACTTCTGAAGATTTGAGGGTGCTACCTGTTCCATACTCCTCCTACTCCTCATCCAGCCTTTTAGGGGTACAAACAATAGTAATTGGGGCCTAGTGTGGTTTTGTACGTGTGAGATACATACACTTTTTTTGATCATATTTTCTATTCCGCTATTCAATAAAAACCTTTGGGGATCAGTTAAATTGCGGGATAGTTTGTGTTGGTACGTGTGAGATCCACCTTTCCAAGTTTTTGGGGTTCATCTCATACTTCTGAAGATTTGAGGGTTCTGCCTGTTCCAAACTCCTCCTACTCCTCATCCTGCCTTTAGGGGTACAAACAATAGTAATTGGTGCCTAGTGTGGTTTTGTACGTGTGAGATACATACACTTTTTTTGATCATATTTTCTATTCCGCTATTCAATAAAAACCTTTGGGGAACAGTTAAATTGCGGGATAGTCTGTGTTGGTACGTGTGAGATCCACCTTTCCAAGTTTTTGGGATTCATCTCATACTTCTGAAGATTTGAGGGTGCTGCCTGTTCAATACTCCTCCTACTCCTCATCCAGCCTTTTAGGGGTACAAACAATAGTAATTGGGGCCTAGTGTGGTTTTGTACGTGTGAGATACATACACTTTTTTTGATCATATTTTCTATTCCGCTATTCAATAAAAACCTTTGGGGATCAGTTAAATTGCGGGATAGTTTGTGTTGGTACGTGTGAGATCCACCTTTCCAAGTTTTTGGGGTTCATCTCATACTTCTGAAGATTTGAGGGTTCTGCCTGTTCCAAACTCCTCCTACTCCTCATCCTGCCTTTAGGGGTACAAACAATAGTAATTGGTGCCTAGTGTGGTTTTGTACGTGTGAGATACATACACTTTTTTTGATCATATTTTCTATTCCGCTATTCAATAAAAACCTTTGGGGAACAGTTAAATTGCGGGATAGTCTGTGTTGGTACGTGTGAGATCCACCTTTCCAAGTTTTTGGGATTCATCTCATACTTCTGAAGATTTGAGGGTGCTGCCTGTTCAATACTCCTCCTACTCCTCATCCAGCCTTTTAGGGGTACAAACAATAGTAATTGGGGCCTAGTGTGGTTTTGTACGTGTGAGATACATACACTTTTTTTGATCATATTTTCTATTTCGCTATTCAATAAAAACCTTTGGGGAACAGTTAAATTGCGGGATAGTCTGTGTTGGTACGTGTGAGATCCACCTTTCCAAGTTTTTGGGGTTCATCTCATACTTCTGAAGATTTGAGGGTTCTGCCTGTTCCAAACTCCTCCTACTCCTCATCCTGCCTTTAGGGGTACAAACAATAGTAATTGGGGCCTAGTGTGCTTCTGTACGTGTGAGATACATACACTTTTTTTGATCATATTTTCTATTCCGCTATTCAATAAAAACCTTTGGGGATCAGTTAAATTGCGGGATAGTCTGTGTTGTTACGTGTGAGATCCACCTTTCCAAGTTTTTGGGGTTCATCTCATACTTCTGAAGATTTGAGGGTGCTGCCTGTTCCAAACTCCTCCTACTCCTCATCCTGCCTTTAGGGGTACAAACAATAGTAATTGGGGCCTAGTGTGGTTCTGTACGTGTGAGATACATACACTTTTTTTGATTATATTATCTATTCCGCTATTCAATAAAAACCTTTGGGGAACAGTTAAATTGCGGGATAGTCTGTGTTGGTACGTGTGAGATCCAACTTTCCAAGTTTTTGGGGTTCATCTCATACTTCTGAAGATTTGAGGGTGCTGCCTGTTCCATACTCCTCCTACTCCTCATCCAGCCTTTTAGGGGTACAAACAATAGTAATTGGGGCCTAGTGTGGTTTTGTACGTGTGAGATACATACACTTTTTTTGATCATATTTTCTATTCCGCTATTCAATAAAAAACTTTGGGGAACAGTTAAATTGCGGGATAGTCTGTGTTGGTATGTGTGAGATCCACCTTTCCAAGTTTTTGGGGTTCATCTCATACTTCTGAAGATTTGAGGGTGCTGCCTGTTCCAAACTCCTCCTACTCCTCATCCTGCCTTTAGGGGTACAAACAATAGTAATTGGGGCCTAGTGTGGTTCTGTACGTGTGAGATACATACACTTTTTTTGATCGTATTTTCGTATTTGCTATTTAATCAAAACCTTTTAGTATAAACAATTAAATTGCGGGATAGTCTGTGTCGGTACGTGTGAGATACACCTTTCCAATTTTTGGGGCGCATCTCATACTGCCGAGGATTTGAGGGTGCTTCAGTCTGCCTCCTGCCTGTTCCGAACTCCTCCTACTCCTCATCCTGCCTTTAGGGTACAAAAAATTGTAATCGGGGCCTAGATTGTGTTTGTACGTGTGAGATACACCGTTTTGTAAAATTTGTCCTATTCCGCTATTCAATATACACCCTGTTTGAGTGTAAAAAATTAAATTGCGGGATAGTCTGTATCGGTACATGTGAGATACACCTTTTTAAATTTGTTTGGCGCATCTCCTTCTACCGCCGAGGATTGCAGGGCGCTTCAGTTTACCTCCTGTTCCCAACTCCTCCTACTCCTCTTCCTCATCCTGCCTTTAGGGTACCAAAAATTGTAATCGGGGCCTAGTCTGTGTTTGTACGTGTGAGATACACTGTATTATAAAATTTTTCCTATTCCGCTATTCAATATACACCCTTTTGGAGTGTAAAAAAATGAAATTACGGCATAGTCTGTATCGGTACGTGAGATACACCTTTTAAATTTGTTTGGCGCATCTCCTTCCCCCGCCATGGATTGCAGGGCGCTTCAGTTTGCCTCCTGTTCCCAACTCCTCCTACTCCTCTTCCTCATCCTCCCTTTAGGGTACAAAAAATTTTAATCGGGGCCTAGTCTGTGTTTGTACGTGTGAGATACACCCTTTTTTATCCTATTCCGCTATTCAATATACACCCTTTTGGGGTAAAAAACATTAAATTGCGGCATCGTTTGCATATTTGACTGTGAGATACACCCGTGCGATACTGTTGTTGTTTTGTTCCGCTATTCAATAAACACCTTTCTAGGGCAAGATCTTAAATTACAGAAATATGAGGAGACCGTCAAATAGGGGCCATGGCCTGGGTCGTGGTGCTGCTGGTAGAGCTCCTGTTGCAAGGAGAGGACGTGGTCGATCTGTGCCAGCTACACGCACAAGTGAAACACCTTCCTCAAGTGTTAGTAGGCGACAGAATCTGCATCAGTATTTGGTAGGGCATCATACGCCTCTAGAAGTGATGAGGCCAGAACACAGAGAGGCGATAGTAGATTGGTTTGCTGCTGACAGTGCCTCCAGTTCCTTCACATTGTCTCCCACCCAGTCTACTGCAGAAAGGTCAGAGTTGGCACCTGCAGCCGATGTCCAACCTTCTTTCACCTCACCCCCTTGCAAATGAGGCAAGCAGTCTGAGCCCCAAGCCATACAGCAGTCTCTTGTTCTTTTTGAGGACTCTGTCAGCAGGGTTTCCCAGGGCCATCCACCTAGCCCTGCCCCAGAAGTGGAAGAGATTGAGTGCAGCGATGCCCAACCACTTATTTCTCAAGATGAGTACATGCAAGGACCATCGCAGCACGTCTCCGATGATGACGAAACGCAGGTGCCAACTGCTGCGGCGTTCAGCATTGTGGAGACCGACAAGGAGGGCAGGGGTGAAGACTGGGTGGAAGATGATGTGGAGGACGATGAGGTCCTCGACCCCACATGGAATAAACGTCATGCAGGTGACCTGAGTAGTTTGGAGGAAGAGGCGGTGGTCGCACAGAGCCACCAGCACAGCAGAAGAGGGAGCAGGGTGCAGAAGCGGAGCGGCCGTGCCCTAGACACTACGCCTGCTACTGCCCAATGCAGCAAGGGAACAAGCGCAGCAAAGCCAGCTCAAAGGAGTTCTCTAGCGTGGAAGTTCTTTAGAAAATGTGCTGATGACAGGACACGAGTGGTTTGCACCCTGTGCAATCAGAGCCTGAAGCGAGGCATAAACCTTCTCAACCTGAGCACAACCTGCATGATCAGGCATCTAAGTGCAAAGCACGAGCTGCAGTGGAGTAGACACCTTCAAAACCAAGAAACGTCTCTGGCTCATCCTGCTTCCTCTTCTGCTGCAGTCTCGGCCGCTCCAGCCACATCTGTAGTGATACCAGCACCTGCCACCCCGCAAACAGAGGATCTGTCAGCAACACCACCACCTGGGTCACCAACCATCTCCACAATGTCCCATGGAAGCGTTCAGCTTTCCATCTCCCAAACACTTGAGAGGAAGAGGAAGTACCCCCCTACCCACCCGCGATCCCTGGCCCTGAATGCCAGCATTTCAAAATTCTTGGCCTTTGAAATGCTGTCATTCCGTCTGGTGGAGACGCACAGTTTTAAAAACCTTATGTCGGTGGCTGTCCCACAGTACGTCGTGCCCAGCCGCCACTACTTTTCCAGGCAAGCCATCCCTTCCCTGCACAACCAAGTGGGGGAAAAAATCAGGTGTGCACTGCGCAACGCCATCTGTGCCAAGGTCCACCTAACTACCGATACGTGGACCAGTAAGCACGGTCAGGGGCGTTATATCTCCCTAATGGCACACTGGGTAAATGCAGTGGCGGATGGGCCTGAGGCGGATAGCAATTTGGCGCATGTCCTTCCACCACCGAGGATTGCAGGGCGCTTCAGTTTGCCTCCTGTTCCTAACTCCTCCTACTCCGCTTCCTCATACTCTACCGCCTCCTCATCCAGACAGCGTAACACCTTCACCACCAACTTCAGCACGGCCAGGGGTAAACGACAGCAGGCAGTTTTAAAACTTGCCTGTTTGGGGGACAAACCACACACCGCGCAGGAGTTGTGGAGGAGCATGGAACAGCAGACAAATGAGTGGTTGCTGCCAGCGAGCCTCAAGCCCGGCCTGGTGGTGTGCGATAACAGGCGAAATCTCTTAGCAGCTCTGGGCCTAGCCGGTTTGACGCACATCCCTTGCCTGGCGCATGTGCTGAATTTGGTGGTGCAGAGGTTCCTTAAAAACTACCCCGATATGTTAGAGCTGCTGCAGAAAGTGCGGGCCATCTGTGCGCACTTTCGGCGTTCTCACCCTGCTGCTGCTCGCCTTTCAGCGCTGCAGCGTAACTTCGGCCTTCCCGCTCACCGCCTCATATGTGACGTGCCCACAAGGTGGAACTCCACCTTGCACATGCTGCAAAGACTGTGCGATCAGCAGCAGGCCATAGTGGAGTTTCAGCTGCAGCACGCACGCGTGAGTCGCTCTGCGGAACAGCACCACTTCACCACCAATAACTGGACCTCCATGCGAGACCTGTGTGCCTTGTTGCGCTGTTTTGAGTACTCCACCAACATGGCCAGTGCCGATGACGCCGTTCTCAGCTTAACTATCCCACTTCTAGGCCTCTTTGAAAAAACAATTCGGGCGATGATGGAAGAGGATGTGGCACAGGATGAGGAGGAGGAGGAGGAAGATGAAGAGGTAACATTTCCAAGGCTTTCAGTGCAGTCATTCGCAAGGGGCTCCGAGGGTGGGTTCCTGCACACACAAACGCCAGGGACACAATTGTCCAGCAGGGGCACAGTTCTGGAGGATGAGGAGGAGGAGGAGCTGGAGGAGGAGATGGAACCATGTTCACAGCAGGGTGGCACCCAGGCCAACTCATGGCCATCACTGCTGCGTGGCTGGGGGGATACAGAGGACACGGACGATACACCTCCCACAGAGGACAGCCTTTCGTTGCCTCTGGGCAGCCTGGCACACATGAGCGATTACATGCTGCAGTGTCTCCACAACGACCGCCGAGTTGCCCACATTCTAACTTGTGCTGATTACTGGGTGGCTATGCTGCTGGATCCCCGTTACAAGGACAACGTACCGTCCTTAATTCACAATGCTGCTGGCATTCCCACCTGACAGCGGGGCCACAGTGGAAGCACAAGGCAGAGGAGGAGGAGGAAGAGGTCGCCAACGCAACCAGGGCACCGCCAGCACCTCAGAAGGCAGGGTTAGCATGGCTGAAATGTGGAAAAGCTTTGTCAGCATGCCACAACAAACAGCAGCACCAGCAGCTCATATGGAACGTCTTAGCAGGAGGCAGCATTTCACCAACATGGTGGAGCAGTATGTGTGCACACGCCTAGACGTACTGAATGAGGGGTCTGCCCCCTTCAACTTCTGGGTCTCCAAGTTGGGCACATGGCCTGAGCTTGCCCTTTACGCCTTGGATGTGCTGGCGTGCCCTGCAGCCAGTGTATTATCTGAACGGGTATTTAGCACGGCTGGGGGCGTTATCACAGACAAGCGCAGCCGCCTGTCCAGAGACAATGTGGACAAGCTCACGTTCATTAAAATGAACCAGGCATGGATCCCATGGGACTTTTCCGTACCTTGTGCAGAATAGCGATGGATACCGACCTTACCCAGCCATTGTTCCATTTTTGTTCTTTCTCACTCTTTTGGGGTGTACCCTCATTTAAAATTTGTGAAAAGAAGCAGCGTTGGCTACCTCGTCCTCCTCAGGGCCAGATTAACGTAGGGGCTATTGGAGCTGCAGCTCCAGGCCCCTACCTTTATATAGGCCCCGGGTTGGCCATATTCACTGTTACCACTCTTCTGTCACTTGTAAACACAGAAGTCTGGCTTCTATGCTCGCTTCCCCAGGCAGCTCCCTCAGAACCTCCCCACACAGCACGAAGGCCGGACAAGGAGGGACAGTTGCCGATGCATGGATGTGTTTATGGGCTTCAGAGACAGCATCCCATGTAAAATTAGGCATATCATGGCTGCACCCTTCCTCCTCTGGGTGCATGCCAAGGCACGGCCCTTAAGGCCCTTCAAAATCCTCAGCACCAAGGCCATGATGCTCTTAATCCGGCCCTGGTCCTCCTCCACCGCCGCTTCCACCTACACCGCCCATAGGTGTGCGCAGCCTATTGCATTAGGGTGTGCACCCCAAAGTTGAAATACACATGCATGTGTTTGCCTACATGTACATGGCCCCGATACATTACTCTCCCTGCTGGCAAAGAGAAATAGAGCAGAGCAGGTCCGAGGGAGATCTTTCCCATCTCCTCACTGGCAAACAGAGCGATAACGCTATGTGCCCTAGGTGATTAGGGTGTGCCCAGGCACATCCGGCACACCCTGTGTGCATGCCTATGAGACCGCCACATCCACCACCACCTCAACCTCCCTCCTACTCCATATGGGCCTCGTCCTTCAGAGATGAAGAACATTGTTTTATTTTTCTGTTTTTTTTTTGTTGTTTTAAGTTATTTCCCTATCCACATTTGTTTGCAGAGCACTTGCCATGCTCTTAACAACGTTTTGCTGCCATTTGCAGCACTCTAGCCCTTTCCATTGGTGTTTTAGAGCCATTTTAGTGCCTGAAAGTTCGGGTCCCCATTGACTTCAATGGGGTTCGGTGTCCGGGAAAAGTTCGGCAAAAGTCCGGGACATGGACCCGGACTTTTTTTTAAAGTTCGGCCGAACCCGCCGAACACGGACATCCAGGTGTCCGCTCAACTCTAGTTATCACCTGAAGCACATGATTTCTATGAAGTGCACTGGTGGAGCACGTTATTTATATATATATATATTTATCACCTTCATTGGGACTGATTCTTTCTTGCTGTGTTTATTGCTATATGGATTTCATGAGTTACGGGACTATTGTTTTGTATATATTTTAATTTCATATTTGTCATTTAAATTCACTTGTCAATCATGTATTTTATTTGTTTATGAATTATAGCAGGGACTTACTGTATATGCACTTTATGAGATAGTGCACGACCTCCCCGTTTTTATAATCTCCAGAAGATAGATTAAAAACATAATATCTCCTAAGGAGAATATGCATAATATCAATGTCATATTTGCTATCTATTAAATTGGGATTTTTTTTTTTTTTAATTTCTTTATTGAGAACAAAGCACCGTACAAAAAGGCAGTAGGAGGACGGGAACAAAGTCACTCCAGTTAACAGAAAAAGTCAACAGTGAAATACAGCAGCAGTCAGGCACAAAAGTGAACATGGTGATGACAAATACGCAGTGACCGTGTACAGATCTATGCAGGTGCCTCATGAGAACAATCTGCAAAAATATAGCAAAGGAAGGTGCACTCGGTGCATTTGCATGCCAGGGGAGGCGCAAAGACGTGCCGCCAACCCCTAACCGAGGACACCTTACATATCGCCTAGGAGAGGCGGGTCCAGATACAGCAATGAATGACAAGTAACATAACTGGCAACGAATAAACAGCCACGTAAGAACAAAGGGGGAGGAGGGGGGACACGGGAAGGGAGAGGGGGGGAGGAATGGAAGGAAGAACGGAAGTCACAAGTTGAAGAAGGGGGAGAGAAAAAAAAAAAGGGGAAGAGGGCCGGGCCTTTGGCACCAGAGCACTTACCCGGCGAAGGCCCAACAGACCGCCACAGCCTAACCAATGGCCTGTAAGTACGCGTCCGTACATGTGAAATGCACCCAAGGCCGCCAGCGGTCCCTTGTGAGTTCTTCTGTGTTTTTCAATGTTGCAGTCAGGTCCTCCATACGGTGGGTTTCCACTATCTTAGAGAACCATAATTTCCGAGTGGGGGGTTGAGTCTGCCTCCACAAGGCTGGGATGCAGGCCTTCGCGGCATTGAGGAGATGGATTGTCAAAGACTTCCGGTATTTCTGAATTGGCCTCCCTGTAAGGTGCAATAGGCACAGTGCAGGGTCGTCTCCCACCTCGACCGCAGTAAGATGTTTGATGACTGATGCTACCTCGCTCCAGAATGCCCGCAGTAAAGGGCATTCCCAAAAAATGTGAAGCATCGTCCCTCCCTCAGAGCCGCATCTCCAACACCTGTCAGGGCAATCCCCGCTCATTTTGTGGAGGGCCGCAGGGACCCTGTACCTCCTGGTGAGAATTTTGTAACTGATTTCTTGGGATTTGCAAGCCAGGGAGGCCTTGTGGGCCAAGGTCAGGATCTTTTCCGTTTGCTTGGGCGTGAAAGAGACGCCAAGGTCGCGCTCCCATTGTTTCAAGATTAAATTGGGATTTAATTCGAATCAATAATACAGTGGTTGTTCAAATGTCAAACATGTTCCTCTGGAAATGTATATTATAGTTGGAAAAACTGGCATTGAGAGAGTAAACACTGCAATATGATAAAAGGCTTCAGCATTCCTACTTTAGACCCCTTAGCTCTCTTTATTGGGAGAGGGTTAGCTAAATGACACCTACTAGATTGTCTACAAAAGCTGCTGTAATTGGCAGCTGTAGCTCTCATTTTCCAATGAAATCATGAAGGATTGCTAAAGATCAATCACAAGAGCCAGTGGCCTTAACCGATTAAATTAAATTTACTCTGCAGCACATTGAACACTGTTGGAACCAAAGACCAGGTGAAGTTTACTAAACATTTTTCACTTTGAAATGCCATTTACTTTACTATTGCAGTTGTCCATTTTTGTCATTTCTTTTTTTGTAAAATTTGTCTAGCAACATCTTTCTTTACATTAAAACAATATTTAAAAATTGCTACACTGATTCTCCACATGCTCTAATCATAAATAAGAGTCTTTTCCTCTTTGAAGAGTTTTACACTCTGTTATCTTGGCTTTCCAGTGACTATTGCATAGCAGTGAGAGCCACAGACATTTCTAAAAGGTCAGAAACACTACAGCAGATGCTATGAATAGTGAATTTCCATTAAAACTTGTGGTGGCAGTTATTGTCTTTAACCTCATTAAAAACAGTTCTGATAAGCTGTGGAGTTAATATTTTTTTATATACAGATACACATACAGCAACAGTTCCCTCCTTATCCTTTGTTTTTCTTTCTATATTTTATTTGCAAACACGCTTGGTCTAGTAAAGTACAAAATAATGGGCAAAGACCATCTGATAAATGTGTGCCACGCAAGGCTGACCGAAAAACATATGGAAAACGAAGGAGGATATGATTTGTGAGGTACATGAGGTAGAGGTCCTGGCACAGCAGACCCTGAAGAAACCAGTTTCTGTCTGTTACAGAAACAAGTAGTTTTGACACAGCTCAGCTGTGTGAGGGTACAAGGACTAAACCTAATGTACCAACAAATGTGTCCTCCGGTCAACAGTGTGAGCTTGCCTTTACTGGGCTGGCTGTCCCCAATAGCAATCCTCATCAGCTGAAGGAAGCACTAATGCATAGTAGCTCTGAATGCTTTGGTGACCCTACAGTTTTTCAAATGTCAGACTGAGAGAGAGGCTGCACACAGGGTAGCTGACTGTTGGCCTGTATTGGAGATGGCTAAGCTCCAGCAACTGCATCAGAATGAGACTCTCTGTTCCCTTCAGCAAACGGAAGAACCGTTGTTTGGGGAACTGGTATGAGAGAGGTTGGGGCCTCAGACAAGATTCCCATATGGTTCTGCTTGGCACAGATATGGGGGACGCTGGTCTTGATGACAACCAGAATCTACTAACCAGACCCTCTTGATGTACAAAAGTACTGTGCAAAGATGTGTTTGTGACATCTGGCCAACTTGAGAATAGACAGATGGAAGAGGAATGTGCATGGGAGTGCAAAGTTCTTCATGGAAAGAGAGGAGACCACCTTGCATGCACAGGCACCCAATAATGTCTGATGCTGAAAATTTAACTGCTGGATCTGATGTGTTAGTGATCACTTGTAGTGCTGCAAAGGCTGCCGGGGCATGCAGTCTCTGGTTGCAGAGCAGGGGAATGGTACCCGTAAGAATAGTACTCGTAGCCTGTTTCCTTGCTGTGGCCCGGTGGGCTCAGCCTTTGATGAGCCTCAGTTGCTAACCTCATTTGCCACATGACAGTTAGATGGGGCTTGTAGTGCCACCTTTGATCAAGAACTGCAGACTGACCCAAGTCTAGCCTCCAGCCCTCTTGTTGAGAAAGGCAAACTAAAGGTTTACTGGGACAATGGAAAGCTGTACAAGGAAGAACTATCCAATGAAGGCAGTGAGACAGAAATGGTTAAAAGGCAAATTCCCCTATCAGGTAGCTTTGGAATCACTAAGACCAGGGCCCAAGTGATCTGATCCATATTTTTTTCTGGCTTAACTTGCTCACCAACATAGCCAACTACTATCAGTCCTGTGTTACCTACCATTGGCTGGCAAGCCAAAGATATTCACCACAGGACTCCACTAAAACATTTTAAAAAGTGGCACTAGATATGTTTCAGCTTCTAGCCATCCTTAGCAGTTTACGCAAAATTTATATATTGACAGTAGTAAACAATGCCACCCAGTAACCAGAGGCTGTGGCACTATAGCTCCTTTAGGGTGGACAAAGCTGCTAAAACTTTTCTGTGAATCTTTGTGAGGGTAAGATTTCCTGCAGAGCTCCCCAGCTATCATGGACCACAGCTTGTGTCCAACCACATACAGGCTCTCTGCAGGAGAGCCTAAAGATGTACCTGATGGGTCAGAAGGTATAGGGTGTACTCCCTATGTAGCAGAATGAACTAGAAGCAGCATGGAAGGGGCCATATACATATCCAATACAGTGATCAGTAAATTATTTGTATATAGTGATGCTGTGACAAGGAGTGAAAGGGTTAACTGGGGGTTGATCAGGGGGTTAAATATGTGCCTATGTGTACTGTGTCAGTGTAGTGCTTGTGTACTCACTGTTGATGCTCTCTCCTCTCACGTTTTAAGTAAAAAGGGCTCCAGGACAGGAGATTGCATTATTTCCTTTGCTTGTGTTTACATTACACATGCACAAGATGTTCTGGAAAAAAGGTGACTCAATAGGTCACTTGACCGCGCCATTGGTCAGAACCCGATCACCAGGTCCAGGCCAAAAATCATTGGCCTGAACCTGATGACTGAACCAAATCAGCACATCATGGGGACAGTGGGTGCGTGTGCTCCCTACCCCCGCGCGCAACCAATATACAGTAATGTCAGTTCATGCAGCCGAGCCACCTTGCCGCA
Organism: Pelophylax lessonae; assembly: GCF_965119305.1. NCBI lineage: Eukaryota > Metazoa > Chordata > Amphibia > Anura > Ranidae > Pelophylax > Pelophylax lessonae. The sequence continues at coordinate 586,342,203 of NC_138769.1, read as the reverse complement.
GTGAAACTGTGGTGGGTGGTTGGCAACAGGTTAAAACATGTACTGGTAACTACTATGTGTGTAAAACAGTGTTTCTCAACCTTTTTTTAGTCAAGCCACCCTTTAAAATTATAAACAATCTCAAGGCACCCCATTCTCAAATGTAAAAAACTATTCTAATAGTTTTACATAATGCAGCAACATCCATACATAGAACACCCAATGTTAGAGGTGAAACATGATACAAGGTGGAGTCAGTATTGAATTGCAGGAGGCAAGGCAGGCAAATCCAATATCTGATCAAATAGAAGGGGTATCCACCTGAAGAAAGCTCTTGGCTACCGAAGATCAACATCCATGCCCCTAGACTCCTTCAGGAATTCCATGCCAGATATCTGAGAAAGATGGCCCAATTGGGAATCCTGAGGGGGGCACTGTCAGGGCACCAATAGCAGGAGTACTCTAGGACCCAGCATCTGACAGGGCAGGAGAAGGGCTCTAGGACCCAGTATCTCCACCAGCACCTTACATAGGCCTTTAAAAAAAAAAGCCAGTCCTTGGCTGAAGTGCTGTTGGTGATCTTCAGCTGTTACCAATGTTCCCATGTTTCCTGTGATTCTTGATTACCGACCCGGCTTGTTCCAGACCTGTCTCTTGCCCGCTTCCTGACCTTGACCTCAGCTTGTTTAATGGATCTCCTCTGCCTGCTACCTGTTCTGACTTCAGTTTCCATCTGACCTTGTCTCCTCTGCTACCCATCTGACACTGAACCTTGGCTTAAACCAACTACCCTCTTTCTCAATGACCCTAGTTAACTGCTACATCTCACATTAGCCACCAAAGATACATACAAGAAATTATCGAGAAATCCAACCCAAAAATTTAAACAGAATTTGAAAAAAATTATAACAAAGAGTAGGAAAGCAGAAATCCGCACCAAGAAGGAAGCAAAATATTTAATTCCAAAAGCTCCACGGGTGCCCACAATCTACTATCTACCAAAAATTCATAAAAATGCCACTAGACCTCCAGGGAGACCAATAGTTAGTGGCATTAATTCCATATTCTCCCGAGTAGGTGAATATATCGACCACTTCCTACAAAAGATTGTGGTATAGAATGAATACTATCTAAAAGATAGTGGAGAATTGATCAAGATACTAGAATCCAATATTTATGAAAAAGACTGCACTATGGCCACAGTCGATGTTAATGCACTCTATTCCAGTATCAATAAGACGGATGCCATGAATGCGGTCAGATGGACCTTACAAGATAAAACTAACAAATAGAATTAATTTTAGAATTACTTGACCTTGCCATGACTAACAATTATTTTTGTTATGGCAAACAATACTACCAACAATGCAAAGGAGTAGCCATGGGAGCATAGTATGCTCCCAGTGTGGCGAATATTGTCATGGCAAGATGGGAGGAAAAATACATTTACTGTAAATGGCCCGATATGGCACTTTATAAAAGGTATATAGATGACTTTGTCATACACAAGAATACCTCAAGCATTTCCTACAGGAATTGAATTTTAATAGGTATGATCTGAAATTTACAGAGGAATACAATAATGAAGAAATACATTTTTTAGACTTAATTTAATGTAAAGATGATAGAAATATTGTCACAAAGACTTTTTTTTTAAAGAAAAGGACCACAACAGTTTTATACCGACTACCAGCTGTCACCATAAAAGATGGATCTACAATACACCAAGTAGTCAATTCACACGGATTAGAAGAAATTGCAAGTTAGACTCAGATTACCTGTCACAGACTAATTTATTGATGGAAAGATTTGCAGAGAAGGGATACACAAGAGCATTTTTAGAAAAGGAACGGAATCGGATCTACAGTAGAGAGAGACTTGAATTACTCTCTGACAATAAACAAAGAAAAAAAGTGGATATAGGGTGTCATTTCATTACTGATTACAACCTACAATCAAAAAAGTTGGAACAACTTTATTACATTGACCCATACGACTTCAAGATGATACATTAACAAAGATATTGCCTGAACGTCCCAAATTCATGTACAGGAAAAATAGATCCATACGCAGTAGGATTCCTCTGTAGCCAAAGTGAAGTCTCCCCGATATATCTTAACGGAGTCTCTTCGGTTCCTCACCGGCAGAGTACACAAAGGCCAGTGAGGAACCGAAGAGACTCCGTTAAGATATATCGGGGAGACTTCACTTTGGCTACAGAGGAATACCGCCCATAGTGCCAGGACTGAGGGGACCCACCAGTATAGGAGTGTGTACACCAGCTCTGCTGTTGTCAAGATCTGGTAAGAGGCTGAACCCCCCCTATCTGAGTGTCTCTACTCCCTCTCCTGAGCATCCATCTCATACCTGAGCTGATATGAACGCTCTCATACCTTCTCCATTCTGGTAAGGGGCTAGTCTCCATTAAGGTGGTCGGATCTTTCTACACCTGACAGTCTCAAGAGGATTCTTCCCTAGGATCTCTCCACATCCCTGTGGGAATTCAATTGGGACTAGAGACACTTCCCCCTTTTCTTCACACATTTCACAGTGGTGTTATCCCTTTGAATTGAGTGTCATAGCCCCGCTGAGGGTTATTGTTTTCTTTATTTACTCACAGATATTTTATTTGTCACCTGTATCTACGTTTGTTGATTATTTATATTCATCACAACCCCGGTGAGGGTTTTTGCCTTGTTGTTTGTTTTGGATGATCATTTATCACTTGCATATGTGGTTGTGGACACCCTTACCCAATTTGCACTGTTACCTGTTAAGTAGAGTGCTGATCATCACCCAACACAGATATTTTCTGCACTTTGATGCACATTCATCTATAGTAGATATACAGTTTACTGTATATTAAACCCGGCACACACCCCAGAGGTGTGAGTGATACTCCATATAGTGTCAATTCCACCTCTGACCTGTGACACATACTAATTTAGCGCACCTAATTTTTTATACACAAGTTTATCCCCATTTGGTTCTAAGGTAGCAGCTTTATTTTTGATCACAGATCCTGCGCACAATTTTCCATACACACATCAAATAATTCTTTACATAAAAAGTTTTTATAAATATAAGATTGATAATGAGTGAATAAAAATAATAATGAATATTCATCAAATTTTATTTATAATAACAATTTTTCAAATAATATTATTGGAATCAATTTTAATTTTATTTTTAATGTTTAGTATTTAAGAATTGTAATATTTATTCATAAAATTGGTATGCATATGTATGCATATGGATTATTTATTACAGTTTTTTCTGATTGCTTAAGCACATTTTTTGTAACTATTGGCTATTTTTGCAAAACTCTACACACAAATAAGAAAACCTTTTACCCAATTATCAAAACATTGTAGTTCTCTTGCAAAAGCGAACACAGCTAGATTACAGTAACTCTTCACACCTTCGTAAAAATTGTGTTTTCGTATCAAACAGTAAACACAAGCCATCATCTACTAAGCACACAATGTGCCAACTACACACTGATGGTATGAATACAAAACACATCTGGCTTTTGCTTTCTCTGTGTACAGATATCAATTTGAGGTCATACTTTTGTCATAGTGTCATGTAAACATACAAGGATCCAAACTTCAAGCATTGGTGTTTATTCACACTCATCAAAACCAAGACAAAGTCAGAACACAAAATAGTAATTTCACAAAAAAAAAAAAAAAAAAGACAATCAGCCTACATCATGTCGTCTTTCTGGGTCCGGCCACAAAATGTTGTCCACATCGCATGCGATATCCTCCAGTCCAAGGCACCGGGGATAATATCTCCTTGAATGCCGTATCCAGGCCTGACATGATGCCTGGTCAATATCTCCACATGCCTCCTCCATTGCCTGTAAAAGGGCTATCTGTTGATAAGGATGATGGTCGTACACTTTCCAGCGCCAGGCAGAGAAGAACTCCTGGATGGGTTGTAAGAATGGAGAGTATGGAGGGAGGTTGAGTGCCATGAACAATGGGTGGTCTGTAAACCAGTTGCGGACCAAAGCAGCCCTATGGAAACTAACATTGTCCCATATGATGACATATCGGGTATGCTCTGGTCTCTGAACAGTTAGCATGTCATGTAAGGTGTCCAGGAATGCAATAATGTGTGCAGTGTTGTATGGGCCTATGGTTGCATGATGGTGAACAACACCATTTTGGCTTATAGCTGCACACATGGTTATGTTACCACCACGTTGTCCTGGGAAATTGATGATGGCACGGTGTCCAATAATGTTCCTGCCACGTCTCCTGGTTTTACTGAGGTTAAAACCGGCCTCATCTACAAAAAGTAGCTCATGTCCCATGGCATCTGCTTCTAGTTCCATCACTCTCTGGACAAGACAAAACAAATGCAACACATCAGGCCCATGCACAGCACTACAGTATGCACTTCCAAATTCAGAACCAATGACACTATAGCTTACCTGCACATAGTCATATCGCAGTTGCTTTACACGTTCTGTGTTTCACTCGAAAGGAACTCTGTAAATTTGCTTCATTCTTATTCTGTGGCGCACAAGTACACGACTTAGTGCAGAAATGCTTACACTGTTTATATTTTGAAAGATGGTGTCATTATCAATTACAGTATGCGCTGCTGTATTTCACGCAGTCTTATTGCATTATTGGCAATCACCATGTTCACTATATGGGTCTCTTGCTCTGGAGTGAACATTCTTCCTCTGCCCCCAACATCTGGATGTCTAGCAATTCTGTAAAGTAACAATTTCAGTATTTTTGCATGTATGGTACGGTTGTGTTTCTCATTAGAGAATGGCAGTGCTACAAAGTACTTACCGATTCTCATTTCGAAATGTCCTAATGATGCTTGCCACAGTGTTGCGGCTCAAATTAGGCTGAACCCATTGGCCAGCTTCCCTCAGGGTCATCCCATGGTTGATGACATGGTCCACTATTGTAGCTCTGATATCATCAGTTATTCTATGTCTTACTCTTCTTACCCTTCCTCTTTCCCCTCCTCGTCCTCTTCTTGCTCCTCCTTGTCCTCTTCCTCTAACCCTCTCGCTTCTTCACATCCACGTCCTCTCCCTCGGCCTCCTCGTCCTCTTCTTGCTCCTCCTTGTCCTCTTTCTATAATTTCCTCTAACCCTCTCGCTTCTTCAACGTCCTCTTCCTCCAACTTCTTCACGTCTCCCCTCCCTCGGCCTCCTCTGATTCTCACTCTTCTCACTCTTACTGCTCCTTCCATTGTACTCCACACAGACAGTTTTCCTGTGGCTTATTTATAGTGCTTAGGCTGATTGCAAAGTGAACTAATTATCTAAAACAGTTTTCACATGTGAAAGTGTGCCAGACAGTTTGCAAAATTGTGTTAATGATAGCCATACATGTGTATAATTTTGCTAGGAGTGTGTTGGAAATTTGGTAATTGAGTGTAAGCAGTGAGTTGTGTTTACAGTTCTGCAAAAAGAGTGTTGTACAGTGAATTGTGCCTACAGTTTTGCAAAGTGTGTGTTACAAAATTGCAAACTGAGTGCATGCAAAGCTTTTAGTTTTGCAAACTCAGTGAGTGGTTTTGCTATATGTATTAATAGTTTTAGAAATTGTGCTACAAGAATCCCGATTAGCGCTTAAGCATTCTGAAAAAACTGTAATATACATCTTGCAACTGAATGGAGGTCTGATATAGTTTTAATAGCAACTTTTTTTTTAGTTTGCCCTCTGGTGGAAAAAAAAGCGTATAACAAGCATATTGAACACATATTTACAATATAAATCGAAATCATAATTGAGTTTTCTAAGTAATCTAGAAGTTTTATAGATGGGATTGAGGATTAGATATTAGATATCTATTATAGGAATTAGCAGAGAAACAGTAAATGTTTGGAATCAGAGGAGAAAATAGATGGACAGGCGGCCACCCTGATATAAAATGGCGCAGTGTCTCCTACTTCCTGCCGCTCTGTGAAGACGTCACAATGACTAACTAGTTAGGGGTGTCTAGGAAGGAGGAACACACTGCGCGAGTCAGCTTTAGTCTTACGGCGGGATACAGTGTAGCCGGAGATGATTTGAAAACACAGGATTGCCTATATGATCACTCAATATTGCAACTTTGCTATAAGCCCTAGTGTCGGGAGGACACTTATAAAATGTGAGTGTATTTTACATTGAATAAAAGTTTTTTATTTATATGGAATCACACTATGTCAGCCTATCCTTTCTCCTATACATCCCTACCTGAATCTACATGACTGTTTGCCTGAGGAATAGTGAGTGAAGTGGGAAATCAGATCTATATATTCATATACAGCGCCACTGCTGGTTTATAACTTGAGCAGCCATTCCATCCGGTGACTGAGTTATTTTACAATTCAAACGGTTCCTTTATTGAAAAAACTTGGAAAGACACATTGAAAAAGTTGGACATCAATTACACAGTATAAACAGCCAGCAGATTGACTGAGTTATTTTAGAGCGTGACTAGTGGAAGCAGCACAAAGGGCGCCTCACTGCGCACAATACCTCTGAAGAGTTGGCACAATTTGCATTATACCTCTGAAGAGTCCCACAGTTTGCACATTGTGCACAATTTTTGTTGTTGCACTTCATTGGACTTTGTCTTGGGACTTCTGTGGATCACTATTATTTAATTCAACTAATTTTATTCACTTTTTATGAAATAATTTTCTTTTTGTTTTTTTTTTTATATTTTTACATTTGGACATTGGATCTTGTTATGAATTGTGATAATTTATTTTCTCAGCGATATTACACAAATTAACACTTTATATTATGTGCGGTATTTTGCACAGATCATTTCATCAGTTCATGGTAAAACACATTTTCTGCATAAATTATTTCAACTATTGCATGATTAATCATTGATTACATCCATATAGTTTTTTGTGTAACCACTTGTCATTTAGCACCCTGCACTTTTTTTAATTCATATTTGCAATGTATTTTACACATGTATAATTAGTTATGCACTTGTCACTTTAGGACACATATTTATTTGTACAGTTGTGCCGATTTTTATATATTGGTTTTTTATATATTGGTTTATCACATCTCACAGGCGCCATCTGCCTACAGCAGCCTTGTAGCACATTAGCGGTGTTCCTGAGCTTTTTCTGCAAGCAACTCTGCAGGCGACCTGTGCTACTTTGGGCCTAACTCCTCCTGTCTCACCTCCAGGTGAGTCTGGAACTTAGCTGCAAGGGAAACCCTCTCTCCATTGGCCTCCAGCACTTTGGAACCTGGTACTTACTTTAACCACTTAAGCCCCGGAAGATTTTACCCCCATTCCGACCAGGGGGTATTTTGCGATTCGGCACTGCGTGACTTTAACGGACAATTGCGCGGTCGTGCGACGCTGTACCTAAACGAATTTGGCGTCCTTTTTTTCCCACAAACAGAGCTTTCTTTTGGTGGTATTTGATCACCTGTGCGATTTTTTGATCACGCGCTATAAACAAAAAAAGAGCGTCAATTTTGCAAAAATAGCAATATTTTTCACATTTTTTTATATGAAATTCCCCCCAAAAAAAATGTAAAAATCAAAATTTTTTTATATTTTCGGCCAATTTGTTTTATGCTACCTATGTTTGGTAAAAAAAATTGCAAAAAGCGTATTTTGATTGGTTTGCGCAAAAGTTATAGCGTTTACTAACAAAGGGAAAGATTTTTGTCATTTTTGTTGTTTTTTTTTTTTAACGCGTAATGGCGGCGATCTGCGTTTTTTTTTTTTTGCGGTACTGCGACATTGCGGCGGACAGATCGGACCCTTGACTGACATTTTTGACACTTTTGGGGTTACCAGTGACATTTCTACAGTAATCAGTGCTATATATATGCACTGTTACTGTAAAAATACACTGGTAGTGAAGGGGTTAACTTTATTTGGGAGGGAGGGGCTGTGTGTGTCCCTAGGGGCGTGCTTTCTACTGTGATTGGCTGTGGCTTGAGCTGTAAGGACACTGATCAACGGATCTACATAGTAGATCCATGTGATCAGTGTCTTTACAGCGAGGAGAATGACAGGTCGCTTGTTTACACAAGCTGCCTGACATTCTCCCTCTCCCCCGCCGATCGCCGAGTGGCCGGCGGACATCGGGTCCGCTGGTCACGCGCGCAGGGGGGTCCGTGACCACGCGGGAGCGCGCCTCCGGCGGCGCGCGCTCGCTCCCTAGACCCTCACTAGCAAGCAACGTAGCCCTACGTTAGTTTGCCTGTGAGGGGCTGACCGCCGACGTAGATAGTCGTGCGGCGGTCGGCAAGTGGTTAACCACTTGCCGACTGCCTAACGACTATCTACATCGGCAGTCAGCCCCTCACAGTTAAAGTGATGTAGTACTACGTCGCTAGCCTGTGAGGCTCTAGGGAGTGAGCACGCGCCGCCGGAGGCACGCTCCCGCTTGCTCACAGACCCCCCCGCGCATGTGAGCGGAGGACCCGATGTCTGCCGCTGACTCGCAATCATTGGTTACACCGGGAGAAAGGCAGGCGGCTAATGTAAACAAAGCCGCCTGTCAATCTTCCTTGTGTAACAGCAGAGATCATACGGTCCTGCTATGTAGGACCGTAGATCTCTGCTGTTACATGCAAAGCCACATCCAATCACTGTTAGAAGCACGCCCCTAGGGACACACTTAACCCCTCCTTCTCCAATAAAGTTAACCCCTTCCCTGACAGTGTCATTTTTACAGTAACAGTGCATATGTATAGCACTGATTACTGTAGTAATGTCACTGGAACCCCCAAAAGTGTCAAAAATGTCAGTCAAGGGTCCGATCTGTCCGCCGCAATGACGCAGTCCCGCAAAAAAAAAAACGCAGATCGCCGCCATTACTCGTTAAAAAAAAAGCAATAAAAATGACAAAAATCTTTCCCTTAGTTAGTAAACGCAATAAATTTTGCGCAAACCAATCAAAATATGCTTTTTGCAATTTTTTTTACCAAACATATGTAGCAGAAAACAAATTGGCCTAAAATGTTAAAAAATTTTGATTTTTACATTTTTTTGGGGGAATTTCATATAAAAAATTGGAAAAATATTGTTATTTTTGCAAAATTGTCGCTATTTTTTTGTTTATAGCGCATGATCAAAAAATCGCACAGGTGATCAAATACCACCAAAAGAAAGCCCTGTTTGTGGGGAAAAAAAGGACATCAATTTCATTTGGGTACAGTGTTGCACGACCGCGCAATTGTCCGTTAAATTCACGCAGTGCCGAATCGCAAAATAGGCCCTGGTCAGGAAGGAGGTAAAATCTTCCGGGGCTTAAGTGGTTAAAAGGAAGCCCTCCAGCAGCACACTGCTGCTGCTGCAGAGGCTGCCATCTTCACCCAGTCTTCCTTCCGGGTTCTGGGACTTTGGCTGTCTGTCTGGACAAGTCACCATGACATAACTCCCGTGCCTGTGCATGGGGAGTCTTGGCCGCCGCACACAGTTCTGAAGGATCGGCACAGGTATGCCATTCCATCAGAGCACATGCACCAGTGACGTCACCAGCTGCTCGCTAGAATTTCTTCTAATCTGTGCACATTTAGGAGATATTCATTTTACCTACAGGTAAGCTGTATTATTAGCTTACCTGTAGGTAAAAAAAAGAAAAAAGAGTTTACTACCACTTTAATGATTACAGAGCTACATCAATTTTTGATTTTAAAGTCTGCCTATAGTTCAGCTCTAAGGACAAAGTGTCACCTTTTCCTGTTGAGGTGCACCCTACTAGGTCAGTCACTACCTTTCAACTTTTAGGCCTCCAGCATCTGTTTCCCAGATTTCCAAGGCTGCCAACTGGTCCTCTGTTCATACATTCTCTCAGTTTTACCAGGTGGATACTCAAGTCTCATTTGATGCCGACTTTGGACATGAGGACCTTCTGGCAAATTGTTGAATTGCAAGCTGCCTTTAGTTTTGTATAATCCTAAATAAAGGACAGATTGTGTCCTCACAGACAAAACTTTAATCAGCCAAGAAGATTGAACACATGCTCCTGACCCCAGGACGACCATTGGTCACCCAATGGGAACTTTGGTGTTGGCCAGTTAAAATGCTGGGGGATCTTCCCCCTCCCCCATATAAATGTATTAAAAAATGTTTTAGTTGGTTTATCAATAGTCTTTATAAATGGGGTATGTCTTTATCTGTTTTGCACATCGAGAGACTGTAATTTTTGCCCATTCCTCCTTGCAAAACAGCTTGAGCTCAGTGAGGTTGGATTCTCGATTGGATGCAGGTCTGGACTTTGACTTGGCCATTCTAACACCTGGATATGTTTATTTGTGAACCATTCCATTGTAGATTTTGCTTTATATTTTGGATCATTGTCTTGTTGGAAGACAAATCTCCGTCCCAGTCTCAGGTCTTTTGCAGACTCCATCAGGTTTTCTTCCAGAATGGTCCTGTATTTGGCTCCATCCATCTCCCCATCAATTTTAACCATCTTCCCTGTCCCTGCTGAAGAAAAGCAGGCCCAAACTATGATGCTGCCACCACCATGTTTGACAGTGGGGATGGTGTGTTCAGGGTGATGTGCTGTGTTGCTTTTACGCCAAACATAACATTTTGCATTGTTGCCAAAATGTTCGATTTTGGTTTCATCTGACCAGAGCACCTTCTTCCACATGTTTGGTGTGTCTCCCAGGTGGCTTGTGGCAAACTTTAAACAACACTTTTTATGGATATCTTTAAGAAATGGCTTTCTTCTTGCCACTCTTCCATAAAGGCCAGATTTGTGCAGTATACGACTGATTGTTGTCCTATGGACAGAGTCTCCTACCTCAGCTGTAGATTTCTGCAGTTCATCCAGAGTGATCATGGGCCTCTTGGCTGCATCTCTAATCAGTCTTCTCCTTGTATGAGCTGAAAGTTTAGAGGGATGGCCAGGTCTTCGTAGATTTGCAGTGGTCTGATACTCCTTCCATTTCAATATTATTGCTTGCACAGTGCTCCTTGGGATGTTTAAAGCTTGGGAAATCTTTTTGTATCCAAATCCGGCTTTAAACTTCTCCACAACAGTATCTCGGACCTGCCTGGTGTGTTCCTTGTTCTTCATGATGCTGTAATGTTCTGGTACCTTTGGGTACCCTAATTACTCTTTCATAAGTGTATGCGCCCCACCATTCTCTTTTGGTAAGGTGCGCATACACCTTTAAGACTGATGCTGTCATCACTGAGCGCCGGACTGGATGGCTATTTAAATCGCCGGCTCTCACTCACATGTGTTCGTTCAAACTGCTTTGTGCCTTGATGCTAACCTGTCTTGAAGCTCTCGTGCTTGCAAGCATACCTCGCTGTCGGAACCATGCTGCGCTGATCCCTGTATCCCGCTACCGGATCATCCGCTCTTGCCGAACCTCTCCTCTGCTACATTGCTATTAGTGATAAGTACCCCACAGGGGAAACCTCTATAACCTTCATACTAAAGCTTACACTATCTAGCTCTGCATACTAAGGACTATTACTACATCTGCATTATCTAAGATTGCTAGCTCTTGAGCCTACTACCACCTGTTCTTGCACTGGGTTGATCTCTCTTGTATGTCCACCTGCTACTCTGTCATCTGCTACCATACATGATTGCTAAACCTATCTGCATCCCATCTGCTACTATCTTAGAACATTTCCTTTCAAGTGTCTGTCATCTACCATCTCTACCCAACCTGTCTCTTCAGCCTATCATCACTGTGTTACTATATACATAAGTCACTCTAGGAAACATCTTATTGAGTGTGTGTATTTACTTGCTGAATTGAGATCATCCACACATGATGAGTCATTGGGAGTTGGGATTGGTGTCTCAGCGTTTCTCTACATGACTACTGAAGTGGAATATTTCTGCAGCTGAAAATCCACATCATACATAAAACGCAGGAGCGTTACAGATTGAACAAACCACAAATGGATTCAGCAGAAATAACCACTCAGATGACACAATTAAAACAGCAAGTAACTGCGTTAATACACGCACTTGCTGAATTAAAAGAAGACAATCAGGCTCTGTCGCAGCAGGTAATTAGACTGACACAACTTACCACTGCTCAGTCCCCTGAACCCAAAATAAATCCTCCTTTGGTATTTACAGGCGATCGCAAAAAATTTCGCGAATTTAAAAACGCATGTGAGTTACTTTTCTTGCTAAAACCCCGTACCTACCTTACTGATCACATTAAGGTTTGTACTATTATTTCTTACCTAACAGGCGATCCTCGGGCCTGGGCAGACTCTCTTTTTGAGAAAAGCGACCAGCTTCTCAACTCCTATGCCTTGTTCCTAGCAGAACTCACTAGCCTATATGATGATCCCAATAGGCAGAGTACTGCCGATCTTCAATTAAGATCCTTGAAACAAGGTAGGAGACCTGTAGAAGACTTTGTCGCAGAATTCAAGAGATGGACCCTTGATTCAGAATGGAATGATGCATCTCTGAAAACCCAATTTAGGCTTGGCCTATCAGAGGCCGTTAAAGACGAGAGCGGATCTGCCAAAAACCCTGGATGCATTGATACAACTCAGTATCACCATAGATAGAAGACTACGAGAAAGAAAGGCTGAGAAAATGGGAATGCCATTATTCAGTTCTTCTCGGATTTCGGCCGTTGACCCCGTTCCTATGGAGGTAGGAACCATACGCCCACCTCTATCAAGTATGGAAAGAGCCAAAAGACGATCTGGTAATCTCTGCTTGTACTGTGCATCCCCGGATCACAAGATAAACGTCTGTCCCCTAGTCTACAAAAAGAAGGGTGAGTGTTCACATGTCCTCCTAGGGGGATTGACAACTTCAATCACTAACCCTTACCTTTCTGTTTGCTTAACATTACAGTGGGACCAGAACAGGATTACTACTAAGGCCATGATTGACACAGGATCTTGTGGAAATTATATTGACATACGTTTTGCTGCTTTAAATAAAGTTCCTATTATTTCTAAACTTAAACCTGTCTCAGTGAGTCTTATTAACGGTGTTCCTTTATCCTCTGGTCTGATCACTGATCAGACACAGGCACTCCTAGTCACTACTAACAGGTCTCATATGGAGACCACTACCTTCGATCTAATACCTTCACCCCACTTTCCCATTGTGTTGGGACTTCCCTGGTTGCACACACATCAACCAACCATAGATTGGAAGGAACGGACCCTGGCCTTCCTCTCTTGCTATTGCGAGGGTACGTGTAACCTCCCGTCTTTCGGGAAGATCCTGTCTGTGGTGACAGATGAGATTGCACCACTATGTTATCAGGATCTCTCTGAGGTTTTTCTTGAGAAAAATGCTCAAGCACTACCTCCCCATCGAGACTATGATTGTAGCATTGATCTACTCCCAAATAGCAAATTGCCGTTCGGTCATGTTTATCCTCTTTCACAGGATGAACTTTCCCATCTCAAAGACTATTTGGATGAGAATTTGAAGAAAGGTTTTATTAGACCTTCCACTTCTTCCACAGCAGCAGGACTCTTTTTTGTCTGCAATAAAGACTCAAGTCTCAGGCCTATCATCGACTATAGGCAATTGAATGCTATTACAATAAAAGATCGCTATCCTCTACCGCTTATCCCTGAGCTCATTGAGCAGGTGCGTGGAGCTACCTATTTTTCAAAATTGGACCTGAAAGGAGCATACAATCTCATTCGAATCCGTGATGGACACGAGTGGAAGACTGCATTCAGAACCAGATACGGATTGTTCGAATATTTTGTAATGCCATTCGGGCTATGCAACGCCCCTGCAGTTTTTCAACGATTTATAAACGATATTTTCAGAGACTTACTAGATGTCTGTGTTGTGGTATATCTGGACGATATACTTATATATTCACGATCCCTGTCTGAACACATAAGACATGTAAGACTAGTATTATCGAGATTGCTTGCACACAACCTTTATGTGAAACTAAAAAAATGCTTGTTTCATAAAGAAGAGGTACTGTTTCTAGGCTACATCATATCCAAAACAGGAATCGAGATGGACATGAGTAAGATATCCTGCATTCAGGATTGGCCTACACCAACCACACGCAAGGCCAATTATGGCATCTGAGAATGTAGATTTAGTGGCTGTTACGGAGACATGGTTTAATGAAAGAAATGACTGGGACATAACCATACCAGGGTACTCTTTATACAGAAGAGACAGAGAAGGCAAGAAAGGAGGAGGAGTGGCCCTGTATGTGAAAGATAGCATTAAATCTAACCTAATACAAGTTGGTGAAGCCAACATAGAGTCAGTTTGGGTTACGTTGCAGTTTGCTAATCATGCAGTAACTCGTGTAGGTGTGATATATAGACCACCTGGTCAAGTCAAAGAACTAGATGATCTACTAGTTGAAGAAATAGCTAAAATGACAACGAAAGGAGAAGTTATCATTATGGGAGATTTCAATCTTCCAGATATAAACTGGAAAACCAAAATAGCAAGTTCTACCAGGAGTACAGATATTCTAAATTCCCTACTGGGGTTGTCTCTGCAACAAGTGGTTGAGGAGCCAACCCGGAGGGAGGCCATTTTGGATCTGGTATTCACAAATGGGGATTCGGTATATGATGTCATTGTAGGCGAAACCTTGGGATCCAGTGATCACCAGTCAGTGTGGTTTAATATAAGAACTGTGAAAGAGTCACACCACACAAAAACAAAAGTTTTAGATTTTAGAAAAACAGACTTTTCAAAAATGAAATTAGTCATAAATGAGTCCTTTATCAGACTGGTACGGATTACATGGAGTCCAGGAGAAATGGGACTACTTAAAAGGTGCATTATTGAAGGCAACAGAAAATTGCATTAGACTTGTCAGTAAAAGCAAGCAAAAGGAAGAGACCACTGTGGTACTCAGCAGAAGTGGCCCAAATCATTAAAAATAAAAAGCTAGCATTTTGTAATTATAAAAAAACCCAGAGCAATGAAGATAAGGAAATCTACAAGATTAGGCAGAAAGAGGCCAAGCAAGTTATAAGAACTTCTAAAGCGCAGGCAGAAGAAAAACTAGCTCAGTCTATGAAAAAGGGGGATAAGACATTCTTCAGATATATAAATGAAAAAAGGAAATTAAAACAAGGAATAACTAAATTAAAAACAAAGGACCGAAGGTATGTAGAAGAGAATAAAGGGCTAGCCGACTGCCTTAATGAATACTTCTGTTCAGTTTTTACAGAAGAAAAAGGAGAAGGACCTCCACTTGAAAGGATGACTAATGAATCGTTTGATGCATGTGTCTTTACAGAGGAAGACGTTCTAAGATTGCTGTCTAAAGTGAAGACAAATAAGTCACAGGGTCCTGATGAGATACACCCAAAATTATTAAAAGAGCTTAGTGGTGAGCTGGCAAAACCATTAACAGATTTATTTAACCAATCATTAGTAACAGGAGTCGTCCCGGAAGATTGGAAAGTGGCAAATGTCGTGCCCATTCACAAGAAAGGTAGTAGGGAGGAATCGAGCAACTATAGACCAGTGAGTCTGACATCAATAGTAGGCAAATTAATGGAAACCCTATTAAAGGATAGGATTGTGGAACATCTTAAATCCCATGGATTGCAAGATGAAAAACAACATGGGTTTACTTCAGGGAGATCATGTCAAACAAATCTTATAGATTTTTTTGACTGGGTGACTAAAATAATAGACGGTGGAGGTGCAGTAGACATTGCATATCTAGATTTTAGTAAGGCTTTTGACACTGTCCCACATAGAAGACTTATCAATAAACTGCAGTCATTGAGCATGGACTCCCATATTGTTGAGTGGATTAGACAGACAACAGAGGGTTGTAGTCAATGGAGAACATTCAGAACAAGGTCATGTTACCAGTGGGGTACCTCAGGGATCTGTACTGGGACCAATTTTGTTTAATATCTTCATAAGTGATATTGCAAAAGGCCTCGATGGTAAGGTTTGTCTTTTTGCTGATGACACAAAGATATGTAACAGGGTTGATGTTCCTGGAGGGAAACGCCAAATGGAAAAGGATTTAGGAAAACTAGAAGAATGGTCAGAACTCTGGAAACTGAAATTTAATGTGGATAAGTGCAAGATAATGCACCTGGGATGTAAAAACCCAAGGGCAGAATATAGAATATTTGACACAGTCCTGACCTCAGTATCTGAGGAAAGGGATTTAGGAGTAATTATTTCAGAAGACTTAAAGGTGGGAAGACAATGTAATAGAGCAGCACGAAATGCCAGCAGAATGCTTGGATGTATAGGGAGAGGTATAAGCAGTAGAAAGAGAGAAGTGCTTATGCCGCTGTACAGAACACTGGTGAGACCTCACTTGGAGTATTGTGCGCAGTACTGGAGGCCATATCTCCAGAAGGATATAGATACTCTAGAGAGAGTTCAGAGAAGAGCTACTAAACTAGTACATGGATTGCAGGAAAAAACTTACCAGGAAAGGTTAAAGGACCTTAACATGTATAGCTTGGAAGAAAGAAGAGACAGAGGGGATATGATAGAAACTTTTAAATACATAAAGGGAATCAACTCGGTAAAGGAGGAGAGCATATTTAAAAGAAGAAAAACTACCACAAGAGGACACAGTTTTAAATTAGAGGGGCAAAGGTTTAAAAGTAATATGAGGAAGTATTACTTTACTGAGAGAGTAGTGGATGCATGGAATAACCTTCCTGCAGAAGTGGTAGCTGCAAATACAGTGAAGGAGTTTAAGCATGCATGGGATAGGCATAAGGCTATCCTTCATATAAGATAGGGCCAGGGATTATTCAGAGGATTCAGATATATTGGGCAGACTAGATGGGCCAAATGGTTCTTATCTGCCGACACATTCTATGTTTCTATGTTTCTATGTTTAAGGCGCTACAGCGATTCCTTGGATTTTCGAATTTCTACAGGATGTTCATCAGAAACTTCTCTGCCATTGTGAGACCCCTCACACAGCTCACTAGCATTAAAAAAACATTTAAATGGTCAGATGAAGCAAATAAAGCTTTTCACCTGTTAAAGACAAGGTTTACTTCTGCTCCCATATTACGCCATCCAGACCCATCCCTCCAATACATTCTGGAAGTAGATGCGTCAAACATGGCAGTAGGAGCAATACTCTCCCAATGACCAACTCACACTTCACCACTTCATCCAGTCGCCTTTTTTTCTAAATCCCTAAGCAGTCCAGAGATAAATTACCCCGTGGGTGAAAAGGAACTGCTTGCTATAAAATTGGCTCTGGAGAATTGGCGACATCTACTCGAAGGCACCCAATTACCAATACTTATATACACGGACCATAAAAATCTCCAATATCTTCAGACTAACAAAACTCTCTCTCACCGACAGGTACGATGGTCACTATTCTTTCTAAGGTTTAACTTCCTAGTGACCTACACACCTGCAGATAAGAACAAAAAGGCGGATGCACTATCACGACTAACTGAAGAAAACTACTTCAAAATCCCTTCCGTTCCTATAATACCTCACAAACGCATTATTGGAGTTGTCCGTTCCTTGAAGGAAGAGGTTTTGCATGGTATAAGTTTGGATTCACCCCCACCACAACTAAATACTGATGCAGAAGGCTTCCTCTACTACAACGACAAACTTTACATACCACCTACCATACGCACCAAGATCTTGGAATTATGGCATGATGTGCCTATGGCAGGACATATGGGTATGACAAAGACTCTTAATCTGGTTACCAGGCAATTCTGGTGGCCTGACATGAAAACATCTATACAAAAATTCGTCTCTTCATGCAATGTCTGTGCCAGGTCCAAAATTGACACTACGAGACCATCCGGTCTACTATGCAGTCTACCAATACCCCAAACTCCATGGGAAGTTGTGTCCTTGGACTTTATAGTGGAATTGCCTCCTTCCAAAGGATTTAATACCATCTTAGTGTCAGTGGACCATCTGACAAAAATGGCACATTTCATTGCTATTCGCAGACTACCTTCGTCCAAACAAACGGCAGAACTCCTGATGAAACATGTCTTTAAGTTACATGGTATCCCAAAAACTCTTCTGTCTGACCGTGGATCACAATTTATTTCCAAGTTCTGGCAAGAACTATGTCACATACTACGGATCGAGCGGAAGCTCACTTCTCCTTACCATCCGCAGACCAACGGACAGACTGAAAGAGTCAACCAATGCATCGAGCAATATTTACGTTGTTACACTTCTTACCAACAGGATGATTGGGTGGATCTTCTCCCTCTGGCAGAATTTGCCTACAACAACGCAACCCACAGTACGACCAAGCAGAGTCCGTTCTACTTGAACTATGGGTTTCATCCCTCTATTCTTCCACCACGCATCCTTCCTTCAAATAACCCAGTAGCCTCAGACTATCTTACCCAAATAAAGGACTCTCTGGGTTTGCTTAATACTACCATTGCACACGCTCATAGTCAACAAAAGAAGTACTATGATCTTCGCAGAAGACCTTCTCCTCAATACGCTATCGGGGACCTCGTTTGGCTCTCAACAAAAAATTTAAGACTGAAAATCCCTAGCAAAAAGCTTGGACCTCTGTTCTTGGGACCTTTCCCAATCAAGAAACTTATTGGAAAAGCTGCAGTACAGCTTACATTGCCAATAGACCTCAAAATACATCCCATTTTCCATGTGTCGCTACTGAAGCCCCATGTTCCTGACCAAGGAATAAGGCCTACTATCCCACCTCCTCCTCCTGTACAAGTTGAAGGTGGAGAAGAATATGAGATAAAAGAGATTCTGGATTCTCGTATCCACAGAGGAAGACTTCAGTACTTGGTTCGATGGAAGAACTATGGGCCCCAAGACGACACCTGGCTAAACACCTCTGACATACATGCCTCTAGATTAATCCGCAATTTTCATGCGAAGTACCCAGACAAACCAGCTCCAGAGGCCTTCAGGAGCCGGCCTTAAGGGGGGGGTACTGTAATGTTCTGGTACCTTTTGGGTACCCTAATTACTCTTTCATAAGTGTATGCGCCCCACCATTCTCTTTTGGTAAGGTGCGCATACACCTTTAAGACTGATGCTGTCATCACTGAGCGCCGGACTGGATGGCTATTTAGATCGCCGGCTCTCACTCACATGTGTTCGTTCAAACTGCTTTGTGCCTTGATGCTAACCTGTCTTGAAGCTCTCGTGCTTGCAAGCATACCTCGCTGTCGGAACCACGCTGCGCTGATCCCTGTATCCCGCTACCGGATCATCCGCTCTTGCCGAACCTCTCCTCTGCTACATTGCTATTAGTGATAAGTACCCCACAGGGGAAACCTCTATAACCTTCATACTAAAGCTTACACTATCTAGCTCTGCATACTAAGGACTATTACTACATCTGCAGTATCTAAGATTGCTAGCTCTTGAACCTACTACCACCTGTTCTTGCACTGGGTTGATCTCTCTTGTATGTCCACCTGCTACTCTGTCATCTGCTACCATACATGATTGTTAAACCTATCTGCATCCCATCTGCTACTATCTTAGAACATTTCCTTTCAAGTGTCTGTCATCTACCATCTCTACCCAACCTGTCTCTTCAGCCTATCATCACTGTGTTACTATATACATAAGTCACTCTAGGAAACATCTTATTGAGTGTGTGTATTTACTTGCTGAATTGAGATCATCCACACATGATGAGTCATTGGGAGTTGGGATTGGTGTCTCAGCGTTTCTCTACATGACTACTGAAGTGGAATATTTCTGCAGCTGAAAATCCACATCATACATAAAACGCAGGAGCGTTACAGATGCTCTCTGCGCTTTAAACGGACCTCTGAGACTATCACAGTGCAGGTGCATTTATACGGAGGCTCGATTACACACAGGGGGATTCTAATTATCATCATTAGTCATTTAAACCGCAAATAGGCAGTCCGCAGGAAGCATTCACAGAGAGTGGAGCTTTTTCTTTTTTGTTTTTGTTTGGGTCGGCGGGTGCAACGGGCGGCGTGATTGATGATGGATTTACATCGGGGGACACTATTTTTTTTAATTTTAAATAAAGGACTTGTCAAAAACTGTCTTGTGTGTTTGGTTTTTTTGTACAATTTTTTGGTCAATGGGTAGGGGTACGATGTACCTGATACCCATTCACATAGGGGGCAGACCACGATCTGGGGGCCCCCTTGCTAAAGGGAGCTTCAGATTCTAATAAGCCCCCCACCCGCAGACCCCCACAACCACAGCCCAGGGTTGTTGGGAAGAGTCCCTTGTCCCCATCAATATGGGGGCAAGGTGCTTTGGGGTGCTGCAAGTGGCCTGGTATGTTTCAGGAGGGGGGGCGCTCGCTCCTCCCCCCCCCCATCTCCCATTTTCGCCGTTTTCTTTTACATTTTGGCGTGGAGTTCCCCTAAAATCTCTACCAGATCCAAAGGACCTGGTATGAATTTTGGGGGGGCGACCCCACGCTGTTTTTTTTTTTACATTTTGGCATGAAGTTCCCCTTCAAATCTATACCAAGATTTTTTCTTAATTCTGTCATGGGGTTCTCCTTAAAAGCCAAACAAGACCCAAAGGGTCTCCTAAGCTGTTTTCCCCCAATTTTTTAAATTTACATTTTCTTTTTGCAATTATTTTTTAAATTCAGCTCTCAGCAGGGAAGCCTTAACAACCTATTGACTGTGAACTAAGCGGGCGAACATCTCGCTAAGTGCCGAGAAAGTTCAGTCCTCACAGCTACTCTTGCTGGCCGCAGGAACCGGCCCTGATGTATAAAATTAGAACAAAACAAAAAATTGAAATGACATCTGTCAAAAAGGTGCAGAAAAATTGTGCCTTGGATGTTGGTGGTGCCTGAACACTGTAACCTCTCACAGTTACTCTTGCTGGGCGCAGGAACAGGCCCTGCTGTAAAAACCGGAAAAGAAAAATTGCAATGACATGCACCTGTCAAACAGGTGCAGGAAAATTGGGCCTTTGGTGTTGTTGGTGCCTGAACACTGTAAACCCTCACAGTTACTCTTGCTGAGCGCAAGAAGGGACCCTGCTGTATAAAATTAGAAAAAAAAAATGAAATTACATGCACCTGTCAAACAGCTGCAGAAAAATTGGGCCTTGGGTGTTGGTGGGGCCTGAACACTGTAACCCCTCACAGTTACTCTTGCTGGGTGCAGGAATGGGCCCTGCTGTAAAAAATGATATTAAAAAATTGAAATTACATGCACCTGTCAAACAGGTGCAGAAAAGTTGGGCCTTGGGTGTTGGTGGTGCCCTAAACCAAAAATATTGCTGGAAGCTAGCATAATCAAGATTCAGGAATAGGATAGGCAGCATAGGAAGTCTTCAAGGGATCTCAAATCCCTAGCAAATTCAATCAGTTACATCACCATCAGGGGTTTGATAGCCGCTGTTGATCAAGGACTGATTCATTTTTATAAGTGTCAGCCGGTCAACGAAGCCTGTGGACAGACACACTCTTTTGTCCGTCACAAAACCTCCAGCAGCACTGAACGTCTGTTCAAAAAGCATGCTGGAAGCAGAATAGGCCAGTAGCTCGATTTCATATTGAGCAAGTTCTGGCCAGTGGTCCCTCCTCAAGACCCAATAATCCAGTAACCCAGTGGATGCTCAGTTGGAAAGGTCTGCAAGTCTGCTCTTGCCCCTAGATAATCCTGCCCCATATGATGCAGATGCTCAAGATGATTGCTTAAACCTAACAGCCCTGGGTGCTGAGGACTAAATAATTTTTTAAAGGCATCAGTCACCAGGCCACCTTCTCCACCACTTGACCGAACAAAGGTATGCTGCAGCTGCCTCTGACCATCTCCTGTACCATGTCAGCAGTCTCTGACCACCTCCTGTACCATGTCTGCGCAGTCTCTGTCCACCTCCTGTACGATGTCTGTGAAGCCTCTGACCACCTCCTGTACCATGTCAGTAGTCTCTGACCACCTCCTGTACCATGTATACGCAGTCTCTGACCACCTCCTGTACCATGTCTGCGCAGCCTCTGACCACCTCCTGTACCATGTCTGTGCAGCCTCTGACCACCTCCTGTACTATGTCAGCAGCCTCTGACCACCTCCTGTATCATGTCTGCGCAGCCTCTGGCCACCTCCTGTACCATGTCAGCAGTCTCTGACCACCTCCTGTACCATGTCTGCGTAGCCTCTGACCACCTCCTGTACCATGTCAGCAGTCTGTGACCCCCTCCTGTACCATGTCAGCAGTCTATGACCACCTCCTGTACCATGTCTGCGCAACCTCTGACCACCTCCTGTACCATGTCTGTGCAGCCTCTGACCACCTCCTGTACTGTGTCTGCACAGCCTCTGACAACCTCCTGTGCCATGTCAGCAGTCTCTGACCACCCCCTGTACCATGTCTGTGAAGCCTCTGACCACCTCCTATATCATGTCTGCGCAGCCTCTGACCACCTCCTGTACCATGTCAGCAATCTCCTACCACCTCCTGTAGCATGTCAGCAGTCTCTGACCACCTCCTGTACCATGTCAGCAGTCTCTAACCACCTCCTGTACCATGTCAGCAGTCTCTGATCACCTGCTGTACCAATATCTGCGCAGCCTCTGACCACCTCCTGTTCCATGTCAGCAGTCTCTGACCACCTCCTGTACCATGTCTGCGTGGCCTCTGACCACCTCCTGTACCATGTCAGCAGTCTCTGACCACCTCCTGTACCATGTCAGCAGTTATATGGCAGGAGGTCAGCAGGTTCCCGTGAATCGTTGTACCTGTATGGCGGTCCGCAGGTGCGATCCTGGGGGCACTCGCCAGCGGGGAAGCTGATCCATGGGGCTGGTGGCCGCAAACTGTGATCACTCCCTGTGAAGAGAGAATTGCGGTCTGCTGTTGGAAACACAGCACACCATTGTTCTCACAGGAATCAATGCAGAGCTCCTGTGTTCCTCCTATTTAGGAACACAGGTCACCGTATTGATTTCACAAGCCCAGCCCCCCCCCCAACAGTTAGAAAGCATCCCTTAGGCTCACATCTAACCCTTTGATCGCCCCCTGCCAGTGTCATTAGTACGTAACAGTGCATATTTTTAGCACTGATTACTGTAGTAATGTCACTGGTCCAACCACAAGTGTCAAAAATGTCAGTTAGGGATCCGATCTGTCCGCTGCAATGTTGCAATCCTGCTAAAAATCGCAGATCCCCGCCATTACTAGTAAAAAAAAACTGACATAAAGCTTTCCTTTAGTTTGCAGATGTGATAATTATTGCGCAAACCAATCAATATACGCTAATTGGGACTTTATACCAAAAATATGTAGCAGAATACAAATTGGCCTAAAATGATAAAAATTTAGATTTTTAATTTTTTTTTGAGAATGTTATATAGCAGAAAGTATAAAATATTGTTGTTTTTCTTTTTTTTTTTTTTTTTCATAATTGTCGCTTTTTTATCTATAGCCCCAAAAAATAAAAATTGCGCTCCGTATGTCCGCAAATCATCCTATTTTTTTGCGGATGATTTACGGACATAATGTAAGTCTATGGCATTGCGGATGTCAGCGGAATACCATCCGCTGACATCCGATTTTCTTCCTTTCAGTTCTGTTCCGTTTTTTGGAACGGAACAGAACCCTATTTTACCTCCATTCAAAAAACGGAAAGGAAGCAAAATTGGATGTCAGCGGTGTCATCCGCTGACATCCGCAATGCCCATAGACTTACATTATGTCCGTATATCATCCGCAAATGGATGGGATGATATGTGAACATACGGAGCGGATGACACAAGTGTCATCCACTCCGTGAAAAAAAAAAAAGTCCCGCAGCGGAGAATAAAACCGGAGCGGCCGTGTGAAAGAGGCCTATTTGTGGGGAAAAAAGGACATCAATTTTATATGGGTACAGTGTCGCACTGTGCAATTGTCTAATAAAATAATGCAGTGCTGAATCACAAAAAATGGCCTGGTCATTAAGGAGTGAAATCTTCTAGACCAGAAGTAGTTAAAGAGTTGAAATGCAGCCAGCAAACCCTACCTTTGAGGAGGATAACAAAGGTCTGCCCACCCTTATTCATTCATATACCCCCTGCACTTCTCAGCTTTCCTATGTTGTGTAAAATGACTACTGTTATTATCATTGATGCATAAAGAAGGCAGTGACTTCTGTTGCTCTGATTTGGTCTGCTGCAAAATAAAATTCGGTATTCACATTTAAAGTAAAGCTTGTATTACATCTTATTGTCAGCAGGGGGCACTGCAGCCTTAATGTATAGTGTTTGTATAGAAAAATCAGATTCGATTTCTGAGCCTATTGTTGCAGTGTATATTAAATAAAAACAGTTGTTCTAAAAAATAATGTTTCCTGTGGGATATAGAAATGTAACTAGAACATCAGTTTTTAGAGGATGAAATGCTGAACTTTTGCCTGGCTACAACTTAAATTCATGTACCAGGCTAATTCCAGTGATCCTAAACTGCAATATTTATTCAGTGTGTAAAATGAAGAGTGGCAAAATACCACCAAACACACAAATCCTGAGCAGTTTTGCCTGTGTATGGGGTATTGGGACAGATGAAAAGAAATGCATCTACTTATAAGGCCTATAAGGCAAAAACATAATAAATAAAGTAGTGATTGGAACTCACAACCCTTACCTTTTATTAACATGGTTTAAAGTGGAACTAAACTCGTATTTAAAGCAGTAATAAACCAAACCAAAAATGTAATATATTGCAGCTTAACAATCCTTAGATGTGGTGGCTGCATTTGGTTTTTTTTTTTCTTTTTTTTAGGCATTTTCCTCTGTTTTTACCAGGTGATGTGGCCAGTAATGCATTGGAGTGCCTCCACTCTGGATTAAGGAGAACAATCTTTGTAAATCAACTTTCCCATCTATCCAAACTATGTAATTTTAGTATCTACCTCATCTATCCAATTTGTATACAATCAGGCAAGCCCTTGCATCACATACTTGTTGGTAGATCTAAAAATTGTACAATCCGATTGTAATGTGTGTGGTGAGCTTTAGTAGGCATATGTGGGACTTACAGCTGATGTTGTGAAGGGGGAGCGGAGGTTGGAGTAATCACATTATTTCAGGAGACAGTTGTAGGGAATTGCTGCCCTCTACTCTTAACTGCTAATGTCACAGTGTGATGTGTAATTGTTTATTAACATTATTAACATTTCCTGACTCGGGGAGGGGCTTTGAAATCTCCAGGAGAAGGAAGTGAGGACAGAGACAGAGAACCAAGCCACTATATACACACAGGGGTTGCTACTGCTGCTCTATACATTCACCCAGATCAAAAGCAGAGACTATTTTGCAAGTATTCTCATGATCCAATAGTTTAACTGCACATGCCCATTGCTTCTTGAGTGCATTTCTCAATCCTAGTAATGAATGAGTCTCTGTCCATTTGTTATTATCTCACTTGCCCAGTGCCAAATACTGTAGCTAGGTCTATGTTACTGTATGTATGTAGTGGTCACCTTTCATTATATTAGTAGGCAAACCTATTTATTGGAATATAGTTCAAATACTGTCACTTCTGAGCTAGGATTCTATAGCTAGTTTTAGCTTAGGGCTCAATTCGGCACTTCCGGTAGTTAGAGGTCTGGCTGCATGTTCGATTGGAAACTACTGCACTTGGGGGCTAAGAATATGCATGCATGCATCATACATTTTAGGGGGGAGTACAACTGGGGGAATCCATAGTGGAGAAGGATCTGGGTGTTCTGGTAGATCATAAGCTTAATAATCGCATGCAATGCCAAGCTGCTGTTTCCAAAGCAAGCAAAGTCCTTTCTTGTATTAACAGAGGCATAGACTTCAGAGAGAGAGAGAGAGATATAACTTTGCTCCCGTACAAATCATTAGTAAGACCTCTTCTGGAATATGCAGTTCAGTTTTCAGCAACCTGTAACGCTCCTGCGTTTTTGTTCTAGTGAGCTGGATTTGCAGCTGCAGAATCTCCACTCAGTAGTCGTGCAGAGATGTGTTGAATTACCAGATCCAACTCTCCAGACTCATCATTGTGGCCCGGCCTGCTCCAGCATGCAAATATACATACACTCAATGAGATGTTCCTGGAGTGATAGGATGTATACGATAGTATAGAGGTGATGTGCTGAAGAGACAGGCGTGAGCAGTGATAGCAATGATAAGCACTTGATAGTAATGTTCAGGAGAGTAGTAGATGGTGATAGGTAGAATGCAGATAGGTTAGTAATCATGTATGGTAACAGGTGGTAGGGGACAGCAGATGATATATACAGGAGAGACTAACCTAGTGCAAGAATAGATGGTAGTAGACTCAAGAGCTAGCAATCTATGTAGCAGTGCAGATGATAGAATAGTAATCCATAGATAGTAACAGTCCTTTAGTGTGCAGAAGTAGATAGTGTAAGTTTGTTATGAAGGAATCCCCTGTGGGGTACTTATCACTAGTGAGGTTAGTAAGCAGAAGGGTCCGGTAGTAAGAGAGTGATCCCGTAGCGAGATACGGGATCAATAGCGAGGTTCCGGTCTGTTCCAGGTAAGGGAATTAGCTGGAGGCTCCGGCAGCATGAGACAAGGCTGTTAAGCATGCGGTTTGAACGAACAACCTGTGAGAGAAAGCCAGAGATTGAAATAGCCGCTCAGAGTGGCGCTCAGTGATGATGTCATGCGGCTTAAAGGTATATGCGTTCCACCTAACTGAAAAGGTGGGACGCAATATGAAAAGGAAAATGGGCAATAAGGGTACCGAAGGTACCAGAATCTTACAGTACCCCCCCCCCCCTTAAGGCCGGCTCCGGAAGGCCTATAGCACTGGTTTCTCCGGGTATTTGGAGTGAAACCTTCGTATAAGCCTGGGTGCGTGAATGTCAGAAGTATCCAACCAGGTGTCGTCTTGGGGTCCATAGTTCTTCCATCTTATGAGATATTGGAGTTTTCCTCTGTGGATACGAGAATCCAAAATTTCCCTAATCTCAAATTCTTCTCCGCCTTCAACTTGTACTGGAGGTGGAGGCAAGATGGTAGGCCTTATTCCTTGGTTGGGAACATGTACTTGGACTCCCATATTGTTGAGTGGATTAGGCAGTGGCTGAGTGACAGACAACAGAGGGTTGTAGTCAATGGAGAACATTCAGAACAAGGTCATGTTACCAGTGGGGTACCTCAGGGATCTGTACTGGGACCAATTTTGTTTAATATCTTCATAAGTGATATTGCAAAAGGCCTCGATGGTAAGGTTTGTCTTTTTGCTGATGACACAAAGATATGTAACAGGGTTGATGTTCCTGGAGGGAAACGCCAAATGGAAAAGGATTTAGGAAAACTAGAAGAATGGTCAGAACTCTGGCAACTGAAATTTAATGTGGATAAGTGCAAGATAATGCACCTGGGACGTAAAAACCCAAGGGCAGAATATAGAATATTTGACACAGTCCTGACCTCAGTATCTGAGGAAAGGGATTTAGGAGTAATTATTTCAGAAGACTTAAAGGTGGGAAGACAATGTAATAGAGCAGCACGAAATGCCAGCAGAATGCTTGGATGTATAGGGAGAGGTATAAGCAGTAGAAAGAGAGAAGTGCTTATGCCGCTGTACAGAACACTGGTGAGACCTCACTTGGAGTATTGTGCGCAGTACTGGAGGCCATATCTCCAGAAGGATATAGATACTCTAGAGAGAGTTCAGAGAAGAGCTACTAAACTAGTACATGGATTGCAGGAAAAAACTTACCAGGAAAGGTTAAAGGACCTTAACATGTATAGCTTGGAAGAAAGAAGAGACAGAGGGGATATGATAGAAACTTTTAAATACATAAAGGGAATCAACTCGGTAAAGGAGGAGAGCATATTTAAAAGAAGAAAAACTACCACAAGAGGACACAGTTTTAAATTAGAGGGGCAAAGGTTTAAAAGTAATATGAGGAAGTATTACTTTACTGAGAGAGTAGTGGATGCATGGAATAACCTTCCTGCAGAAGTGGTAGCTGCAAATACAGTGAAGGAGTTTAAGCATGCATGGGATAGGCATAAGGCTATCCTTCATATAAGATAGGGCCAGGGACTATTCATAGGATTCAGATATATTGGGCAGACTAGATGGGCCAAATGGTTCTTATCTGCCGACACATTCTATGTTTCTATGTTTCTATGTGGTTTCAGTAACGACACATGAAAGATGGGATGTATTCTGAGATCTGCCGGTAAAGTGAGTTGCACTGCAGCTTTTCCATTGAGTTTCTTAATTGGGAAGGGTCCCAGAAATAAAGGTCCAAGTTTTTTACTAGGGATCTTTAATCTCAAATTTTTTGTAGAAAGCCAAACAAGATCCCCAATGGCATATTGGGGAGAGGGTTTTCTACGAAGGTCGTAGTACCTCTTTTGTTGGCTATGAGCGTGTGAGATGGTGGTATTAAGTAAACCCAGAGAGTCTTTTATTTGGGTAAGGTAATCCGAGGCTACTGGGTTACTTGATGGTAGGATGCGTGGTGGAAGAAGTGTGGGATGAAACCCATAGTTCAAGTAGAACGGACTTTGCTTAGTAGTACTGTGGGTTGCGTTGTTATAAGCAAATTCCGCCAGAGAGAGGAGGTCCACCCAGTCATCCTGTAGGTATGAGGTGTAGCAACGTAGGTATTGTTCAATGCACTGGTTGACTCTTTCAGTCTGTCCGTTGGTCTGAGGGTGGTAAGGAGAAGTGAGTTTTCGCTCAATCCGTAGTATATGACATAGAGCTTGCCAAAACTTGGAGATGAACTGTGAACCACGGTCAGATAAAAGAGTCTTTGGAATTCCATGTAGCTTGAACACGTTTCACTAGTAATTCCGCTGTTTGCTTAGATGAAGGTAGTCTGCGAATAGAAATGAAATGTGCCATCTTTGTCAGATGGTCCACTGACACTAGAATGGTATTAAATCCTTTGGAAGGTGGTAATTCTACTATAAAGTCTAAGGACACAACTTCCCATGGAACCTGGGGTATTGGTAGACTGCAAAGTAGACCAGATGGTTTTGTGGTGTCAATTTTGGACCTTGCACAGATGTCACATGAAGAAACAAATTTTTGTACAGATGTCTTCATATCAGGCCACCAAAACTGCCTGGTAAGCAAATTAAAGGTTTTAGTCATACCCATATGTCCTGCCATAGGCACATCATGTGACAATTCCAAGATCTTGGTACGCATAGTAGGGGGTATGTAGAGTTTGTCTTTGTAGTAGAGGAAGCCTTCTGCATCAGTACTTAGTTGTGGTGGAGGTGAATCCAGTCCTATACTGTGCAAAATCTCTTCCTTCAGGGAACGAACAACACCAATAATACGTTCATAGGGTATTATAGGAATTGAAGGGATTTCGGCGCAGTTATCTTCGGTTAATCGTGATAGCGCATCCGCTTTTTTGTTTTTGTCTGCAGGCGTGTAGGTCACTAGGAAGTTGAATCTTAGGAAGAATAATGACCAACGTACCTGCCGGTGGGAAAGAGTTTTGTTAGTCTGAAGGTATTGAAGATTTTTATGATCAGTATATATGAGTATTGGTAATCGAGTACCTTCAAGTAGATGTCGCCAATTCTCTAGTGCCAGTTTTATGGCAAGCAACTCCTTTTCACCCACTGGGTAATTCACCTCTGGGCTGCTCAGTGATTTAGAGAAGAAAGCAACTGGGTGGAGTGGTGAAGTATTTGTTGGTTGTTGGGAGAGAACTGCTCCTACTGCCATATTTGACGCATCTACCTCCAGAATATATTGGAGGGATGGGTCTGGATGGCGTAGTATGGGAGCAGAAGTAAAGCTTGATTTTAACAAGCGGAAAGCTCCATTTGCTTCTTCTGACCATTTTAATGGTTTCTTTATACTTGTAAGTTGTGTGAGAGGTCTCACAATAGCAGAGAAGTTCTTGATGAACTTCCTATAGAAGTTTGAAAATCCGAGGAATCGTTGTAATGCTTTACGAGTTGTTGGTATAGGCCAATCTAGAATACACGATATCTTGCTCATATCCATCTTGATTCCGGTTTTTGATATGATGTATCCTAGGAATAGTACTTCTTCTTTATGAAATAGACATTTTTTTAATTTCACGTATAAATTGTGTGCGAGTAATCTGGACAACACAAGTCTTACATGTTTTATATGTTCAGACAAAGATCGAGAATAGATAAGTATATCGTCCAGATATACCACAACACAAACATCAAGTAAGTCTCTGAAGATGTCATTTATGAATCGTTGAAAAGCTGCGGGAGCATTACACAACCCGAAAGGCATCACAAGATATTCGAATAATCCGTATCTGGTTCTGAATGCTGTCTTCCACTCATCTCCGTCACGGATTCGAATTAGGTTGTATGCCCCTTTGAGGCCAATTTAGAAAAGTAGGTAGCCCCGCGCACTTGTTCAATGAGTTCAGGGCTGAGCGGTAAAGGATAGCGATCCTTTATCGTAATGGTATTTAATTGCCTATAGTCAATAATAGGCCTAAGACTTGAATCCTTATGGCGGACAAAGAAAAGTCCTGCAGCTGTGGAGGAAGTAGAGGGTCTGATGAACCCTTTCGCCAAATTCTCATCCAAATATTCCTTGAGATGAGAAAGTTCATCCTGTGAAAGAGGATAAACATGACCGAAAGGCAATTTGCTATTAGGGAGTAGATCGATAGAACAATCATAGTCCCTATGGGGAGGTAACACTTGAGCATTTTTCTCAAGGAAAACTTCAGACAGATCCTGGTAGCATAGTGGTGTAATCTCATCTGACACCACAGACAGGATCTTTCCATATGATGGGAGGTTACACGTGATCTCGCAATAGAAGTGAGAAGGGAAGGTTAGAGTCCGTGTTTTCCAATCAATGGTTGGTTGATGTATGTGTAACCAGGGAAGTCCCAAAATAATGGGAAAATGTGGTGAAGGTAGTACATCAAAAGTGGTGGTCTCCATATGAGACTCATTAGCAGTGACAAGGAGTGCTTGTGTCTGATTGGTGATTGGACCCGAAGATAACGGAATACCGTTAATGAAACTAACAGAGACAGGTTTGAGTTTTGAAATAGGTATTTTATTTAAGGTAACAAAACGAGTATCGATATAGTTCCCACAAGATCCTGTGTCGATCATAGCCT
The DNA here is from genome assembly GCF_965119305.1 of Pelophylax lessonae. NCBI lineage: Eukaryota > Metazoa > Chordata > Amphibia > Anura > Ranidae > Pelophylax > Pelophylax lessonae. The sequence goes on along the minus strand of NC_138769.1, from coordinate 586,311,235 downwards.
TGGTGGTGATCCTAGTTTGGTCCCACGTCTTTTTTGCGGACAAGGGGACAGACGCTTATCAAATGGTCCGGGGAGGCGCAGTACATGCAGAGATTTTCAGATCTTCTCCTGGCTCGTTCGGTAAACGATAAAGGTGGGCGTATCGTTCCTACCTCCATAGGAGTAGGGTCAACGGGCGAAATCCGAGAAGGACTGGACAATGGTATTCCCATCTTCTCAGCCTTTCTTTCTCGCAGTCGCCTGTCAATGTTGATACTGAGTTGTATTAAGGCATCCAAGGTGCCAGGTAAATCCGCTCGGGCGAGCTCGTCTTTAACGGCTTCTGACAACCCAAGTCTGAACTGAGTTCGCAGAGATGTATCATTCCACCCTGAATCAAGGGTCCATCTTTTGAACTCTGCTACAAGGTCTTCAACAGGTCTCCTTCCTTGTTTTAAAGCCCTCAATTGGCTATCAGCATTACTCTGTCTATTGGGGTCTTCATATAAGCTAGCGAGTTCTGCTAGGAATAAAGGATAGGAGTTGAGAAGAGGATCATCTTTCTCAAAGAGAGAGTCTGCCCAGGCCCGTGGATCACCCGACAAATATGAAATAGTGGTACAGACTTTAATTTGATCAGTAGGGTAAGTACGAGGTTTTAGCAAGAAAAGCAATTGACATGCATTTTTGAATTCACAAAATTTTTTCCGATCACCTGTAAACACTAGAGGAGGGTTTATTTTAGGTTCACGGGGCTGAGCAGCAGTAAGCTGTGAGAGACGGGCTATCTGCTGTCTCAGAGTCTGGTTTTCATTTTTTACTTCAGTAAGAGCAAGTATTAATGCATCTACTTTTGTTGTTAATTGTATCACTTGAGTGGGTAATTCTGCTGAATCCATTTTTTGGGTTCGTTCAATCTGTAACACTCCTGCGTTTTTGTTCTAGTGAGCTGGATTTGCAGCTGCAGAATCTCCACTCAGTAGTCGTGCAGAGATGTGTTGAATTACCAGATCCAACTCTCTAGACTCATCATTGTGGCCTGGCCTGCTCCAGCATGCAAATATACATACACTCAATGAGATGTTCCTGGAGTGATAGGATGTATACGATAGTATAGAGGTGATGTGCTGAAGAGACAGGCGTGAGCAGTGATAGCAATGATAAGCACTTGATAGTAATGTTCAGGAGAGTAGTAGATGGTGATAGGTAGAATGCAGATAGGTTAGTAATCATGTATGGTAACAGGTGGTAGGGGACAGCAGATGATATATACAGGAGAGACTAACCTAGTGCAAGAATAGATGGTAGTAGACTCAAGAGCTAGCAATCTATGTAGCAGTGCAGATGATAGAATAGTAATGCATAGATAGTAACAGTCCTTTAGTGTGCAGAAGTAGATAGTGTAAGTTTGTTATGAAGGAATCCCCTGTGGGGTACTTATCACTAGTGAGGTTAGTAAGCAGAAGGGTCCGGTAGTAAGAGAGTGATCCGGTAGCGAGATACGGGATCAATAGCGAGGTTCCGGTCTGTTCCAGGTAAGGGAATTAGCTGGAGGCTCCGGCAGCATGAGACAAGGCTGTTAAGCATGCGGTTTGAACGAACAACCTGTGAGAGAAAGCCGGCGATTGAAATAGCCGCTCAGAGCGGCGCTCAGTGATGATGTCATGCCGCTTAAAGGTATATGCGTTCCACCTAACTGAAAAGGTGGGACGCAATATGAAAAGGAAAATGGGCAATAAGGGTACCGAAGGTACCAGAATCTTACACAACCGTTCTTAAAAAGGATATCAGGGAACTGGAGAAAATGCAGAGAAGGGCAACCAAACTGATAAGAGGCATGGAGGACCTCAGCTATGAGGAAAGATTAGAGGAACTGAATTTATTCTCTCTTGAGAAGAGGAGATTTTTTACAGGTAAAGTTGATCTAGGGAATATCCGATTGCCTCTCGGGGGATGAGGAAGGACATTTTTCCCCCGCTGTAGCAATTCGGATCATGCTTGGCTGGGGTTTTTTCGCCTTCCTCTGGATCAACTGTGGGTATAGGATTGTGTATTTGGGATTGTATGGTTGTGTTTTCTTTTTTGTTTTTTTATTGGTTGAGCTAGCTTGACTTGTGTCTTTTTTCAACCTGTCTAACTATGTACCTATACTAGGGAGGGACTACAGCGCCAAGTAAATTGGCTGACTCTGAGTTCTGGTGTCACACCACAGAAGTTCCATTCCAGGCTAGTTGGACAACAGTTAGAGGATACTCCCTTGACAGCTTGTCTCTGACACAAAGACAGATGCTGCATCATCCTCAGGGGCCCCTGCAACTGGACTTTGTTGCAACAATCATCTGGAGTTATCTCTACTAATAACTATATATACCTGCATATATGTGCATGATTCCACCAGAACTCCTATCGGCCCCTTTACTGATAAGATCCATTTCTCATTGAATGTATGTACTGTTATTACAAAAGAAAAGAGGCAAAGCATCTTCTAAGTGTAGTAACGGAAGATCTTTATTGGTAAAAGCAGTAGGCAATTCACATATGCATAAAAGGAATCACTCTTCTCAAAAATGCCACAAATATCCCAATCCAGTGTCCGTCTCCTGTAGGCAGTACCCATGTACTATACTTACGGCCAGAGATTTCAGGTTAATCCGCTTCCCCCGAAACCATGCTGGAATGTACCAGCCCGTCAGGCTGAAGTATTGTCACAATGAGAGGCTGGCAATGTGTGGCTATGCATTTCGGAATATGCATATTCCTTTTTCAAGCCAAACTGGAAGAGCTGCAATTTATGAGAGTTGAATGCCGTGGGACAACAAAGCCCAGCGGGGCCCAAAATATTTAAAAAAAATTTGAGCACAGTACCAACATAGCCGATCTAACATAAAACAGGCAAAAGTAGAAAATAAAACTAATAGAAGAACTAACCATGGAACTATGTAATTGCTATGTCATATATCTACTGTCTGTCTTTAACCCTTAGCTAACCATAATGGGATACCTGGGAATGATTAATAATGTTGAATTGGACATGGACAGCAAAAGATGGACAGCAAAAGATAAAAGATATTTTTTTTATGTAAATATATATAGGAAGCTACTAAATTATCCAATTCCTAAAAAAAAATTGGTTAGTAGTTTTTGTTAAAAAATAAGTAACTAATTACGCTTTATCATGGGCCTATATATATTGTAGGAGGTAACCACTAACATCAGTTAAAATACATATGATCTAAAAACATAAAAAATCCAAGGAAGTTATAGAATGGAGCTGACCTCATTCTCTTCATTAAGGCCCATGGGGCCAGTGTTTCCGGAGTATTTATCCAAAAAGTCTCCTGTTGACACAACTGTTTAAAATGCTTATTTGTAGGGAAACTCTTTTCTATAGACTCAATGACCCACACTCGCAAGCCAAGTGATGACTTATTGTGATATTTCAAAAAATGTCTAGGGACACTTTGTTTGTCTGTCCTATCCTCAACAAAACAGGGATGTTCACAAAAACCTCAGTCCTGAAGGTTCTGCCCACGTAGAATAAACCACATGGGCAGGATAAAGAGTATACCATGAATTCAGAGGAACAATTATAGAAATCATTGATTTTGTAGGTCTTGTCCTTGACAGTATTTTTTTTTTGTCTGTGGTATACATGTTTAGAAGTGTGACATAAAGCTTTGTAACACTGGAACATTTCTTTCAAAGGAAGGAGGGGTAATGATCTGATTCTTTTCTGTAATAGGTTTAATTTTACTTGGGATAACTTTTCTTTTTACATTGGGGGTATCTCTGTATGTCACCTTAGGTTTGTCCATAATAAATGGCCTGAGGTGGGGATCTTGGAATAGTCAGTGTTTGTTGAAGATGTTTGTTAAATGTTTCAGTATTGGACTTGAAGTTTGGTTATGAATCTTAAGGACTCATTGCTGCCCCCCTTGGATTCCTTGGTGATTTACTGTTAGTCAAATATAAAGAATACACCTTGTATAATAATAGGCTAGGACAGGGATCCTCAAACTACGACCCTCCAGCTTTGGCGGAACTACACATCCCATGAGCCATTGTAAAACTCTGACATGCACAGACATGACTAGGCATGATGAGAATTGTAGTTCCTGAACAACTGGAGGGCCATAGTTTGAAGACCACTGGGCTAGGATATCCCTTATCAAGGAATTTGTTCATGAGGTTAGATACTCTGCTGTATAGTCCCTAGAGCAGTTATGTCATAAACAACAAAAATTTCTCTTAGGGATAGTCTGTATCCATCGCAGGTAATCACAACTTTCATAATGTAAAAGTTCCCCATTGTGAGTTTGATGTAATTCTTAGCAAAAATGGTCCTACCTTCATGGCATAATTCCAAATCCAAGAATGTTAGCTCTTGAGGGAGTCTATTCAATATTTTACCCAGCCCTTACTGGGAACAAGCCTTTCCATATGTGGAGGTTAAATCTATTTTCCTCCAGTCATAAAGAGGGCCCCTTGTCCTTTGTGATGGCCTGAAAGTGAATAATTCTACACAAAGGTCACTATATGAAACACCTATATATTTATACATGGTAGTCATACCCCCCTTAATCTCTTCTTCTCAAGAGAGACAAAATTAATAAATATTTCCTTATAGCTGAGCTATACATGCTGACTATTTCTTAAAATACTGTTTTCTAGCAAAAATGCTTCAACGCAATCTTTTATTAAACTCTACAGTATTTTTCCCGACTATAGACATTAAACGAACTGGTCTGTAGTTACTTGGTAAAGATTTTGAATCCAGTAAAGGCCAGTCATTAATGAGCCTCTAAAAATTAGAAACAATGGCTTTAACTACTTGCCTACTGTGCACTTAAACCCCCTTCCCATCCAGACCAATTTTTAGCTTTCAGCGCTCTCACACTTTGACTGAAAATTGCGCGGTCATGCTACACTGTACCCATATGAAATTTTTTATCATTTTTTTCACACAAATAGAGCTTTCTTTTGGTGGTATGTAATCACCTCTGGGTTTTTTATTTTTTACAAAAAAAAAGAAAAAAGACAGAAAATTTTGAAAAAAAAAAAAAGTTTTCTTATTTTCTGCGAGTAAAGTTTGAAAATAAATTTTTCTCCTTCACTGAAGGGCGCTGATGAGGTGGCACTGATGGGCACTGATAGGCTGCACTGATGGGCACTGATGAGGTGGCACTTATGGGCACTGATGAGGTGGCACTTATGGGCACTGATGAGGAGGTACTAATATGCCGCACTGATGAGCACTGAGAGGTGGCACTGCTGGGCACTGAGAGGCGGCACTGACAGTTGGCACTGATGGGCACTGATAGGCGGCCCTGATGGGCACTGGCGGATGGCACTGATGGACACTGACGGGTGGCACTGATGAGCACTGATGGGCAGCACTGATGAGCACTGATGGGCAGCACCATCAGTGCCCACACTCAGTGCCCATTGTGCTGCCAGTCAGTGCTCATCAGTGCCTAGATGAGCAGGCACTGATGGGCACTGACTGACAGCACTATGGGCACTGATTGTGGGCATTGATGGGGGCACTGATGGCGAGCACTGTGGGCACTGTGTGTATGTTTTTTTTACCTCTAGTAATAAGGGCAGTGGTGATCGGTGCCTTGATTACATTTGTTCTGTATATATTAGAAAAATGCCAAGCCTGAATGCCAGTAGACCCAACAAGCCCACACCACATCCCTGTAGTATAACAGCAAAAAGAAAAGTGGGGTAAACCACAGCCCATGGACTCCGTGTAAGCCCCAAAGAGACCGTTGGATGGGGAGTGGTAAGCCCAAAGGTGGAATTTTAAAGGTGAGGCTTGTTGGGTGTATAATAGATAAACAATGAAATCGACCAAAAAGTAGTAAAATATACAAATTTTATTAATTACAATATCATCATAAAAACAAATCACAGTAAGTGATAATAATTTAGTGCATGTAGATACATAATATACAAGGAACCATAGTTGTGTGAGTGGGGCCACTTATGTCCGACATGTTTCGCCAGCAGGCTTCCTCTGGGACATTACAAGCTGGTGACCTCAACACAGGTTCAAAAAATGTATCCTAAAAATTGCACATGCATCCGTATACCAGGGACCCCTGCCGTGTAGCCAAAGGTGGGTAGAACACCCTGGACAAAAAAGTCCAACCAGGTATATCCTCCCTGAATTGATAGGAACCGGACCGGGCAGTGTCGACTCACAGAATATCTGTCAGCTACGGTCCCGTTGGTAACAAAAACAGCGCCACTATAGTCCTGGCGAAACATGTCGGACATAAGTGGCCCCACTCACACAACTATGGTTCCTTGTATATTATGTATCTACATGCACTGAATTATTATCACTTACTGTGATCTGTTTTTATGATGATATTGTAATTAATAAAATTTGTATATTTTACTACTTTTTGGTCGATTTCATTGTTTATCTATTATACACCCAACAAGCCTCACCTTTAAAATCCCACCTTTGGGCTTACCACTCCCCGTCCAACGGTCTCTTTGGGGCTTACACGGAGTCCATGGGCTGTGGTTTACCCCACTTTTCTTTTTGCTACATTTGTTCTGTATCCCTGGCGCTGTGCAGCTCTCCCTCCTTCCTCACACTGCAGGCTCTGTGTGAGAAAGGCGCGCTGGCGATGAGAGATGATCTCATATGTTTACATATGAGATCATCTCTCATTGGACGGTCCGATCACGTGGTGAATGGCTGCTGTGATTGGCCATTCACCACGATCTGTGATCGGCTGTGTCCAAGGGACACGGCCGACACAGATTTTCCCCGATGCACGCTCGCGGGAGCGCGCGGGGAGACTGTTTCTGGGAGGCCGTATAAAAACGGCCTCCCGAAAATTCAAGTCCGCGCTGTAGCCGTATATAGGCTGTAGCGCGGATGGAAAGTGGTTAAAATAATAGAATGTGGATGTAAGTTGGTCCAAGTGCTTTATCTTTATTTTGCCTAATATGGACTTGAGTCCCCCCATTTTCCTTTGATACACAGAGTTGAAGTGTCAGCAGTGTCCCTAATTGATATGAATTGCAAGTGTATTGCACCCGGAAGCAAGCTGATTTTCCCTTCAACACAAGGCTCAAAATGTAAAGCAAATGTCCAAATATCAAAATGTCTGATTATCACAAACTCTCCTTAAAGTGGATCTTATTTTGTTTTTTTTGTTTTTTTTGTCATTAAAAAGTGCAGTCCTGCCCCCCCTTTCAAGTCATTCACCTAGGCAAATGATGTACATTGCCCTCCTCTTGCCACCTGTGATATGCGTGTCATATATCTCAGGAGGCATAGCGCTTAATTCAGAAAGGAGGAAGGGAGCGGGCCTAGCGCCGCATATTCAGGAGCTATGCTGGCTGAACCAGAAAGAGCCAACGGGGCCTCTTGATGATGTCACAATCAAAATGGTGACATGGGACCAATGGGTGGCGGAATACAAGCAAATCTCAGCAGTACAACACTGGATCCTTTGGTTGGGTGAGTATCAGAAATGTGCCACCTGGAACATCTGGTAAGTAGGGGGGAAGGGGGGAAGGGGGGAAGGGGGGAGGGAAGAGGCAGTCAAAGATCTGCTTTTAGCTTCAAAGTGTCTGCATAAGATAGTGCTTATTGAAGAGGTCTGCCCGATTTGTCTACCAAGAACTCAATCTACACGCAGGTAACCATCAGTTACCCCTATATGCTTCGCTTCAACTTTATGGGGATATGGGACTGCAGTTCACACTATATATAGACAAAAATTACATATACTGTATGCCTATAGTAGTCTCCAATATCTTGACACTTCTATGAGTAAACAATAGAAAAACAGTTGTAGAGCTAATTAAAGTTTTAACACTTCACTATGTCCAGTAACTTAGTGGATTTAGGTCATCTGGAATCTCATAAACAGCTCTTTTAATTAAATTAATATGCTTCTCTAGAGTGGGTTAGGATGTCGGCATGGTTGACTGTGGTTTTCAGGTGTGAGAGATAACGTGAACATGTTTATACCTGTAAAAATGATCTGAGATGTATTATCTTAATTGGTGAAGTAGTGCTTTTTGTCTTGTTATACTGCTAAACAATTCTGTCTGTTTTTTTTTTTCTCTGTTTGTATTTTTTTTCCCCAACATTTCTCGATTAAACATTTTCTTGGATTAAAAAAAAAAATGAATATGCTTCTGTAGTGCCAGCTGGACTCTGTAAGGCCATCCAACAGAATGTTACTTCTGCTTGCTGCAGATCATTACTCCCATCCCTTGTTCTTGCAGGACAGCTGCAGGGCCAGAGAGCTCAGGAAGGTGATTGTTTTCTACTGTAGCCTAAAAGGTGGCCCATCTCTAGCATCAGGATCAGGAGGAATTTGATTTGATGCCCCACTGCAAGCAAGTTAGGGCCTGCAAACAACCACAAATAGAGCAGGGTGAATGGCCAGGACCCAGGGAGAGTGGGGGAAGACCCAGAGTATAGGGGGTAGTGTCCACTTTGTACTGCTGGGACTTGTGGGCCGTGTGTGTCTAAACCCAGGGACTTGTGTTCAGGGCCAGGGTCTGTGACTGCTAGAGACTGTTGTTGCTTGGAGAGACCATGAGCCTGGTGCTGCTGTTGCTGAGTGCTGAAGACCATGTGGCTGCTGTTACTGCCTATGGCTGGTGAGAGCCCAAGACCACATGGCTGCTGTGACTGTCTGCTGTAGGAGCCTAGGACTGAGCTCCTCAGTGCTCACAAGGAGGAGGTGGGTGGCATGTGGAGTGCTGAGTGATAATAGTTCCATAGTTGCTGTTCCAAGGCTGCTGTTTCAGAGGACGATAAAAATGTAAACATGCAGCGCTAAAGAGCTAACAAGAAGTCCATAGACATTCAGATTACTGGATCCATGTAGAGATGAACACAGGAGAACATAACACCAGCTTTAATAGTGATGGAAGGCAGCACACAGTACCAAAGTGATTTACCCAAGCAGCTTTCCGGATAACAAGGACCCTCAAATTATAGAGTGATCACTAGAGCTCAAGACAATAATGTTCTGGAGTACACCTCGGACTCTTTGTAGGTGGTGAAATCACTTGCCATTACCACCGTGTGCCAGGGAGTTCTGCCAGCAGAGAACTGAATTGTTACTCAGTAGATTAGAAATATCTTATGTGAGGATAGAGCTCCACTACAAGTAGTCAAGGGCCTCAACGCCAACAGGAATGTAGCTAATAGAGAAAGAGGTGTTCAATGGACTGACTGAGCAGCCAGAGAACCACCAGGGTTGGTGGGACTTTAAAGGTGGGTGGTTATGGCACAGACAGACAAAAAAGAGATTGGGTTTAAAAATACAATTTTATTACATTATACATTAAAAAATATACAAAAGACATATCCAATAAATGGCCAACATGAAAGTTGATCCATGAAGAAGTAGATACAATTAATACAGACACTGTAATGTTGCGAACCAAGGAGGTACATGGGGTCACCGGGGTCCAAAATGTAGCTAATATTTTACCCTGACCAATGGTCTAGGTAGAGCTTGGTATTGGCAAATAAGTAATCTTTATGTAAAGATTGACTTCCATTGTACTGTTGTCTGTACTTGCCTATAACTAAATACTATAATGTGCTCAGTTTGTTTTAATGTTTGCTTAACCCAATTTGCTTTCAGGGCCTTTTACATTTAATTAAGCCAATTCACAAGTTGAAGGTGTGTCAGTGTCCTTAAACCCAGGAGTAGAAATTGATTATCTTTGGAGCAAGGCAGGAGGACCCAACATATCCCAACGTATCCAGCAGGACAACAGTCCTTCACCCTGTGGAATGCCTATGCATGCTTCAATCTACCAACAGTATGGGGTAAATAATTTTAACCAACTTTTACAGTGAATGGCTCTCCAATACCCCACCATTGGTCATGTGACAAGAAGAATGCCAATTATCCTGGAAGGACTGTGAACTTTTGGTATGAGAAGCCAGGAGCAGCAGGAGGAGCCATTGGCTCTCGTTGCTGTCGTATAAATAATGTGACATGGAAGCGGGGCTGAGTCCTGCTGCCTTTGTCAATAGACACAGCAGTGGGAATCGAGAGCGAGCCCACACATGTGTGCCCCCGGGGGAAAGCCGTTTTCCGTAGGACACCCAATGAAGAAGAGTCGGTGCTACTCTGTACAAAACCACTGGACAGGGCAGGTAAGTATAACATGTTTGTTTTTTTTTTATTTAAAAAAAAAAGGGAGGTTTATAACCCCTTTAACACATTCTGTATAATAAAAGTGTTTGTATAGTTCATAGAACAATGCCACTTATTTGACATTTTAGCTTGTTTATTTTTTTGTTTTATTTAACTACTGTTAGATACATTTTACTCTTGTTATGTGATAGTTTCAGATGGACACATCATGTCAACATGACACGCTTGATGGTACAGTGATTACAAAGAAGCAGACAGTATACAAATGACTCTGTAGGGTATATCACATTACTAATATGAGCGTAATATGTTTTGATTGATTATATATTGTATGCCATCTGTCCTTCTGATCAATTAAACTTCAGATCAAATGTCCTTTAGTTGTTAGAATGTCTTTACTGATAGTAGTCCTACCAGGAAAACAAGAAAAACAGCAGATACATTGTCATAGCATCTGGAGACCCAATCTGATGTACAAGCAATATGATACACATTGTAATGTACTGAGGAACAGATGTTACTATCAGAAAGAGGCCAAATCTACATAGTATTGATCAGCCAATACGAGTGCCTTCTCTTAAACTGCTTTTAAATAAGGCCTGCAAATTGCATTAAAAGTCAAGCTTTAAGTCCAGTGAGAATAGATTACAGAGACAGCTATCTAACTGTGTTTGTTCAGTTCTTTATTAGAAAGTAAGCACTTAGGCAAAACAGTTTTACTGCTAAAATCCTGAGTTTTTAGGAGGCAGGAGAAGCAGCACAATTGTGAGCACACCTTTCTGTCATTCTACTTTCTCCTCCTATCAGCATGCTCGTTACTGTATCAGCATACCAACTGATTGTTTCCTTCTTCTGAGTCTTCTTCTTCTTCCACTCTGAGATCTTCTCTGCAATGGACTGCAAGAGGCTAATACCAAGTTGAATTACTGTACGCAATGCAGGTACATACAGGTACATTAATTAATGATTATAAGAATAATCATTGTTATTATTAATTAGAAGACTAATAATTATTATTGCAGACATTGCTCCCTTTGGATGTAATCATATAATGATTGGATTAAAGTGGTTTTAAACTCAAAAGGCTTTTTACCTAAATGCATTCTCTGCCTTCCAATACTTGTTCCCCCACCCCTCTCCTTGAACACTTACCTGAGTATCTTGATACAGCACTGTCCCCAGCTGCAGCAGCTCTGCTTACTCTTCCTGGTCTCACAGGAGACTCTGAGAGCAGCGGGAGGCATTGTCAGTCAAATCCTGTGAGGAGTGAGCAGAGGGCAAGGCTGTGCTGTGTGTGCTTATGAATACACACAGCCTCCATCAGGAGTGCATCTGCATGGGTGCCTATTTAGCACACAACTAGCTGAGGGGGTAACTGCAGGGAAGGAGGAACAGAAAGCACTGATGGGGGACAGAAGAAGAGTAGGAAAGGGACCGATAAGTATAACTTATATTTTATTTTAATAAAAAGCCCTTACAACAATGTAAAGATTTCTGAAAATGGCATGAATGGCATGGTCCTCATCAACATTGGAACAAGGTGCTTTGGGGTGGGGGGGTGCAGAGCCCCCCCTGCTCCAAAGCACCCCCCCATGTTAAGGGCGTGTGGCCTGTTATGGTCCAGGAGGGGATGGCTTGTCCCCTCCCCTTTCCTGACCTGCATGCTCAGATAAGGGTCTGGTATGGATTTAGGGGGGACCCCACGTCGTTTTTTTTTGCATAGGGCTCCCCTCAACCCCTTAAAATCTATACCAGACCCAAAGGGCCTGGTTTGGAACCTGGGGGGGGGGGGACCCTCACGCTGTTTTATTTTTCCATTTTGGCATTGAGTTCCCCCTCAAGATCCTCAGAGCGCAAGTTAGTCATCCTGATCTGACTTGGATGCGACTTCCATTCAAATCAATGTGCTCCCATAGGGAACCATTGATTTTCACATTAAAAAAAAAAAAAAGAAAAACGACACTTCTCTCCACAGGATAGTTGGCGGGTGGTTGCACCACCCCACGCAGGCACAGCATGTTCCTTACACGGGTTGCCTGGGTGCTGGCTGTGACCGACCCGCCTCCTCTCATCATTACTTACTGTGGTTACCCCCTGTATCCACTCGTTTGCATCTTTTATTTCGTTTTTACAGCTTTCTGTAACACCATGTTATTGTACTCTTTGCTGTATTTACTGTATTGTTCATTGTTCTTTGGACGTTTTACTTCACTTGTAAACCTTAATAAAATGTTTGAACATAAAAAAAAAGTATAACGTGGCTTACGCTGTATAAGCAACATTACACAACGTTAAGCAGCCTTTAGCAGCGTTAGACGTTTTTACAGCTCTAACGCTGGTCCTCGGAACTTACTGGCCCTGGGTTTTTTTCGCAGCTTGAAAACGCCTATGCCACTTACAGGCCATTATGAGGCCATAAGATAACATGGAGGGGCATTTTTAGGCTGCAAATAAAAACCTCTGACGCTCCTAAAAGCAGCTGCAAAAACGCCCTGTGTGCATGAGGCCTTAACATCCAGACCACCATAAACAGCAACAGCACCTGAAATACAGTAGTGAGCAAAAGTGAAACTTGATCTATCAAAGGCAGGAACTATACTGCAAGAGTGCGCTGATTGAAATTAATGGGCTTCCTACACGCAAAACATAGGTTGCAGTGATGTAAGCCAAGCCTCAAATGCTTTTCATCACAATCCTGTTTTTGAGTTCCCATTCCCCCCAGCACGCCCCCCCCCCCCCTTTTACATCACTGTCCCCTCTTTCACACCACAGTCTCCCCTTCACAGCAGTGTCCTCAACCTCCCTTCATATTACCCCCTTTCACATTTCTTTCTTCTGCCTGCCTTCATATCATCTCTGGCCCCCCATCCTTCACAGCAGTGACATAGATCTCTTCCCTGTCCTACATTACACATGGCGAAGGGGGGAGGCAAAGCAGCTCTAGAGCTGACATCAGGAGGCAGGACTGTTCTATATGGAGGGCTGGAACTGCACAACTTTTTTTGTTAACCAGCTTGTGATTGGCTGCTTGGACTGCCCAGGGCCCTAGCAACCATTTACCTGCTGGGTAACTTGAAAAGTTAACTCAGCAGCTCCCGCCCTCCGCCTATAACTGCTCTACCTCCTAATGTCAGCTATTTGAGGATGACAGCGATGGCGACAGCCTAGGAGAAGAATAGACTCCTAAACGGCAGGACTGCAGCAGTCCATATAGAAGAGTAACTGGTCTGTATCCCGACCGCGATGCACCATTTAGTGATGCCTGCAGTAGAGGGAGAGAAGTGAATAAAGAATAATGTTTCCTTATCCAAATTGCTGTAGCCCAGCACCCAGCTACACCACCTTTACTACATTTTCTCTCAATCTACTTTAATTTTATGATCTATGATTATAACACATTGAGATTAGAGCAAAGAATGCATGCATAAAGCAATTATATTAGTAATAGCTACAGTAAGCTCACACACAAACAGCTGGCTAAAAAATATTGTCTTTATTACTAATTGTTACAAGAATTAATTGATTACCAAAGGTATACCAGTTCAAGATGATTGATATAAATGTCAATATTCATATGCTGTTGCATTTCAATATTATCTTTATTTGTCTATTGTATGCTCATCATTACAATTATCTGTACAAAAGAACTATACTGAATGTGTTATACATTGTTTGAAAACAAAAAATAAAAAAAAAAGATGTAATCTACCCATTTACAGTATATTAGTGAATGGGGAGATTTAAAGGAAACCTGTACTGAAAATATAAGGGCTGCCATTGATGATCTAATACTAAGAATTTAATTTGCCTGGCTGTCTCTGGATTTAAAACTTTATCTACTGACCTGAAACAAGCTTGCAGATTAGAAAGTCAAAATGCAGTCCTAATTATTGTTCTGCATACTTGCTCTAGGTCAGTGACTCAGAAAGGATTGAAGCAATTGGAAAGCATGACAGTCAGGTAACTAGCATTTTAGAAGGAGAGGTCAACAGTGGTTCCCTCTACATTCTACCTGTAGCCCTGCCACCAAGGTAGCCTCTTCACTTCTTCGGCCCTGAGCCTGCTCCAACCCATCTGACACTATTTGTTCTGTCATTCTGAATAATTGAGACCACAAGTATGGCAGAAGAATCAGTTTACTGCTTTTCACTTTTGAAATAAACAAGAGTATACAAACAGAATCAAAGATAATGAAAATGTTGCCAAGGAAGTAGATCCTGAATTCCCATCCAAGAATTTAGGTTTAGTTCAGCACTCAGGATCTGGAACACAGGCCGCACATACATATGCAAATAAATGCATATGTATGCTAGAGGATTGCGTTCAGCAACAGTAACAACACATTGAATTGTACTAGTGTACTTGAAGAGTGACCACAGACTAGAATAACTACATTCAGTAACTTAATGTAGAATAAACAATATAACAATGCTAGATTACTATCAGAGTGCACTCTGTGTACTAACGGAGGCCCTCTTTATGCTGAATTTCAAGAGTCTCCTGGAAAGTGAGGCCTCACTAGTCTTCACCGGCAAGGAAATCCCAACAATCTGAGGAAAGTAATTTTAATCCAATGAAGGTAATGAAGATGAACTGTATTCCCCAAAGCAATCAATAATTGTAATCCACAGGGATGTAGGTAAAACAGATCCTGATGCGTCTCAACAACTAACAGCCTAGGACTGAATAGTGGGCTTGAGGCCTAGTTCACCCACCTCGCACTATATGTATAACTGCAGTGTCCAGTGGTTTAACTATATGTCAGTATAGCCTTGTTGAAGTAAACATTTTTGTAGTCCTGCCCTAACTCAGCCTAGGTCTGTGATTAATGCAGATGTAGATACTGGATGTCTCTCACCCAAACCGGGAGCTCCGCTCTCCGCGGCAGCCAGGCCCCGCTCGCCTCAGCGTCTCCTTCTGCCTGCCAGCAACCTTCCGCTCAGTCACGCTACTGAGACTCCTCCACACACTCACACCGCCCGCCTCAGCTCCGGTGTCCACCACTAGGCCTCAGCCTATTCTCCTGTGATCCGCAGCAGCTCTTCCCCTTCCTTCCAGTGTGCTGTCCTCGAGGCAAGAGAGTGCAGCAGCTTTTCCCCTTCCTTCCAGTGCGCTGTCCTCGAGGCAAGAGAGCGAGAATCGATCCCGCCCCCCTTTATAAGACACTCCCAGCAAGCTTCGCGCGTCCCATTGCTCCCTGGGAGAAGAGTCTCTCTAACAGCAGTCTATGATCCTGGCTCCTCCCGGACTACATCTCCCATAACTCCAAAGTCACTGTCTTTGCAGAACTTTAAGAACAAATAACAGTTTGAACAATGCCAGCCGTGTGACCCGGCTACATACCAATACAGGATTTGTTTAAGTAGTGCTCATACAAGCAAAAATTAACTTAAATTCAAGATACCCAACTGTCTTGAGTCACATTTCCTTAACCACAGCTGCCTAGCCTTACTATTACACTAAGAAAATTCGATGTTGTAGCCACCCAGGGAAGGCTGAGGCTGGTTTTGGAGAGGCTGAGAGACTGTTCTCCTACTACAAATAAAATGGGAAGGAAAATCGTCAACCTACTCAAAAAAAAACACACAATCCATATAGGGACAGCACCAACAAGGACCCAGTCTGGAATCTTTAAAGTGTTTGTGAAGGTTCCATTTTTTTAAACAAACATGTCATACTTACCTCCTCTGTGCAGTGGTTTTGCACAGACCAGCCCTAGACCCCCTATTCCTGGGACCCGTCGCTCCTGTCCCCTCCCCCTTGGTGAGTGCCCACATCCCAGATAGCAAGGATAACTTGCCACACATTTGTGGCAGTGTTAAATTGCAAATCTGTTAACTTGCTGCAAATTTTTACTGGCAAGTTGTACATTTGCTTGTACTTGAGGCACAAGCTCTAGTTAACATTTTTCCAATTTGTAGCAAATTTACGTGGCAAGTCTCTAGCAAGAGCAAAGTTGCAGTGGTGAGTCTACAGCAAGACCTCTGCAATTTTACAGCATGAAAATTCAGCTACAGTGACCCCTGTGGTGGGATGACTATTGCACACCATAGCTGAACCAGAACTTGCAACAGACTTGCAGAATGTTTGCAAAGAAAGTTGATCTGGAATCATGCAATGCGGACTTGCTGCAACTGTGCAACAAACTTGTAAAGCCTGGCAAGTCAAGCAATAGCTTAGCAAGTCATTTTTCAAAATTACAGCACAATTGCTTCCTATCTGGGATAACAAGCTGCTTGCTCTGGGGCACTCGTGCGTGACCGCTCTCAAGCTGCCTCTGTGTGTCTTCTCAACCCTACCTTCGGCTCCCTTCTCACTGGCTGTGATTGAAAGCAGCAGGAGTCAATGGCTGCTGCTACTGTGTCTCAGCCAATGAGGAGGTAGAGACTCAGGAGAGCTCCTTCGCACTCTCAAGTTGCCTCTGTGTGCCTTCTCAGCCCTGCCTTTCACTCCCTTCTCACTAGCTGTGATTGACAGCAGCAGGAGTCAATGGCTGCTGCTGCTGTGTCTCAGCTAATGAGGAGGGAGAGACCCAGGAAAGCTCCTGCTCTCGGGCATGTCACTGGAATGGAATCTGGCTCAGGTAAATATAAGGGGGTAGCTGAGGAGAGAGAGTGCATAAGGGTAAAAACCTTCAGCCTTTAAAACCACTTTCATTACAAACATAACTATATTACTGACAATTAACTTGATGTATGGGTAGCTGTGTGCCAGTCCAGCAAGCCATGCCATCTTAGGCCTGGGTCTATGTTGGTTATATAAAAATGTGGCTCTATAAGGCCAGGTTCACACCTTTGAACTATAGTAGTGAGCATTTTCAAAATGTCAAGCGTCCCCCGTTGGAAGACTTCGGCATCAATCCTGTTCTGGTGACAACTTAAAATTTTGACTGTTTATACACTTTCAGCCCTAATGACAATGACACAAGAGCAAATAGAGAGGGTGAATCCTCCCAGTGGGGACGCAGACAGCAATAACAACCTGACTTTTTATACTATCAAAAAGAGAAAAGAAAAAAAAAAGTTTTGGTTATAGGTGCACTTACATACAGCAATACCCAGACATGGGAAACTATTGAGAGATCCCAAATACTAGGCATCCATCTTTCTGCTATGAAGACAGATATAAATCATATATATTCCCAAGAACACAAATTGAATATGTAGTCGCTGCATTATTTTTCTTTATTTGGGCCTATTTTCCTTATCCCCTGGTGGTCTTGCAAGTAAGATACTTCATGAATTAGGGTGACAGCACTCACTGTACTGTATCAATGGAGTAACAGCCAGTGTTGTCACCCTATAACAAGACCACAGGAACACAAGAACACCTCCCCCTCTCCTCTGTAACATATTGGGGAAGTGTTCTGTACTATACAGGGATAGTTGGAAAAAATGTTACTGAGAAGAGTGCAGCACAGGTAGAGAGGACAGAAAGTCATCAGTTCACTAGGTTTCTGGTAGGATCAACATGTATTTTTTGCAGTTATGGAACAGATATAACAAAACTCTGTCAGTGGCGCATTTAATAGACCAAAATGGAGCAAACAAGCAAGCTCTTTGCTAGGGTCTACATACACTTTAAATCGGTAACTAAAATATTTGCGTTTTAACCACTTGCCGACCACCTAACGCAGATTTACTGCGGCAGGTCGGCTCGGCTGCGCATAATCACGTTGAGCTATGTGATTATGTGCACGTGGCCTTGGCAGTGCGCGCGCCCCGCCAGAGCTGCGCTCCTGCTGTGGTTAGACACAGAAGGAGGCAGACTGCGGGAGGAGCAGGCGCGATCACCGCCGGCCTCCTATGATCTTCGGATAGACTGACAGCAGAGCGGTCTGAAATGTAAACAATGCAAGACGGCTCTCCTATCAGAGAGACAGGGAAGGAGCTAAGCCGAATCACTGATCTCTCTGTGCCTCTGTTCAATCAATCCCCCACACAGTTAGAAAGCACATATAAGGAACACATTTAACCTCTTGATCACCCCTAGTGTTAACCCCCTCCCTGCCAGCGTCATTTATACAGTAATTATTTAGCACTGATCACTGTATTAATGTCACTGGTCCCCAAAAAGTGTCACTTAGTGTCAGGTTTGTCCTCCTCATTGTCGTAGTCCCGATAAAAATTGCTGATCGCCGCCATTACTAAAAAAAAATTAAAAAAAAAAAAAGTCCAAAAATCTATCCCATAGTTCGTAAGCGCTATAACTTTTGCGCAAACCAATTATTATACGCTTTTTGGGATTTTTTTTACCAAAAATATGTAGCAGAATACAAATTGGCCTAAACTGATAAAAAAAATCGATTTTTTAAAAATGTTTTATTAGGAATATTGAATTAAAAAATATTGTTTTTTTCTTTTTCACAATTGGTGCTCTTTTTTTGTTTATAGCGCAAAAACTAAAAACCGCAGAGGTGATTAAATACCACCAAAAGAAAGCTCTATTTGTTGGAAAATAAGGATATCAATTTTATTTGGGTACAGCGTTGCACGACCGCACAATTGTCAGTTAAAGCAACGCAGTTCTCAAAAAAATGGCCTGGTCATAAAGGGAGTAAAACCTTCCAGAGCTGAAGTGGTTAAATACAACATTGGTTCGATAGTCTATGATAAAATGGCAGGAGATTTTGTACCAAGGTTGTACTATCATACCAATGTTGTACATAAATGGCGGGAAATTCCAGAACACGATCAATCACTTAAATCTTTGCATCTCCACTTCTGATTATTGAGCAATAGGAGCCTGATTTTGGGAAGTAAAAGTGACCTCTACAATGTCTCAGTTTGCTTTACGACACTATGATATTTTTCAACGTCTTTGGAAGTATGACGCCAGAGGAGGAACCTTTTGTATGACGGATTTAGTAGTAAAGCAGTTAGGCAGGTCAATGTCCCCAAACCTTTAAACTCAAATTCCACATACTTACTTAGAAACAGAAAGCATTTAGTAATGATTAGAAGCTCTAGCTGTGACCGCACACAAGGCTGTTTATCAGGAGGGCAGTTTGATGATCATGGGAATACAATTGCTCCATGGTGTTACTTTACACTTTTCCTCCCTGCAGCAGAAAGCAGCAATGAGCACAGGTAAATTGACTTTGCATGGGAAAGTGGAACTAAAAGGGAGATTGTGGGATCCACGGGTAAAAGATAATACCCATTGTAAAGATGGGCAGTGTTGTGGAACATAGTCTAATTCTTCAGCTGAGCGTGACTGACAGTTACTCATCCTCTCACTGAAAATGTCCCTTGATTGACAGCTCAGAGATTGCCAGTATTCATTCTCACTTTACAAATAACAGGACTGATAAAAGGAACCAGTGAATACGTGATATGTATTTATGGAGAAAAATCTCCCTTAATTGGGTTGTTTCTTTGCCATGACTTCATTTTTCATGACTTATTCAAGTTCTGTTGTGATTTATTATTTTGACTTTGTATATACTGTAATTTCAAATGTAAACCCTGTCTAAGACATGATCTTAACAGTGTAACGATAAATATGTCTCACCATTAGTCAATAAATAAAATTATGTGTATGTGTTTTATTTATGGTTAAAGGTCAATTATTTTTTTTTTTTATAGCAGCGTGTGTTTTATACATGCAATAATGGTATTACCCTAAATATACAGCAGCCAGCAACAACAAATGACAATTTGTGAAGACAATGGAAAAGCAAAAATTTGCAGAGCTGTTAGATTGTGTTATAAAGTGCAATGGTGCTAATGCATATAAATAGATGCTACCCAAAAAATAAAGTGCAAAAACTTTGTGCAAAATCACATAATTACAATGCTGAAATGTGCAACTTATAAAGTATCTGAATACGTCAATACATGCAAAATTGCATAAGAACCACAAAATAACTGCAGTACTAGGCAATAAAGTGCAAAATTGGATATGGACCACAAAATCATAAAACATATATATAAAAAATATATAAGAGTGCATGAAGTGATAAAGTGGCTGATGCTGTTAATGTGAAATGCTCATCATAGCATAAAGTCCACAAATTCCACCATAGATGTGCAAAGGTGCTGATAAGTCTTCTATTGTGAATTCAGGTGCTTGACCACCACCAACAGGACAACTGTAATGAAGGCTTACCAGATGTAGTGGACCCAATAAAGTATACACCTTTTGAATACTGTATACTTTTGTCTGTGTAAGTGTGTTTCTTCTTTTTTACTATTAAATCTTTTAAAAGATACACACTATGTGAGCTTTTTATTTTTTGAGCATCCGGAAGAGGATTTTCTTGCTGCTCTTACTGCTATTGGCTATAGTATTAGTGGATGACGTTGAAGGATTGAGCCATTGATCTTTGGATATACTACTGGTATAAAGCCCATCTATTTCATAGAAGCCTGAATGACCCAAAAGGTGTATACTTTATTGGGTCCACTACATCTGGTAAGCCTTCATTACAGTTGTCCTGTTGGTTGTGGTCAAGCACCTGAATTCACAATAGAAGACTTATCAGCACCTTTGCACATTTATGGTGGACTTTATGCTATGATGAGCATGTCACATTAACAGCATCAGCCACTTTATCACTTCATGCACTCTTATATATTTTTTGTATATATGTTTTATGATTTTGTGGTCCATATGTAATTTTGCACTATATTGCCTAGTACTGCAGTAAATTTGTGGTTCTTATGCAATTTTGCACTCTATGTATTGAAGTATTCAGATACTTTATAAGTTGCACATTTCAGCATTGTAATTACGTGATTTTGCACATAGTTTATGTACTTTATTTTTTGGGTAGCATATATTTATATGCATTAGAACCATTGCAATTTATAACACAATCTAACAGTGCTGCAAATATTGTTACAGTGTATTGAAAGCCAAAACACGTTGTTTTTTAATTTTAGAGTGGTGAGAGGTTATAATTGTCAGTGATCGGGATTTTATTGCTGAAAGCATAAACATCAACCAGGAGCACCAGAGTCCAAAAGTCTTAATTATTCTTAAACTGATCATGTAAAATAGCCAAGATGTTTTGAGGGCCAAACACACTCCCCTTTACTAGGGATAAGTAACTTGACAAAGCTTAAACAAACTCATCAAAGTAGATGACCAGATAGATCTGTAGCTGATTTTTGACAATTCAGTGAGACAAATTGCAGCAGTGTAAAATGTACTGATACAATCTGCCTTAACAAATTCTTAAGCCTTGACAAGGTTACTGAGCCTTAATGACGTTTGTTTGCCCCCTGAAAGGCATTGGCTGAATGATTGTTTTATGTGGTCATTTTCTGAAACTATTATGTTTAAATACCTCAAAACTTTCTGAGATGGGAAAGAGGGACACCTTTTGGTGAAAGGTATGTAGGCAAAGACACAGCTATGAACCCCCCCCCCCCCAGCTATGTCGATTGAAAAGAACGAATATGCAGAAAATGGTTGTGTAGGTTTAGAAGTCCTTTTTACCACTAACTCTCCTTCATTCCGGCTGGATGAAAGGTTCTGCGTAGTATGCTAGTGTAGCACCCTACAGGGTAGGTGCTAGGTAAAAGTATAGTGGGCCTTGGCTGCCTAACAGCAGGGCCATGATTTCAGCTGGACTGTCATGTCTCCCAGGTGTTTCTGCTGATAGGGGAGTCTCCCCACTGGCTCCATGAGAGGATTCTCATTGGGCAGTGGAGGAAATCCAATCAGAGACACAATCAGGCCTGTATCTACCTCAGAAGTCAGATTCTGTCGCAGAGAATTCTGATGATTCTGGGAGTGGGTATATGTTTGAGGGGAACGCATGACGCAATGTCTTTGGCATGAAGCAGAGTCCCAGGAGGGAGAGTACGGCTGTCTCTCCTCCTGTGAGAGGGATCGGGTGTCTCAGGTGGCTGCCTGGGAATCCAGAGAAGGCTGAGTTCAGCTGCAGAGGGGATCTGGTGTGCTGAGGACCAGTGGAGGAAGAGGGGTTCAGTTCCATGAAAGCCTGCTAAGGTCATAAGTACTGTGAACTGCCCCTAGGGGTCTGCCAAGTGTAGAGGGAACCACTATAGAGAAGGTTCCAGGGATCCAGGAGTCAGCTAGCTGTAAAGGGGGTGCCTAGTCAGAGGACCCTGAAGTGTTAGAGGGGGCGCCTAGTTAGAGGACCCTGAAGTGTTAGAGGGGGCGCCAGCAGTTGGGCCCTGAAGAGCTAATGTGTACAGTGTACAGGGTTAAGAGTTGCAGCAGCACAAGCAGTGACAAGGAGCTACCTCAGTCAGTGAAAGACTGGAGGGAGCTGTTCAGTGACTTTTGAGCTAGATTGAGAGTCAGGAGTCAAGTGTTCTACAGTCCTGGATCTTCTGAGTTAACAAACACCTTAAAGTCGAAGTTCCAGCACAAGTTCAGCATAACAGCGCTGATCGGCATTCAGCTGGCGTCAAGACAGCGCCAACGGGCATTTTTGATTAAAGTCCCAGTTAACCTAGTTAAGCCAGAGGAGTATCCCACTCATTCCCTTCTCCCATCCCCTAAATACAATAAACAAAACCAACAAAAGATGCCAGAGTGGTCATTGTCTCAACCCTCACACTTGGGTTCACAACCTAAATGTGTTGGAAGTGTCCCCGGTAACAATGGCAGACCCACCTCAGGCTCAAGGCCTGAAAATATTGCTACACTAGTTTTGGGAGTTAAGTAATAGATTTTTAACAAGGCCTTTACCTCTGAAACAAAAAGAGGGACAATAAGGACGAAAGATGGACAGAGAGATTTTGTTTGAAAAGAGGGACATTCCCCCCTATGTGTTTATGCTTTGAACCACATCCTGGGTACCCACCTGAGAGCAGCCTTGTTCCACATAAGCAGCCTTAGAAGAATGAGTCAGCTTGTCCACTTATTATGGTCTCTTCGTTTTTTTGGAATGAATAAGTGTTTAAAGTCAAAGTTCATCTTGGATATACTTTTTTTATGTTTTTATTGCTATCTGTGTGTCATGCTTGGAAGAAGCACTCTTTCTGTTTGTCCTGGTGATCCATTGCCCAAGATGGCTGAAATGAGAAAAAAAAATATTCAGTTGTTAAAAGAAAATTAGTTGAGAAAAAAATTTCCAGTAGGCACATGTTTTCCAAAAGACAACAATTTAGGATGTCCTCCCTCTGGAGAGTTTCTTTCTGCTTTCTGTTCTCAAATAATGTATCCTCCCTTTGAAGCTATACTACTACAAACCAACATAGATCATCTAAGGAGGAGCAATGGCTATCCATATAGTACCTACAGTGGAACATGTATACAATGTGTAAATCTAAAGTGTATATGGAATTGTATTTGGTATTATACCCTTAATTGAGAAGTATGTATATAATTTGGAAATAGTCAGTGTCTCTGGAGGTACACTAATATTTATGGAGGTATACTGATATTTATAGTAAATGATATAATGTATGTAGCATTGATATTGTTTCTTTAAAATATAAGGCAGCCATTATTCCAGGCCTTTTTTAGCTACCATGGTATTTGTATTTTTTTAGTCTTTTGAATGTGAATAAAACATTCTCTGAAAGGGTTTGCACCCCTAGTCTTGGTTTTCCTTGGAGTAGAGTAAGGATATTCCTCTTTCATATACAGTGCATTGAGAAAAGTTTTATGAAGATGGTCTGTGGAATTTAAAAGATAGGGAGTTTGTGTAAAGAGTAGATACACATACCACCACCTCACGTCACCTATGTGTAGGGAGATACTGCAGCCAGAGGTAATATTCTACCTAGCACCTTTCTCCTGTCCCTCCACACCACCTGTGTACTAAGCAATAGGCAGTCCACCCTCTTGCTGTAACTTGATGGGTACAGTGCCCTATTTTAACCTTACTATGGCAGTATTTGCCAGAGGCAAAAGACTCACGTCCTGACCACACAGACCGGGATGAAACCTATCACTATGGCAGCTGATGCTAAGCATCGGGCTGCCTGGCCATGGGTTTAAATACCTGAGCAGAGGTTAGTAGTGGGGAGACTTTGCTTTTTCTTTTTTTTTGCCCTCTGTTCCTTGTGTCTGTTTGGACCTGAAGCTGTGGCCAGGCACACAGGACTCCTTCCTCCACCCACCTTGAACCCAAGAACCCCTTCACATATGCCACTTTGCCTTCCTACTCAATGGCCTGCCCTGCATCGATTCTGACAAAAAGACCAGTTGCTGCACCCTAGATTTCTACTAGAGATGAGCTGAAAGAACCAGGGTTTGATTTGAGGCAGGTTTTCAGAACATGACTAAAGTTTGGATGCTGCATTGGAACCCCACTGAAGTCAATGGTAGTCAAATGTTAAAAACAGTAAAGACCATTTCTATTCTAATAATCAAGGAGTTGACAACAATCAAGTAGTAAGGGGGGCTAGGCATTGCCCTGGGGAAGGTGTGTTAAAGCAAAAAAAAAAAAAAAAATTGGATTTCAGGTCCTTCAGTCATAGAGGCTTAAAGGGTAACTCCACTTTCAGGGGGAAAAAAAATAAGAAATTAAAAAAAAAAAATATATATAGCGTATACAATTGCAACACAAGTCATATTGTAATTGAATGTTATTAAAAATTACCTTTCATTTTCAATCTGCAGCCACTGTAATTTACTGAAGATGCAATGCAATATGGCTACCTGGAGTTGTTCTGTATATAGAATGTGTACTGACCACACCCCAGAAACATAATTTTCTGCTTGTGTGATTGGCTCACCAATTCTGCCTAAGATACAAGTCAGATTTTTGGCATCCCCTGCAACAAAAATGTAATTTTTGGTGAGATACTCCCAATAGGAACAAAAGGGATGCAGGCCCAGCAGATTTCCTCATTAGTGCTCTGCAGCTGCACACCCGATTGATAATTATGAAACCACTCCCATTAGACCCACTCAGCACAGGGGCAGAAAGGCACAGAGAAAAAAACTGTAATTTCTTCAAAATAACAAAAGGTAGCAATCTGTAGCAAAGGTTGTTATAATCCTTGCCATGTACATAGATCACCAAGAGGGGGAGGTTTTTTTTCTCAACAAAAGTTGACTTACGCGTTAACATCACATATTCGTATTGCCTAGGGTTGCCTGCTGCTTTCAGCGAGCTATGTACAGCTGATCACCATGTACGGCAGATCACCAGCTATGATCTGCCTGGCCTGCACAGAGCAGCACAGAGATATATTGCTGATGTCACTGGGCCCAAAGTATGTAATGAAAACATAGAGGTTTTATTTAAAATTTGCCTTAGCATGAGAGCACAGACATACAAAAACCATGGCAGACATTCAGACTCTAAATACAGTATCTCACAAAAGTGGGTACACCCCTCACATTTTTGTAAATATTTTATTATATCTTTTCATGTGGCAACACTGAAGAAATGACACTTGGCTACAATGTAAAGTAGTGAGTGTACAGCTTGTATAACAGTGTCAATTTGCTGTCCCCTCAAAAATAACTTAACACACAGCCATTAATGTCTAAACCACTGGCAACAAAAGTGGGTACACTTCTAACTGAAAATGTCCAAATTGGACCCAAGTAGCCATTTCCCCTTTTGCTTTTTGAGTTGCTGAAGGTGGAAAACAAGGAAATGTATAACTCCTGGTCAGGTCCAGGAGTCCAGGGGAAGATGGGAGCCCAGGAGATTGTGGGAGGAGAAGTTAAAGGAGAATGTGCCTGCATCTAAGCATGGTAAGTAAAGGTGCAGTGAACTTTACACCAGTATAATGACTGGGGGCATATTGGTTGTGCAGTTTTCAAGGAAAAAAGTATTTTCCGGCAGTTTCTTTGCAGAATTACCACGGCACAATTTCAGAGGGCATGCTCTGTAGGCTGAGAAGTACAGTATCTCACAAGTACCCCCTCACATTTTTGTAAATCATTTATTATATCTTTTCATGTGACAGCACTGAAGAAAAATTACACTTTGCTACAATGTGAGGTAGTAAGTGTACAGCTTGTATAACAGTGTAAATTTGCTGTCCCCTCAAAATAATTCAACACACAGCCATTAATGTGTAAATCACTAGCAACAAAAGTGAGTACACCCCTAACTGAAATGGTGCAAATTGGGCCCAATTAGCCATTTTCCCTCCCCTCACCGGACCGCCAATAGTGTATTATTGTTTTATAACATTTATTGTAAATAAAAGATTGCACTTACATGCATGCTGAACAATACATACTACAGTCTCCCTTGCGAGGTACAGGTGACGGCGGCCGCCTGTAGTGCGGACCGCCGCATTACAATGTGTGTGATGACGCGGCGCCTCCTCCCGATTGGGCATCGACTGAGATAGGAGGGGAGCCCGCCTTTCCTTTGGTGTGTGATCTCTGGAGTGGAGCTATACATTTATATGCCCATATTATCTCATCTTTCTGGTAAGAAGCTAAGCTGGTGGTGGGACACTGAATTTACTCACGTGGTTTCTACTTTTCCGGCTCAACGGTTTCACCACAAGAATTTTTGATTTGGACTTTGATTGTGCATTATTTGGGACTGATCTTGTCATGATATCCACTTTGTGGTCACCAATATTTTGACACATACTGGTGTATTTACTGTTATCACCGTTGATTTATTTCAGTTTGGATCAGAATAATTTTTACACATGTAATAAGCACATTTGGTTGGTTTTATTCCAGACCCTTCTGTCGTGTTTTTAGTTAAACATGATTTCACTTTAATTTCAAATATTGATTTGGTTAGCGCACCTGATATATACATTATACAACCAATATGCCCCCAGTCATTATACTGGTGTAAAGTGCAGGAGTTATACATTTCCCTGTTTTCCACCTTCAGCAACTCAGAAGGACAACTCCCGATGAGGCAAAGGTGGTTGGGCATGTGATCTGCAGCCACATATACAGTCCACCCACTGCTAGTCCTAGCATGTGAATGCTTTAAGATAAAACTTTATTGGCAAGACCCCCTAATGTGGGATTTTTTAAGTGCATGAAATTTTAATTTCCATACACAGTATGTGTAAAAGGACAATACAATACAAAAGTCCAATAAAATAACATAACATTGCGGTTGAAATGTATATTACTGTTGTGTAAGTGTAACCTCAAATCAACTGTAATAACAGAGATATGAACCAAGCGCGTTTCGAAAAATCGTATCGTTTTTCTTCCTCAGGGGTATATGGTTACACAGTGCATTTTTTATGTTATATAAAGAGAAAATATGATTAAGTTAAATGTACAAACATATTGCATCCAGTAAACCCATCATACATGTTCGCACCAACCTGCTGGGGCTACACAACAATGAAAAAACAACCGCATAATTAAAAGCACATAAGAGTGTTTTTTGCTGTCGCCTGTAGCTTAAAGGTTAAACCTTGAGGGCCACCGCCCATAACTCCACAGAACCACAAGGGGTACATAGAATGAGCACCCGTCTGCTAAATAAAAAATGATTGTATGTAAAAAGACCAATTGACTGTGTATATTGATGCATATGTGAACAACTTTCACATAGTTTAATATGCCTACCGAGGGGGGGGGGGGGACATCCCGTCTCCTATAAGTATTGGCTGAAGAGTGTAGAGAACATAAAGATGCCACTAGGAACACAGCATTAGCAGGATATGGCCAGAATCTAGAAAAATAGACAAAGGCCATGACTACAGTAAATAGTAAAAAAAATCTGGCATCTTTCATAATAACCTTGGGAGCCAAACCACTGGTCTTGGCTCTCGAACAAGACAAAGCAATTGCCTTACAGGCCTCCCTGAAAAATTGATAATATTACAATAGTAACAACTGTTAGCACTAAAAGATATCTGTATACTCTATATGGTATTAGAATGTAACATTCCTCTAAGCTGCTAAGTAGCAGTTCAGTAGGAAGAAAGTAAAAAACAGAGGAAAACCAGGGGGAGTTTTGTTTGTCGAGGGCAAAAAAATATCCAAACAGTTACCTGAGATCCAATGGCTCAATCCTTCCTATTGCCATGTTAACCTAAAAATGCTGTTAATGCAATGGTTATATATAGAGGATCTTAATTCTGGGAGTACTTCATGGGTATGAAGGAGGATACAAAACACATCTTGGTCCTAATTGGCTGCAAGGGGCTCAGTTACCCCCTGAATCTCTGGCGCACAGCTTCTTCCCCTCTCGCAGCACCACCCGCTCACATGGAGCGGGCAGTGCAGAGATGACATCCGGCGGAGGTGACATGGAAAGACAATGCCCACCACCGTGGAGTGACGTCCCGCTTTAGGGACTCGCCAGCGCACACCTGCTACCATGGAACCCAGGATGCTGCCCAGCTCCATGCATCCTTGAATCGGGCCGGCAGCATGTTAACGTTGACGGCCCCCCATGCGCTGGGTGGAACCAGAGGAAAGAAAGGCAGATGATGGCCCCCTGGTAGCAACCAGGGAGAACAGGGGGCAGCAATTACATAAATCACAAAAGAGCATCAGAAAAAGAAAGAAGAGAGAGAAGAGAAAAAAACAAAAAAGAGGAAAAAAGAAAAAAAGAGGAAAGCACATTGATCAAACTCAGAAGCCAAAAATAATTTCTATACCTGAATATTATGCAGTGCAAAATCATGAAAGGGAAAAAGAAAATTAAGATAAAAACCTTCTGCCTTTACAACCCCTTTATCTTGTCACAGGGACATTGCTCTTATGAGCTCATGTTTTTTAACTTGACAATCCGTTTAATATTGGTCTGTACAGTATACACACCATTTTAACCATGTTTGGTCATTTTGACCCTGTTTGTAGTGTTATACCTAACCTGCACCTGTTTAGTAAAGTTCAAACTAAAGCTACCTTCTGTCTGATCATTCAGCTAATTTTTCTACCTGTTACATTTGGTGTCTATGAACAGGAGTGGCCATGTTAGACAATGGTGATAGGAGTGCTTTAATAGCCCACTAATTATACTCAGAGGGGAAGAACGCAGTCTCCTGTGGCTGCAATCATGTCCCCCTTTTTCCTGGCAGGATAGCAGGATTCCTGCTGCAGAACATACCCAATTACACAATGCCTGCAAGAGAAAGATAGGAGTAATCCCAATTTTATGTTTCATAAACTGTTTCAAAGGAGTGTTAGTATCTTAAGAGCAGGTATATGAGGTGTGTCTAAAAAGTTTGGTGAATGGTCTGATATCTCAATGGGAACATGGGCCAGGTTTGCGCACATCCATATGGCTATCCAGAGACATGTCGAGAAGCACCAACTAGCGTGGAGTACATGTGACCATCAGAGTAAACCCGCACTGGGCAGTCGAACATAGTCAGTGTGAGAGGTAGGTGCAATGGAGTGAACATCAAGTTTTCCTACAAATTGGGGAAAACAGCAACAGAGAAATGTTGATGCAAGTCTACGGCCATCGACAAGTAGAACCCCAGGCATGATCGAGTGAGTGCGACAAATGCTGGCATCAAATAGCCGACTTACTCTATGAGTGATGGCGGAGGAATTGGGCTTTAGCAAGGACACAGTGCGCATCATCATCCGCAAAGATCTGGGTAAGCGGAAGATCTGTTCCTGGTTTGTGCTGCACAAACTGACAGACAAACAGAAAGCAAAACAGGTGGAAACATCTGGAGATTTCATTACCATGTGTGATCAGGATCCATTCTTTCTAGGAACCATCATCACAAGGGATGGGACCTCACTGTGCAATCCATATGCGCTGATTCTTGGCTGAGCGCGGCGTACCTGTTCTCAATCATCCACCATACTCCCCTAATCTGGCACCTGCGGACTTCATTCCGTTTCCCCACTTGAAGAGCTTCATGAAAGACGCACATTTTGTGGACGTGGCAGCAATCCAAGAATGTGTGACAGCGAATCTGCAATTAATTCCTAAAGAGGTGTTTGCTGACAGTTTCCAGAAGCTTTATGAATGGTACCAGAAGTGTGTTGTGAAGGATTGCAGTATAGGTATTTTGTTTGCATCTTCTGTTTTGTTTGTTTTCTGATATCATTCACCAAACTTTTTTGACACACCTATAAAGGCTTGCATTTACGCATGTCAGTCACAGGCAGGAAACTGCCCTTCATCCATGGCTCCAGCCCCATGGGTAGGCTCAGCTCAAGACAAAATTATCTATGTTAAAGCACAGACCAGAATTCCCCTCCTCTCTCCAGGGGTAAGAGTGGATACCCTCTTCAGAATTCAAAATTCAGGAAACTTTAGTTATTTAAAGGGAAATTATTGTGGAGAAGGAAAACATTGCCTTGTAGGCAGCCAAGGCAGGAAAGGTAACCATCCCCAGGTGGGGGCTGTTGAGTTGGGTCACCTCCAGAGAGACTGCAACCATGCACAGAGGAAGCCACTAAACTACAACTACCCACTACCAGGAGTCAAACAGTGGGCAGCAAAGTTGAATGACTCCCTATTCAAGAACCTAAAATGTGGCAGTCATCTATCCTGTTGTCAGCGGATGATTCGATGACCAATAGATTTGTAGATTGTGAAGTCTTAACACTGCCAGAACCAGTGTTCGAGCAATGAGCCTGAACACATCATCGATATCATTGAGAGCCACCTACAGTATGAGCTCATTATTGAGGTCGCTAGGATGACCAGGATATAAATGGAGCTGTGGAGGTAGGACCTCAGCCAGAAGTAGTAGTAGTAGTGTAGTGATCTCACATGCCTCTGGGTGGAGGGCAGCCACAGGTGATGCTTGACAGGAATATCATCTGGGGACTGAGGGCTGCAGTGTTGAAGAGGTGCTCTGCACACATGGGCCCACCTAAAGAAATCAGACAACTGCTACCTGCTCTGGAAGCCCTGGAAAAGTATAACAAGGGAGAAACACAAGGAAGATCCAGTGATTGCTCCTCTAATAGAGGTAGTGCCTCGGTCCCAGAGAAGGATTGAAGCTATTACCAAAAAAACAAACAAATGCTGATTGAATGATCCCATCTTATGAGGGATAGTATATGGTACCGTAGAATAATGTTCCCTATGACTGGTGACAGGTTATACTGTCAAAGGCTCGGACCCTCTTCATGGCAGAAAGAGTCCATGTGGGAGTGAGACACAGGGTGTTCATGGTTCAAGAGACAAGAAATGTGCATGGGTCTGATACAGCACATGTCTGCCACACTGAAATTACTGACCATCAATTTTCTTAAAGTGATATAACAGGCAATGTTTTTTTTTTTTCCCAAAAAACAAACATGTCATACTTACCTGCCCTGTGCAGTAGTTTTTCACAGAGCAGCCCTGATCCTCCTCTTCTTGGGTCCTCCGCCGGCGCTCCTGGCCCCTCCCACCTACCGAGTGCCCCCAGAGCAAGTAGCTTGGTATGGAGACACCCAAGCAGGCTCCCTCCTGGGCCACTGCTCTGCATGTTGATTCACACACACAGAGCCATGTCTCAGTTCGGCACTGTCCCTCTCTCGCTTCATTGGCTCACTGGCTGTGATTGACAGCAGTGATAGCCAGTAGTTCCCGCTGCTGTCTCAGCCAATGAGGAGGGAGAGTCCCTGGAGAGCCGAGGCTCTCGTTAACATTGCTGGATCATGGCGGGGTTTAGGTAAGTATTAGGGGGGTTGGGGGGGATGGGATGCTGCATACAGAGGGGTTTTTACCCTAATGCATGGAATGCAGGTAAAAAAACAACTTTCTGCCTTAAGAGCCTCTTTAAACTTGATATGTCAGAAGACAGATACCATAATGGTCTGGTTATGGTTGACTTGTGGCAGTACCGACGTGTAACCACATCACCAAGACCACCACCCGGACAGGGTGGGAGCACTTCTGCCTACCTTAAGACTGTCTTCAAAAGATATATTCGGATCAGGGATCCTGTTTCAAAATCAATGAGAAACAAAAGAAATGGACCTGTTACTTGTTCAAAATGGTCTGGAAATACAACTATATAGTGCGTTTTACAACAGGATGCTCCCCCCACCATGTTATGCTCTGAAAAAAAATACTCAGAGGCCCACAGACATTTGGGCTAGGGTCTCCACAGAAGAAACAGAGCGCAGTCCTAATTCTTGGATTCGTGAATGTAAATTATGCCTGTCTAAAGTCCAAGAATTTGTTAAAGCCCAGTCATGGGTTGAGCAAGGGGATTTGGAAGTAATAGACTTTGACTTTTAACCTGGGGACAGAGTGCTAGTTCAATGCAAAAGCACACACCAGCAAGGAAAAGTACAAGCACTGTAAAAGAACTCTCTGGAGTTGTCATAAAATCTTCCTATTCCAGGTTTGCCAGTCTATGATAATCACAGAGAAGGTACTCGAGAAAAAACAAGGAACATTGCAAGTTCCTCATGTTCATCCAGAACCACAGGGAGCCCATGGGGTTTTTTCAAAGAACCTACCCAAATTCATGAGACAAAGGCATCTTTCTACCAGAGCTTCAATGGTGGCTACCTCCTATTCTTCCATCATTACCTCCAAGACCTCCAGGAGAAACCATGGATCCTGACAATGTTACACAGCCCAGTGGCCACCCAGCTCAGGTTCATGATCCTGTTGTGGAGACCTCTGAAATGTAATGCATTGATGTGTTTGGGCGCAGAGGCACATTGCGACTTGTGCCAGAAGATGGAGCCAAGGCTCAATCCCTGAGGCACTCTCAAAAATCTGACTCCAGGAGACCCCCTGAATGCTTTGTGCAGGATGACTTTGTTTGGTCTGCAAACTTGCCAGGGGCAGCAAGTTCTAGCGAGGTGGAGTAAAGCAAAGTACCTCTTTAATTACCATGCCCAGATGCAGTCCTTTTTCCACAACCCCCTGAGCATGCTTTTGCTAAATGTCATTTTAAAGCTACCTTTTGTCTGATCATTTGGACAAATCCCCCTACCTGTTACAATACACCTTAAAAAATAATCACAGAAGATTGTCTTTCTGACATTATATGAGCAGTAGAATGCAAAATGATAGTCTATTTTGGGTTAAAATGTCATGTTTGCACACAATTTGGGGACTGTTTCATTCACTCTCAAATTCCATCTGCTTACTCACAGAACTGTTACCCAACGTGCTGGCGAATCTGAAATGCTTAAGCGGCTGTATATAGCTCAAAAAGGAGTTCAGAGGTGAGAATATTAAGCCATCGGCCTATTATATTTAAAGACATTGAAAAAACAGTAGAAACCTGCAAAGTCAAGCAAACATTTAAACCAGCCAACCACAAAGGCACACTGCCCTCGCATGTCATACCTTAGCGAATGTAGAAAAAAATCTTTCCAAGGATATACTTGATTTCACATGCATTCCTGCTAATAATGAAATATTTTGCAAAATACCCAAAAGTATTCAGTCTATGTATTGTATTGTATTCAGTGAGTCAACTGTGAGCCCAAAACACCACCCCAACATTTAAATCTTTTAATTACATCACATATATTGTAATTATTTACACTGGATTTAGGGATGGACAAATAAACTTCTGTTAGTTAACAGCAAGTCTGAAAGTAATTCAACGGCCTTGGTTATAAATAAGCAAGGAGGTACATTTAGTATACTTATACATTTTCATTTGCAGCTGTTACATTTCTAATAATATGCAAGTGCATGATTTAATTATTTCATGCACAGACTGTTGTATCACTTGAAATGCTCCATAATAAAGAAAATGTATGCTCTGCCAATTAAAGTTAGACCATTTGCAGTCTTTATTCATGCAGTTATTTATATGGTATTCTTCTAATATATCAGTGTACCAAATCTGAACCTGACCTGGACCTGAACTGGATTTGTACAGCTTGAGGTCAAGAAACCATTTTATGTAAGTTTTTTTTTCCTGTTCTTACAATGCATAAACTTGTCATCTTATTCTTTGGGGTTTTTGGTTCCTCCTCTTCATTTATCCCTTAGATTTGTGTTGGATTTGAAACTGATTGAAAGTCTTTCTGGCAGGAGGTCAGAACCTCATTCTGTTGTTACTGAAACCAGTTCAATTTCATCTCAGTCTTCTGTGTCCAAAATAATGAGAATGTACTTAAATAGATTTCTGCAATTTCTCTGTATTGCCAGTATTTCAGAAAAAAATACATACTATGTAAATGTATTGTCTAATATCCCACAGATGTTTGCACATAATTTTCATGAAGATACCAAAAGCTTTGTAAAATGGTGGCTATCATATACTGTAGTATTTGTAACTGTGTCATGTTTAAGAGAGTTGAGCAATCAGTATAAGGCTATGAATATAGTTTAATACCAGTTGCCAATGGTCTCCTATCCAGGGACAGTCTTGGGTTTGGGGATTTGCCCCTGGAAATGCCCTTGGATTCAGATATAAACGCATTTACCAAAGAAATTCCTTTTTCCCAAAATGTTTAATAAAAATATGGCTTGTAAATTAAAAATATACATAAGACTCAAAAACACCTTGGGGACAGTGAGAGAGTAGCTGTATGTCAATTTAGCTGCAACATGTCTCTAGAAAATGTTTAGAAATGTTGGCAGTAGGGATGATCGAACGGTTCGGGTCCACCATCGGTTCGGCCCGAACATTGGGTGTTCGAGGTTCGGCCGAATTTAGAACTTTTTGCCCAAAAAGTTCGGAATTCGGCAACCAGAACCGCCCAAAATGCAATGCTTCAGGAAATGGGCTTTAAAAGCCTGTGATTGGACCAGAACCATTAGCAAAAGCTAATTGAGGGGGCAGGAGAATGCTAGGAATGTGATTGGAGTGACTAGGGGGTCCCTAGACCAATCATTAGTGAATACGCCCCCCAGTATATAAGATCGCCCCCCGCCAAATTCCTAGCATTGTTATACTGGACATGGAAGAGAGTGGAAGCAGTTCTGTTAATTTTACTTTAAAAGTGTCATTTAGCTATTTATTAGTGTGAGGAAAGGGATATCTAGTGTAGTTAGAGTGCTCCTTTACACTTTAGTTAGCTTCAAAAATTCAGTTTCTGTAGGGAAAGTATGAAGTGTCAGGGGACCGTAGTGAAGTGTAGGGTTAACTGGCAGTGACTGCTATGGCAGGGTGACAAAACCCTTCCATAGCAGGGTGACCGCTAT
This sequence comes from Pelophylax lessonae, assembly GCF_965119305.1. Lineage (NCBI taxonomy): Eukaryota > Metazoa > Chordata > Amphibia > Anura > Ranidae > Pelophylax > Pelophylax lessonae. Next base: position 586,276,168 of record NC_138769.1, on the reverse strand, counting down.
AGAGAAATGATCATTTCTCTGAATAGCTTCGGAACTGGAATATGGCTTCTCACCAGCCAAGCATTTTTTATGCTGCAGGGGCTGCCACTGCCAGTGCTTTTTTGAGGACATGTTTGATGTCAGACATGACATCTGAACATGTGTATAGGGGGTATATATAGACATATATGTCTGAATATATACCCCTAGACATATATAGGTGTGATAGTAGCAGAAATAAATGCTTGAGCTAATGAAATCATTTACAGTAATATATTTCTGCTACTAACACACCTATATATGTCTAGTGGTATATATTCAGACATATATGTCTATATATACCCCCTATACACATGTTCAGATGTTTTGCCTGCCTCAAAAGAACCCAAAAAAATGCCAAAAAAACGCTAGCGTCAAAAAAAAAAAATGCCCAGGTGTGTTTTTGCTGGCATTTTTTGGGGGTTTTTGGAGGCAGGCAAAACATCAGAACTTGCACAGTACCACTATACACAAGTTCAGATGTTTTTCCTGACTGCAAAGATCCCAAAAAAATGCCTTCTATTAAACCGGCAAGGTGTTACAGGAGCGAAGCAAACCCCCTGTCAGAAAGTTTTCTAATACAAACGATCTTTTTTTTCTGGTTCTGGACATGCTACAGAGCTGAAACTTCACATGTACACTTTTTAGACCCCCCAGATCTGAAATCCAAAATAAAAAAAATAAAAAAAAAAATCTCTTTTTTTTTTTTTTTTTCAATAATTGGCTTTTTTTTTAATCAAAAAATGGCAAATTTTTAAGAACTTTTTTTGTGTGATTTTGTGTCTGGGGGGTCTAAAAGGTGTACCTGTGAAGTTTCAGCTCTGTAGCATGTCCAGAACCAGAAAAAAATATCATATAGGTGTTAAAGTTAAAGGAGGGTCCCGACCCACATCCCTGTTCTACTGAAAAATTATCTTTTTTTTTTCATGGTTCTGGACATGCTACAGAGCTGACACTTCACATGCACACCTTTTAGACCCCCCAGATACTAAATCCAAAGTAAAAATCAAAAAATCTCTTTTTTTTTTTTAATTTTTCAATAATTGGCTTTTTTATCAAAAATGACAATTTTTAAGAACTTTTTTTTGTGTGATTAATAGTTAATGGGGCATGACCCAGAACCCTAGGCACTTTTTAGGGGCATTTATTGGGTTTTAGGGCTTCAAAATGGTGTTTTTTTATTACCGAAGTTCGGGTCCCATTGGTTTCAATGGGGTTCTGAAATCCGAACCGAACTTTTGGAAAATTCGGGTGTTCTGGTCGAACCGAACTTTTCAAAAGTTCGATCATCCTTAGTTGGCAGTACACGCACTGTTTTAATCTCCTTTTTTGGATTTTGATTAGATAACACTTGAATGCATGATTCGATTTGACAGCTAATGGGCCATCTTTAGGGCTAATAGGCAAACTGCTGTTTAAAAATATTTACCTCCTCTTTCACAATCCCCCACTGGTTCTATCTGTTCTTCCTTCAAGTGCCACATTAGCAACCCAGCTGCTAAGGGGACAAACGTGCAGTGAATGCCCAAGTCAGGCTGTGTGTGTCAATAGACATCCACAGCTTGGACAAGCCATGTCACCACTCCCATCTTGCAGGGTTTGACTGACAGCAGTAGAAGCCTATGGCTACCCCTGCTCTCATTGTCTCCTGTGAATCCAGGAAGTGGGAGAAGCAGTGCGGCAGCCGAAACAGGGCAGAATCAGGTAAGTGTTTAGGGATGGGGGAATACATTAAGGTAAAAGAAACACATTTAGACTTTAGATCACTTTAAAGCTGCACGTGGTGTTACAGAACAGTATGATTTTCATGAACAGTCTCAGTGACAGCATATGCTAACAGTGCATATTTGGCTGCAATTGATTTTTTTCTTTCACAGTTAGCTTGAATACATACAGCATCAGCACCCCAATTCATTTTAGTTAAAAAAAAAAATGTCTTTTTTCAGGTAGCTTATGAACAATGCATGCTTTTTTTTATATTGAACAGTAATAGACATGCTTTGATTAGCAGATAGAATTGACCATCGGTTTGCTGTTTCTATCAGGTCCTCATTAAGAATTTAGAGATCACAGATGACAAAGGCCAGCAGCAGGACAACATTAAATATCAAGTCTAGGCCCAAGTTTAGAGATAAATAGCACAGGCTCGGGTTCTACAACAAGAATTAAGATACTGGATAGTTTAATACTAGCCATTAGCAGGACAGTTTGAACCAGGGATACTAGGCCTAACTAGTAAACAGCACTGGCCTAACTTTTATTTTATCTATGGGAATGGGGGGGGGGGTTAGGTTGGAGTGTGATGAATGTGAGTGATATAATGTGCGGTGGTTTCTGTAAACATTGTTCTTGCAATTCATTTTGTAAAGGCAACTCAGAACAAATGGCCAATAATAAATGAATGCTCCACTTTTGGCTCTCCAAACGTAAAAGGCTCTATCAACATAAAATAAAAATGAAAGAAAGCCCACAAAATAAATTGCCTTGCATGAAAAATAGAAAAATATAAATAGAATAGAAGCTAAAAGTTACAGCTGATCTTAAACGAATCAAAAATAACATGATAGACTAAACACCCCCAATAATAAGAATATAAAAAATCAGCAAAGGGGTTGATTTTTGCAAAGTGCTAGCAATTAGAATTAATTAGCTTAGCTGACTCTATTCTCCGTAGGCAGTTGTTCAGCCTTTCATATGCTTTCTCTGCAACAGCTTCCAAATCACTTGCACATGGCTGCTCTGTCAACCCCCTTCCCTCCCACACACACTTTTTAATAGTGAAGGGCTGGCTTTACCAAAAGCCTCCTTATTGGCCTTTCTAAGCCTGTTGGTCATAGTTCAAAGGCCATGCAGTGTATTAAGAGTGAAAAAAATTCTCTCAGGTGATTCTGCACATTGGTTTGTCAGGACTGCAAATCTTAAACCTGCAGTTATTTACCGTAGTCCTAAACAGTAAAGATGGCCATACACAACAAAAATGTTGTCTGATTCCTGTGAATCAGCCAAAATTTGAGCTGTGGGTGGCCCTGCCAACACCATCCAGCGCAACAAACTTTAATAGAGAAATTAGTTGGGCATTGGGCAAAAATGCGACTGTTTAGCATGGATGGAGAAATCTATGGATTTTTCCTTTTTAGCCCACTGGGCTGAACAAGAGAAATCATTATATAAATGGCCAGTTTAAGTCTGCAGAGGATTATGACTATAAATACAGTTAAAATAAGGGTTAAAGCAGAATTTTAAGTTTATGATACTTGTATATGGACAACATATAGGTAGGTTTAGTACTTTCATAAGTCACTTTCTATGGATTTTTTCTTTTTAGCCCACTGGGCTGAACAAGAGAAATCTTTTAAAAAAGGCCAGTTTAAGTGTGCAGAAGATTATGGCTATAATAAACACAGTTAAAATAAGGGTTAAAGCAGAATTCTAAGTTTATGATACTTAGTACTTTCATAAGTCACTTTTGATATGTAATGGAATACTTTTAATCATGACACTGTTATTTGTACATAGATGAAAAAGATATACAGGCAATTTGTGATCCAATGAGTATTTATAAATAGATTGGTTTAATCTGTATTTTTATATAATCAAACAAATTACTATTATGTTTTTTTAACCTTGTTGCTGTGTAGTGGTATAATTATGGTTATTATTAATCCCATTACCTGCTCCTGACTATGTTAACTCCATTACTCCTGGCCTGGTCCCTTTAAGATGGGCACTCAGAGAGAAGTCATGAGTTCCTATATAGAGCAGCTGTCCAGGGTATGGGCATGACCTGAAGAAGGAGGCCACACCGTCCGAAAAGCGTTGTCATAGCAACCTGCGTATGGAGACTGTCTGCACCCACCTCCCCTCACATCGTGGCTTGAGTCTGGCATTGTGTGGCACCAGCTGGTCTGGGCGCATGCGCAGTACAGCGGGAGCACAGCGCGAATGCTGGAACCTGGATCTCGGCATCCATCCCTGCACATCTCACAGAGACAGGCCAGGAGAGGAGGCCTATTTATCACATGTGCTACTATCAAGTCTTCCATTGTGAGTGTATTGGCTCAGAGTAAGTGTTTTTTTATCCTCGATAATAAACGTTATTACACTAGGGCAAACGCACGCTCTTTTCCTTTTTTTTTTTTGCATATAAGTTTAGGCAGAAGTTTAAGTTTGGGCTTTTGGCTAGGGTACAAGATTAGGTTTAGAGCGATAGTAAGGTCAGGGGGTAATTTTCAGTTAGAGTGAAAGCACCCTAAATCAAGCAAATGACTGGTATAAGAGTGTTCTGCTGGTAACCACTTTCATATGGCTAAATCACCTCAAACCTTTTAAGCAGTAGTTTACTTTCAATCTGATTAGAACTGAAATAAATCACTATTGCATTTATATCTTGTTTTTATAGCCATAAATGTCTGTCTGAAGTATGAACCTATCATCTTCATTTATAAACCCCATATAATATTAATAATTATAATAATAAAAAATAATTTTAAATTAACAGGACACAATGCAAACAATGCACATTTAAAAAATGTATTTGTGACATTGGTAAGCACCATAAAAAAATATAAAAAATAAAAACGTGATCACCCAGAAATACTGTATAGGACTTCTCTAAATCTAATCTTCACAGTCAGTTCTTCCCAATCCCCTCTTTCTTTCATTCTGCAATAGATTTCTCAAGAGCCTTCTCTCAACAAAGTCTCCTATCTTTGGACTCACCAATTACTCAAAACTTGTCAATCTTATGGTGTTCTGAAAGACAGTGTGGAATTTCTACAAGGCCTAGTTATATTCTTTTTGAAAAGAAGATAAAACACAATAAAAAAAATATTATAGAGACATAAAATAAGAAGCATATACAAATTGTCATTTAAGGGCCCCACTCATTCAACAATAAAAAGAATAATTGAAACTTTCAATTTTTCTAGAATGGGCAAAGAATTTCGAGCCATTTTCAATAGGGATTATTAGTGAATGCTTCCCTGTCAGATTGTCTCTCTTTTATCTCAGGTCCTTGCATCTGCATCTGTAATGAAAGGAAACCTTAAGGAAACAATAGGAAGCTTAGTGTGACCGTTTCCATCAAGTTGCGGAACCAAACCACCTTAAGAACTCTTTACAAACAGGAGACTGTGGGTTCATGGGGCTCTGGAGTAGGGAAAGAGCCAAGACAAAAATGTGCCAAGTCAATGTTCTTGAGCAATGAGAGGAAAGAGAAGTGGCTCCTGTGGTCAATAGATTTATTGAGGCTAATAGAGCATGGTGGTCCTTGTAAGGCTGAAGAGATCTATCTTTTTAATGAGTTTGACAGCATTTTACACTAGTATGCTAGCAATACAGTACTTCTTTGTAGACAGCAAGGTGACCTACTATAAATTTCAGGTTCTGAAAAGGAAAGAAAACACCTCTTAAGACTTGTGTGTGGATGTCTGAAGCAGCTCTTCACAGATTATTTAAAAAAGCATTGACAGGAGTGAATACCAAGAATTATTAAGTTCAATGTGCTGTTAAATATTCAGTCTGAAAGGTTTTTTTGTACATCTGCCATCCTGAAGAAATTCCCAGAGATGTCAAAGATGCTCTATTTGAACATTTTTTTTTTTTTTTTTTTTTGCTCGTTGAAGAAATCGCAGCCCCTTATACATGCAAGTATAAAGGTCAAAGAGGCATTCTGTATAGAAATCTACATGTTAAGTTAATTAGCAGATGAATGAGTTGGAAATGAAGCCAGTACAAATGGAAGTAAACTTATTTTCATAAAACATTTTTCTATAAAAACATTTTTTATAAAAGAAGCAAGGAACACAGTGAGCATTGGGTATGGAAATAAGCAAAGTTGTGTAAGAATAAAGTCACAGGAACATCATATAGATCAATGATGACTATTTATTTTTGGAGAAACTACAAATTAGACAATTTCCGTTTTAATAAAAATTAACTGTAATTTAAATTACAAAAATAAAAAGAATAGTAGCGCAACAAGTCACTAGATGTGACTCTAAAAAAGTAAGACATTAAAATCATACATAGAAAAGGGTGTTACTAAAAACACTCTTATAAGGGTATAAAAGTCCTTTAAAGTCCATAGACCGTCCAGGAATGAGTGATGCTGCTATTGGATCACCTTTTTTGACCACCACCAAGTGTCACACCAAGGGGTCAGCAGAAATGGCAACTCACCAGATAAAGTGGCTCAGGTGTTCTCACACAAGAGCAAAATGAGCGGATATCCAAGATACAGATGATGGCTGTAGACAAACGACCTGGATATGTCACCGCTGCATACACTTAATCAGACCTCCTTTCCACCAATTCCACTCAGCATAGTGTTCACATGCAAGGCAAAATAACCCCAATAGTGAAGTATTGTAAAACTCAACTTTATTGAAAGATAGATTGCACTTACATTCGTAGGAAAAAACAGGCTTCTAAGCAGTAGCACAAGCGGCAAGGGAAGGATCCACACTCGTGTAATCACCCGGGTTGACTCCACGCCAGCCCCGATACTTCCGGGTGGGTTCTCTTCCGTGCCACGTGATGTCGGATGCGTCGTCTGGTCACGCCCCGACGCGTTTCGTCATTTCCGACTTCAACTGGGGGCGTGACCAGACGTCGCCATCCACCATCTAAATACCTCCGCTGGAACGCACCACGACCAATCGGCACAGCGGTTAGACGGCCGGAAGATGACCAGCGCTCACAGCGGCGGAAGTAAACAAACACATCCGACTTCCGTATATCCTCTGCATAGGGACAAACAGCACGGCAATGCTCAAAACTTAAACAGCGCCAGGAATGCCCGACCTAATGTGCAGAGGACACCAAAAATGCTCATATATAGATCAAGCTTGATAGTGACAATAAGCACAAGCGAAGCATTAATTTAAGGGTCTCCCCTGTGCCGATCTTATGTCTGCGGAGCATTAACAGCCACATAATACACATGACAAAATATCAGCAATTGAGCACAAAGCAAATAGCATAAAAACTTACATAAAAACAAATCAGTATATGTTTATATGGAAAAACCCATATCATATAAACCCCACATATACAGAAATAACACCCATATATAAAAGTATATATATATAAAATATATTACTTAAAAGTCACATTCATATAAAATTCATATAAAATTGTAGTAAAGCTACATGAAAAATCATTAACACCAACCATTGGTAATAATGATAATAATCCACAACCCAATAATGAACTGGGGTGCACAAAAAAGTGACCTCAAAAATAGTAAAAAAGAAGAATAAAAGAAAAGGATCTCGGCAAAAAGTCTCATGAATTACTAATATAGCAATTCAGATCCAATTCTATATTCAACCCCATCGGGGCGAGAGCCTGGGTGAGGAAAATCCATTTGGTCTCACGTTTGGACAATTCCCTCACCCAATTCGCACCCCGCCACGACGGGGTAACTCGCTCAATCCCCCAAAAGTGAAGACTCCTTGGGTCTCTTTGATGAAACTTCCGGAAATGTGCGGACACATTGTGTTCTCGCAAACCTTTCAAGATGTTGGTGATGTGTTCCCCTATTCTCACCTTTAAGGCCCGCTTGGTGCGGCCTATGTATACCAGCTTACAGGGGCACATCAATCCATAAACCACATGTGTGGTATCACATGTGATCAAACTTTTTATCTTGAACGTTTTGTCAATTACCGGAACTGTGAAGGATTCTCTTCTCCTGAAGTTGGCAGGTGTAAAAGAGCAAGCCCTACATCTGCCACAGGTGAAGAAACCCTTCATGTCTGGGAAAAAAGAGACATTCGGGGGATCTATTACCTTTTTGACGATCTGATCACCAAAATTCGGGGATCGTCGATAAATAAATGAAGGTTTAGCAGGAAGAACTGGACCTAAAGTTCTATCCATTTGTAAAATGGGCCAATGCTGTCTAAAGATCTCCTCTAGCTTTTTATAATCATTGGAGAAATCTGACAGAAAGCTCCATTGTTTGGGATCATCATTAACATTTACATTTACAGGTTTGACAGAAGGCCTTAGAGGTCTGGGAGCATTCTTGATTTTGATAATCTCCCTATCCAGACAAGATTCATCATAACCCTTGGCAATGAACCTGTCCTTCAAGACCTCTGCTTGTTCCATATAGTCAGTGACAGAGGAACAGTTCCGCCTGACCCGGACAAATTGGCCTCTCGGAATATTCCTGAGCCAGTTCGGATGGTGTCCGCTCTGAATCGCCAAATAGCTGTTCCTGTCCGTGGTCTTGAAAAAAACTTTAGTGGTGAGTCTCTCACCCTCTCTCTTGATTATAACATCTAAAAAGTTAATTTCGTTCAGACTATAATGGAAATCTAACTTAATATTATTCCGATTGGAATTTAGATGTTCCGTAAAGCCAATCAGGCCTTCCTCTGATCCCTGCCAGATGAAAACAATATCATCTATGAAGCGCCTATACAGTAATAACTCCTGTCGTTCTTGATTGAAGACAAACTTGTCCTCCCACTCCGACATGAACAAGTTTGCCAAACTCGGAGCAAACTTGGCGCCCATAGCAACACCTGTTTTTTGGCTGAAGAAGTCGCTCTGATGCCAAAAATAATTATGGCTCAGACAGAAATCTAAAGCCCTGCCAATGAACACTTTCTGTTCCCTAGGCAGATCGTCCCTTTGACTCAGTGCCCAATTAAGGGACAATAGAGCGTCCTCGTGCTGGATGATAGTGTACAGGGACGACACGTCGGCCGTAACGAGAAAGACCGGCGAGTCCTCCCCCAGCACAATACCATCCAGCACGAGGAGAAGATCAGCAGTGTCCTTCAAAAAGGCCTTTGTTTTGACCACACTCTTTTGTAAGAACTGGTCCAAGTATTGGCCCAAACGTGCACTCACCGAACCAATCCCATTAACAATTGGGCGTGGAGGTGGGTTGGTTGCGTCCTTATGGACTTTGGGGAGCGTATACAGGATAGGGATGCGGCAAGCACTAGGTATTAGATAATTGCGTTCTTTTTTAGTTAGAACACCATCCCTAAAGCCTGATTCTACCAGACGTTTTAAATCTGCCACAAAGTCATTCGTGGGATCTCGAGATAATCTAGTGTAAGTGGAAGTATCACTCAACATAGTTTTAATTTGGTCATGATAAAAACATTTATCCATGACTACCACTCCACCCCCCTTATCGGCAGGGCGGATGATAATCTCTTTACGAGATTCCAATGAATCAAGGCCTTCATGTATATGCTTATACTTCTTGCTGACCTCATACACAGGTTCCAAAGATTGTAGATCACGCAAAACTAAACTCTTAAATACTTCCACATAGTGGTTGTTGCTCACCGGTGGATTAAAGGTAGACTTATTGCGTAACCCACTATTGATCATCCCTCCACTCCTCCTATTGCTGATGGATGTAATGGGATTGTTTAAAAAGTGTTTCTTTAGATTCACTTTTCTTATATATTTATGTATGTCAATATAAGTATTAAACTTATTGACAGGTCTTTTGGGGGCACATTTAAGCCCTTGGTCCAAAATATGGAGTTCACTTTTGGTTAAACTTACACTGCTTATATTAAATATTCCCTCATTTACCAGTCTCTCCTTCTTTTTTTGGAACTGTATCCTTCTTCCGGCCCGTACTCCTCTTCGGGGCGCGGATTTTCTCGGAACAGTTGCCTGTCGGGTTGTGGATATTTGTATGGTCGATTCTGACCCCTCCCCCTGCCCCTGCCCCGCCCCAAAAAAGGCTGCCTGGGTGGGTTTAGGGGGGTTTTCGGGCCAGTGTCCTCTGTCCCTCCATTGGATCTATTGGCAAGGGCCTGGTATTGGTTATGGGTGGGGATCCCAGTTCCCTGGAAATTCCCTCTTGACAGGTCCCTCTTGGTTTTATTTCCCCTATTATTATAATTTAAATTACAATATTGTGTCCATTAACCACTTAAGCCCCGGAGGATTTGGCTACTCAAAGACCAGGGCCTATTTTGCGATTCGGCATTGCGTGATTTTAATGGACAATTGCGCGGTTGTGTGACGCTGTACCCAAACAAAATTGACGTCCTTTTTTCCCCACAAACAGGGCTTTCTTTTGGTGGTATTTGATCACCTGTGCGATTTTTTATTTTTTGCGCTATAAACAAAAAAAGAGCGTCAATTTTGAAAAAATAACAATATTTTTCAAATTTTTTTATGAAATTCCCCCCCAAAACATTTAAAAATCAAAATGTTTTAACATTTTAGGCCAATTTATTTTCTGCTACATATGTTTGGTAAAAAAATGGCAATAAGCATATTTTGATTGGTTTGCGCAAAAGTTATTGCGTTTACTAACTAAGGGAAAGATTTATGTCATTTTTATTGTTTTTTTTAACTAGTAATTGCGGCGATCTGTGATTTTTTTTGCGGGACTGCGACATTGCGGCGGACAGATCGGACCCCTGACTGACATTTTTGACACTTTTGGGGGTACCAGTGACATTACTATAGTAATCAGTGCTATACATATGCACTGTTGCTGTAAAAATGACACTGGCAGGGAAGGGGTTAACTTTATTGGTGAACAAGGGGTTAAATGTGTCCCTAGGGGCGTGCTTCTAACTGTCAAGGGGCGTGGCTTTTGATGTAACCACAGAGACATACAATCCTAAATAGCAGGATCGTATGATCTCTGCAGTTACACCAGGGAGAATGACAGGCGGCTTTATTTACATCAGCCGTCTGCCTTTCTCCCTCTCCAGCGGTAGATCGCCAGTGACCGGCGGACATCGAAACCGCCGGTCACTCACGCGGGGATCCCAGTGAACGAGCGGGGGCGGGAGCGCATCTCCTATTGGCTCGTGGCGTACCGGTACATCACTTTGCCCAGGGGGGCTGACCGCCGCAGTATATGTACTTGTGGCGGTCAGCAAGTGGTTAAATTTCATATGAATATAAAAACTATTAATATAGCTATAAAAAATCAGTATAGGTGGACCCATCACCATGATTTAAAGCGGTATTAAACCCACAAGTAAAAATGTCATATATTGCAGCTTAACAATCATTAGATGTGGTGGCTGCATTCATTTTCTTTTTTTAGGCTTTTTCTTTCTGTTTTCTCCTGGTAATCTAGCCAGTAACACACCTCCTATATTAGAGTGCCCCCACTCTGGATGAAGGAGCACAAGGGGCAGTTTGGACAGCAGCATTGTCAGTATGCAGGGCGGTGACTGTTATATGTACTAGCAGATTAAAATACACTAACAAATTGAAGCCAAATTCAGGCTAACACTTTATAATCACTTACTGCCACAGTTTCTTTCCTTTTGGGATAAAGGTTTTACCTAAAATAAATAAAAGCTGATCATTGTAAGCACCCCTGACAGTGGTAAATCGTTTCTCAGGGCTTTAAACGGATACATTTTTCTGAACAGACCACCACATCTAATGATTGGTAAGCTGCAATATATGACATTTTTATTTGTGGGTTTAATACTGCTTTAAATCATGGTGTTGGGTCCACCTATACTGATTTGTTATAGCTATATTACCAGATCACTAGATGAAAATAAAAGAAAGAAAGACTAAAAAAGAAAATGAATGCAGCCATTACATCTAAGAATTGTTAAGCTGCAATATAATAAATGTTTGCTTTTGGGTTTATTACCACTTTAAGATCCCAGTAAGCTCGTACTTGCTAAATTTGATAAATCTTCCTGTTTCCTCTCTGGGTTACTGGAGGGATCTTGTACATATTCAGTTTTACTTCCCCAGGGTGAATGAGCCTCATCCCTCTCTGCTTCCCTCCTTAGGGTTGCACTCCCTCATGTTCACTATTCCAGTAATTTGAAATAATTCTCCATTACTAATAAAAATAATATTAATAATAATAAAAAATATATAGATATATATATGTATATATACTATTTTGCCAAAAGTATTGGGACACCTGCCTTTACACGCACATGAACTTTAATCGCATCCCAGTCTTAGTCTGTAGGGTTCAATACTGAGTTGGCCCAGCCTTTGCAGCTATTATAGCTTCAATTCTTACAGAAGCGCATTTGTGAGGTCAGGCACTGATGTGGACGAGGAGGCCTGGCTCACAGTCCCTGCTCTAATTTATCCCTATCGGGTTGAGGATAGAACTCTGTGCAGGCCAGTCAAGTTCCTCCACCCCAAACTTGCTCATCCATGTCTTTATGGACCTTGCTTTGTGCAATGGTCCAAATCATTTGGTGGAGGGGGGGGTTATAGTGTGGGATTGTTTTTCAGGAGTTGGGCTTGGCCCCTTAGTTCCAGTGAAGGGAACTCTTAAGGCATCAGCATACCAATACATTTTGGACAATTTCCTGCTCCCAACTTTGCGGAAACAGTTGGGGGATGGCCCCTTTCTGTTCCAACATGACTGCGCACCAGTGTACAAAGCAAGGTCCATAAAGACATGGATGAGCGAGTTTGGGGTGGAGCAACACCTTTGTGATGAATTAGAGCAGAGACTGCGGTAACAGAGGAACAAACCAACAGAGAGAAATGAGACTTAGAGCTCTGGAGATAGACAAGTAAACACTACACATATATATATGCTCTGTTCAGATTTTATTGACCGGAATTTACAACCACTTTAAAATGCTTCCAATGGTATATTTAACAGACTAAAGCCTGGTACACACTATTTGTTTTTTTCTGTTTAACCCAGCTGCCAGCTCCAGTCAGAACCGCTATACTAATTATGCAAAGTTAGTATGGTGATCTCCCCCACTCAGCTGTTTTACTCTGACAGGACCCACCCCCCCCCCCCCCCCCGCCATGACACTCTGATCAGCATTCTCCGTCGTTGGCTGAAAGCACTGATCGGGAGTTGGTCGGAGGCTGGTTTTCCAGCATGAACATCCGACAAAAGCCGGCCAAACAGCTGGCTTCTGTAGGACAAACTGACATACATATGGGCTAAATGTCGGCCGTTTTTTTTTTCTTTTGATCTGGTAAAATGTCTCCCAACATTTGGCCTGTGTGTACTTGGCTTTAAAGGGAGAACAGATTGCATACATTTTTACTTAGTTCCAACTTCTGTTGTTCTCTTCTGTTTGCGAATAAAATTACCAGTAACAAAAACTTAAGAAATGCTGGGTGTGATTTTGCTGATTGAATTTTTAGAGATGAGAACAGGAAAGACAGGAAGGCTTTTAGACTTATAGCAGTGCCGGAGAAAGTGGGTTGTAGGCTGGACAAGAATGTATGTGAGTGGGTTGGGTGGCTGAGGAAGGTGATGTGAAAGTTAATAAGAAGTATATATACTGCAGTTGCCAATTATTCCTGATTTATAGTTAGAGCCCCTGGTTTTGCCCTTGTCATTTTCACCCTGAAAATGTATACAGTTTTCTGTACTATTCAGCCTATTTTCCTCCCTTTATTTTTTCATCTTACTTTTTATTGCAATGTTACATTTTTGAAACAAATTTATTAGGCATGCTTTAATAAAGAGACCCGTGTCTTTTGGACACAAGAGACGAGAGATTGGCATTAAAGCGGGCTATTTCTAAAAATTTGAAACAAAACAAGAGGAGAAGTTGCTATCCAAGGTTATTGAATTCCTCATCTAACCTTTTGTCAGTCACTCTGTTCCCCATTATTGTCACCCTGTTCCCATATCAACCTGTCCCTCATTTATTTTATGCAGATTTCCCCACCCCACACCATCTGCGTGCAAGGCATTGGGCAGTCCAACTCTCTTCTGTGATTGCACCATAACATATAGATCTACTAACAGCCTTTGGGCTCATTCACATGGGCAGCTGGGAGGGCCTTGTAAACAGGTGGCTGAGCTTCAGTTTAACGATCTCCCAACTGCCCACCAGAATTCAATATTTCAGCCTAACAGGGAAGTACACATGCCACGACCGCAATGCTTTACCTTTCTGCCACAGCATTTTTTACTTGGGCTGCAGCGTTTGACAGGTGGCAGCGCCTATCAAACTCAACCATTGAGATCAATGGAGCAACACCTCTACCGTGAGCCAAACACTTGGCTCGTAGTTGCAACAGGATCCAACAATGTAAGATTTCTGTTTGGCAATTACACAAAAAAAAAAAAAAAAGTAAAAAACAGGCATCAGGAAGCGGCAGCAGAACCTCCTGAACACCTTTCAGCTGCTTCTCTACTGCCTTCTGAAAGGCGATTCACTGCAGATTGCTTTTAAGAGGGTGGTAAATACTGCTGCCTGTCTAAAAAGACAACCTATTGTTTAAACATTGAATGGATTATTTAGATATGCCTTTGCATTACTAAGTTTTGTTAAATCTAATGCAGATTGTACAAAAATATTGAAAATATATAGCTAACTTTAGTAGTGTATACTTGATTAGCTGAATTATATAGATTGTTCATGTAGTTCCTTACACTATATCATTGTTCTTATATTTACCAAAACTAAAACGGATTTACCTAAATAACCCAATCAATTTGTATCAAATTAGATAGCCCTTTGCACTACTAGTTGTTGGTAGACCTGAAGGAGATTGTATACTCAGAATGCAACAGGTGTGGTGATCCTTTCTGCTAGTGGTCCTTAAAGGAGAAGTACAGCCAAAGCTTGTTTGGCTGTATGTTTGGCTGTACTTTTCCTATGGTTTACAGAAGTGCAGTTATTTTTTCACTCCTGTGACCCGTTTTCAGCAGACAGCAGGCTGAAGTCTGCTGTCTGCTGAGGTAACAGAGCCAGTCCAGGCTCGGGCAAGATCAGGACACTGGAATCGGGATCCACCCACCTGCCTGGACCAGCACCCGGCTCAGCCCCTAAGCAAGCTGCTGAGAGCCTGAGCCGGCCACTCCCTTACCCTCCACAGCTCAGCACTCCAGTAAGCGTGGGGGCAGTCAGCAGCTCTCTGCTCAGGGAGCTGTGAAAACCGAGTAATCTGTGTTGTTATGCTGCTCAGTTTTCAGTGTTAGGGCCAGCGGGGGACAGATGCAGCATCGGACTGATGCGGCATCTAACTAGGTAATTATTATTGGGGGGAAAAAAGTCCATACCTCACTTTTAAGAGGATTATGACACAACAGGCCAGATGTTGAACTCCCAGCTACTGATCACATGATAGGGAACCCATCCTACCAGCTCAAGATTGTAAATAGTGACCAAGTAGGTGACAGCTTGGCCATAGTACTGAGGGTGTCTTTTCAGTGCACTCCTACTCCGCCTGGTGTCAAAGCCCTCCATCATAAGGGGAACTAAAGGGAGGATACTTACCTTTCCAGTGCTGCCCTGCTGGGGCCGGCATCTTCTCCTGCCATCTTCATTGGCTGCGAAGGAGCTAGTCAGTCGGCCACTGTAACTGAGCTGCGCATATACAGCCACGTTTACAGTACGGGTATCGCTGTGAGCAGGCAGGTAGGAATGTTTTCCTGCAGAAGAGGCATTACATGCCTCTTCTTCCTGCTCACAGTGTATCCCAGCAGAACTTTAGTTCCGCTTAAAGGTGATTATGAAAAAAATGCACAATTATATTGCTTTGTATATGGCCAGCATTAAGGAGAGTGTACAGAGATCACATATTCATATCTTTAGGCATTAAAAATGAGCTGATATAAACTGTGAACAGATGCAGATACAACCAACCAAACTAAATATGACTGGTAACTATTCTACACAATAAACTTTAGCATGTATAAAAGAAACAAGATACAATATATATTTAAAATCCAAATATAGGATTTAAAAATCGGTTACAGAGGAATTCATATCATACATTGATGTGTATCCTTGAAAAGGGTCTATGCGTTTTGCAGATTCAACCGCGTAAGATACAGGGCCCGTCAAGGCACCCAGTTTAGAAAATACTGGGGTGCCTTGATGGGGCTCTGTACCTTACGCATGTATTTGCAAATGTGTGCATACTAAACGCATGTTAGACAGGATAATTTGGTTGGTTGCTGGCTGGTCGCTAAGTTGAGCAAGGAATTTCTCTAGTTTTGCTTTGCATGCGTTGCCCTTCCAAATCTTCCTTGCTGCAAAGGCCAGTTATAGATGGGGGCAGTGACCATTTGTTTGTACTGTTGAAATATTGGTGAGGGGGCGCATTGGACACCTTTTGCTGCCATAGTGCTCCTGTACCATTAAGGAGGGGTGGGCTCCCTCCAGGGTCACCTTTGCCCTCCACTGTGGAGGCTCTCAAATTTAGAGTTAGGAATTTAGAGTTAGGGCTATAGACCATTTTTGGATGCCTTGACGGGGCTCTGTGGCTTTTTGTTTGTACCTCTGTATATAGCACAATAAGGGTGGCTGAATCCCAAAAGTATGATAATTGCTTTACAATTCTTTTGGATTAGAGAACAGTTCCTACATATGGGTTTCAAGTATGTTTTTGTCTTTTTGGCTGGAATTACAGTACTTTCTATTATTGAGCTTCTAGACTTAGAGCTCCAATTAATTTCTATTTAGGCCCGGAATGACCAATTATACACATTCAATTTTTTTTAAAATTGTCATCAGTCTACAGAGTCCCAGTAGAAGCCAGAAGCACCTTACATTTAAATTACATTCAAAGTGAATTCACATGCTCTACCCTCATGAATATTTTTTCATTCCAAATAATAGACACTTTCATTATGATTATTCTTTGGGTGCATATACATAGAATATACTATAGAGATATTCTGATGATAAGATTCTAATATCTTCATAAAACTTGCAGCTGGTGGAAGCTGGGAAATCTATTATAGCAGCTTATATGTGTTGAATCTCCTTTGGGAAACAGATGGATATTAGGACATTTATAGTGCCTTTATGCATCCTTAAAATTCATATGCAAGGGGTGCACAGACAAATAGAATGTGCATATCAATGGAAACATACATTTAGAGGCCCAAAATTCATACAAAGCCAGATTGTCATTCCACTTTCTCATCATGTATGGCTTTTCATAAATATGCATATTTATTTTTCATTTAAATAAAATAACTGGGAAAGGAAGATGTTAAACTGGTTTCAGGATATATCACTAAATGATATCCAGGAGATTAGGTCTTATTGTAAGTGCCATAACGAATTCCAGTGGCTCTTGCTTCCTGCTATTCAATTTCCCGACAAACTCCAGTAAGGATATTAACCTTTACAACACTGAATTTTATTGCAGCAATACATGGCAGGCAGGGGATTACAAAGAAATAATCATCCTCATACCCTGAGACACCATGAGACCCCATAGGCAACATCTCTGCAGCCTTTTTCACTCCAATACTTAAATACTTTTCAGATTTCAGCTGGAGTGCCAGTCCCCATGGTGTTAGCATGTTTTATAGAATTCTGGACCTTTAACTTAACCTGCAGGGTATCAGAGGTGTCCTCTGCCTATTGCCTTAGGTCTGGTGAGTTTTAACTACAGTGCTTTTATACTTCTCTATGACCTCAAGGAGTCGTTTTGTGGTGCTGTGACTGTAAGCTCTATTGGTAGATAAACTTCAACTCAAAGGTATGTTCATGAAGATTAAATGTAGATAGATAGATAGATAGATAGATAGATAGATAGATAGATAGATAGATAGATAGATAGATAGATAGATAGATAGATAGATAGATAGATAGATAGATAGATAGATAGATAGATAGATAGATAGATAGATAGATAGATAGATAGATAGATAGATAGATAGATAGATAGATAGTAAGGCATACCCAATGGTAAAGTGGTTCCAAAGGCAGAAGTTTTTTTTTTTACCTTAAAGCATTCTTTGCATTAAACGATCACCTTGTAAAACAACCCATTTAGTTTAGAATAGAAATGAAAGGCAAAACATTTTTGTATAGATTTGAAAAAATATATAAATAACTTATTTCCCTTTTTATAAATGATCACATTCCCTCTGTTACAAGAGCTGGGGGAAGGAGAAGTGGCATTACACTGAGCAGAGGCGTAACTAGAGCCTTCAGGGCCCCGATGCAAGAAACCATGAAGGGCCCCCCCAGATCCCTGGCCGGGGCCCTTCCCTTCAAGCCCATGGCTCTTCCCACTAATCCTGGGGCTCTTTATTCTCGTTGCATGGCCTTTTATTACGGTCCCGCAGCAGGATCCTTTCACAAGTTCTGCAGTGGGCTCCCTTTCTGCAATCTTGGGGCCTCCCCACAGTGGTGCAATGGCAGGGCCCGGTCGCAAGTGTGACTTTTGCAATCCTGGAAGTTCACCCACTGGTTTGCTACTGGGCCCCCTGGAGCATGGGGCCCGGTAGCAATCGCAACCCCTGCAACCCCTGTAGTTACGCCCCTGACACTGAGCTTCCCAATGAAAGGCTGTGCAGCGTGTCAGGACATGTCTGATCATTGGAGGAGAGTACTTTAAGTTTCCAGCACAGCTGGCCATGGTGTGATCTCCTGCTTAGTGTGGTCAGTTTTTAATAGGAAAGCAAGGGGAATAGCAGGAACACAAGGGCTTTCACATAGAGGAAGCAATACAAAGAGAACAGCAAACTTTCTCATATACGTACATGGTACAGCTGGCACATATCAGGAATAGGAAGTGTTGGGGTAACAAACGCTTTCAATTAAAATGTTTTCTGCATGCAGCTCTCCCTCCCCCCCAACCCCCCTAAATACGCCCCACTCTAGGTGCAGCATGTCACATAATCAACAGGTTTATTGAAGACAAATGGCAACTTACATTCAAAAGAAATGATAAGCGCTTGTCAGACGCACTGAGGGTCAAGATGATCACAGCACATGAAGATGCGTAGAGTCCTGAGAATCCATTGCTCAGTTAGGTGAGGGACCGCCAGAAACCATTGTGTTCCCAGGAGCAGCCCAGTGCCCCATCATGCCCTAGGTGCTGACATCACTGCGGGCCACTGGTGCTCGGGGTTCCACAGCCCCGGAAAGGTTCCAGGCTCCTGGAAACACAATGGTTTCTGGCGGGCCCTCACTTGATTGAGCAGCCAATCTTCAGCACTTATCTGTGCTTTTAAATGTAAGTTGCCATTTGTCCTCAATAAATTGGTTGGTTATATGACATGCTGCACTTAGAGTGGCGTTCTGTGTTTGTTTTTGACCTTTGGAGAGATTGCTTCACACCTTCTAGGAGCTTCTGCTCGAATGCTGCCTTGTTTGTCCCCATTATTGTTATTGCTTGGACTACTCACTTGTTCAGGCTCATGGACTCAGCTATCACCCATCCTTTGGCCATATACTGTAGACCCCCTAAATACTTACCTGAGCCCAGGGGCGTTGCTAGGTGAGAAAAAGACCAGGGGCTTCAGCCCGAAGGTAAATTTGATAACCCCTCCCACATTTCAAAGTAAGCCCCGCCCAAGCTCCACCCAATGCCGCTCCCCACTCAACCCTGCCCAATGCCCCACCATAAAATGTAATAAAATGTGACCACACGCATGTTAATCTGTCAACTTTCTAATCTCCACTTTTACTTGTAACTCTTCCCATAAAGCAATTAAGAGCACCAATTATGGCAATCAGGGTGCCCCATGTAGAAGCCTTTCTGGAGGCTCCTATGGAACTTCTTCAGCCATTTTGGAAATAGCAGAGGTCCCAGAACATCCACAACACACAAGAGAAATGATTTCCCAGTAGTCTAGATGAAGCACTAACACCAAATCTTTCCAAAGTAGCTGTAACCAGAAAATGGTGAGTCAGCTCCTCTATGACTTCCTGGGAAAGTTGAACATCAAGGGCTTGTTCAAGAAACCGTGCACAACGCAAAATTTTAAGTGCAAAATGCGGCAACCCAGAGTAACCGATCAGCATTTACTTATCTGACATCACACTAGCAAAAGATGAATTCTAATTGGTTGCCACAGGGTTTAGGGTGCCTTTGTACAGTTTCAGTAAATTAAGTTAAAAGGCTAATATGGGTTAAGGTTTCAAAAATCAGCCCTCCGTCACTCACCCACAGCCATCTGTGCAGTGGTGTACCTAGAGCATTTGGCACCCGGGGCGGATCCTAAATCTGGCACCCCCCAAACTTAAAAATGTACAAACACCCAAAAAAATTTGTAATGTTTTTAAGAATATTTATTGCAAACATTTCACAGCCCCCCCCCCCCCATCTCTCTAATCACAGTGCCCCCTTTTGCACTCTCTGCCTTCCCTGCACAGTCCTACCTTTGGCATAAACAGATCGCTGATACTATTAGCAATGTGTTTAAATTTGAGTAAGAGATTGGAGACATCCTACAGGAGATGGTCAGAGACTGCGGACATGATACAGGAGAGGGTCAGAGACTGCGGACATGATACAAGAGATGTTCAGAGACTGCAGACATGATACAGGAGATGGTCAGAGACTGCAGACATGATAGAGGAGATGGTCAGAGACTGCAGACATGATACTGGAGATGGTCAGAGACTGCAGACATGATACTGGAGATGGTCAGACTGCAGACATGATACAAGAGATGGTCAGAGACTACAAACATGATACAGGAGATGGTCAGAGACTGCAGACATGATACAGGAGATGATCAGAGACTGCAGATATGATACAAGAGATGGTCAGAGACCGCAGACATGATACAAGAGATGATCAGAGACTGCAGACATGATAAAGGAGACGGTCAGAGACTGCAGACATGATACAGGAGACGGTCAGAGACTGCAGACATGATACAGTAGATGGTCAGAGACTGCAGACATGATACAGTAGATGGTCAGAGACTGCAGGCATGATGCCAGAGATGGTCAGAGACTGCAGACATGATGCAAGAGATGGTCAGAGACTGCAGACATGGTAAAAGAGATGATCAGAGACCGCAGACATGATGCAAGAGATGGTTAAAGACTGCGGACAAGATACAGGAGATGGTCAGAGACTGCAGACATGATACAAGAGATGGTCAGACTGCAGACACGATACAGTAGATGGTCAGAGACTGCAGACATGATACAAGAAATAGTCAGAGACTGCGGACATGATACAAGAAATGGTCAGACTGCAGACATGATACAAGAGATGGTCAGAGACTGCAGACATAGTACAGGAGATGGTCAGAGACTGCAGACATGATACAAGAGATGGTCAGAGACTGCAGACATGATACAGAAGATGGTCAGACTGCGGACATGATACAAGAGACGGTCAGAGACTGTGGACATGATACAGGAGATGGTCAGAGACTGCAGACATGATACAGGAGATGGTCAAACTACAGACATGATACAAGAGATGGTCAGACTGCGGACATGATACAAGAGATGGTCAGAGACTGCAGACATGATACAGGAGATGGTCAGAGACTGCAGACATGATACAGGAGATGGTCAGACACTGCGGACGTGATACAAGAAATGGTCAGAGACTGCGGACGTGATACAAGAGATGGTCAGAGACTGCGGACACGATACAGTAGATGGTCAGAGACTGCAGACATGATACAAGAAATAGTCAGAGACTGCGGACATGATACAAGAAATGGTCAGACTGCTGACATGATACAAGAGATGGTCAGAGACTGCGGACATAGTACAGGGGATGGTCAGAGACTGCAGACATGATAGAAGATAGAAGAGCACTAGGGAGGCTGGAGAGCACAGGAGGAGCTGAAGGGCATGGGGGGGCACTGGAAAGAAATAGGGGGGGTTGGAAAGCATTGCAGGGGGGTTAGAAAGCAAGGGGGTGGAGAGCGGGGGGGGCAGGGAAAACCAGGGGGACAAAGTACGGGGGAGGGGGGGGGGAACTGAAGAGCACTGGGGGGGGCTGTAGATCACTGAGGGGGGAGCCAGGCAGCACAGGGGGGAGGGGGGGCTAAAGAGCACTGGTGGGGGAGGGCCTGAAGAGCTCTGGGGGGTACTGGAAAGGGGGGTTTAAAGTATGCATTTATTAGATACAGAGCAGAAAAATACATCAACATCAGCAGTTCTATGGCACATCATTCTTTGTCAGTTAAACACTCTGACCTATACATATCTGTGAACACTTGCAGATTAATATGTGCACATTATTCTAGGTATATTTGGGACAGTGGCGGCTGGTGCTCAAATTTTTTTTTTTTGGGGGGGGGGACGCAAACAGAAAAATGTAATAGGTATTGCTTTGCGGCAAAAAACGCTGTAAAAAATTGCGTGACTTTGAGGTTGCAAAAGTGTGAAAGGGGCCTTCAGTAATTAAGGTATAGTGTGCCCCCTTTCAATGCAGAGTGGCCAGTGTACATGCCGCTTTCAATGCACAGTGAGCCAGCGTACATGCCCCCTTCAATGCAGTGACCAGCGTACATGCCCCCAATGCAGAGATCAGCGTACATGCCCCCAATGCAGAGATCAGCGTACATACTCCAATGCAGAGATCAGCGTACATGCTCCAATGCAGAGATCAGCGTACATGCCCCCAATGCAGAGATCAGCGTACATGCTCCAATGCAGAGATCAGCGTACATGCTCCAATGCAGTGACTAGCGTACATGCTCCAATGCAGTGACTAGCGTACATGCTCCAATGCAGAGATCAGCGTACATGCCCCCAATGCAGAGATCAGCGTACATGCCCCCAATGCAGAGATCAGCGTACATGCTCCAATGCAGAGATCAGCGTACATGCCCCCAATGCAGAGATCAGCGTACATGCTCCAATGCAGAGATCAGCGTACATGCTCCAATGCAGTGACCAGCGTACATGCTCCAATGCAGAGATCAGCGTACATGCCCCCAATGCAGAGATCAGCGTACATGCCCCCAATGCAGAGATCAGCGTACATGCTCCAATGCAGAGATCAGCGTACATGCCCCCAATGCAGAGATCAGCGTACATGCTCCAATGCAGAGATCAGCGTACATGCTCCAATGCAGAGATCAGCGTACATGCTCCAATGCAGAGATCAGCGTACATGCTCCCAATGCAGAGATCAGCGTACATGCTCCAATGCAGAGATCAGCGTACATGCTCCAATGTAGTGACCAGCGTACATGCCCCCTTCAATGCAGAGAACAGAATACCATTCCCCCAATGCAGAGATCAGAATACCATTCCCCCAATGCAGAGATCAGCATACCATTCCCCCAATGCAGAGATCAGCATACCATTCCCCCAATGCAGAGATCAGCATACCATTCCCCCAATGCAGAGATCAGAATACCATTCCCCCAATGCAGAGATCAGCATACCATTCCCCCAATGCAGAGATCAGCATACATGCCCCCAATGCAGAGATCAGCGTGTGTGCCCCCTTAACTACCTGGAGCAGCAGCGGTGGCGGGCGGCTTCTTCTCGGTCCCGGTGACCGGCAGCGCGTCTCCACGAGTCCTCCCAGCAGCGGCGGCGGCCGGCTTCTTCTGAGTCCCGGTGACCGGCGGCGCGTCTCCACGAGTCCTCCCAGCAGCGGCGGCGGGCGGCTTCTTCTGAGTCCCGGTGACCGGCGGCGCGTCTCCACGAGTCCTCCCAGCAGCGGCGGCGGGCGGCTTCTTCTGAGTCCCGGTGACCGGCGGCGCGTCTCCACGAGTCCTTTCGCTTCTGCCTCCTCCTCGGCTAATGGCAAGGAGTTTGCCTTGCGGCCAATCAAGAAGCACGTATTGGACGCTCTTCCTGATTGGCCAGGAGGAGGATCGGTGTGACAATAGCGAATTTTCATTCGCTATTGTCACACAATGGGTGGGATCGGGACGCACTGCTCTGCGCCCCGGGTCCACCCTTTGCATCGCCCTATTAGAGCCTCTGGCTCTAATCAGGTGATGCCAAAAAAAATCCCATTGAACTACATGCGCCCTCTGTACACCGGCTGCCACTGATTGGGGGTCTTTTACAACCTTATGTGGATGGATTCCAAGGATGCCCCTCCTATCCAGTCACACAGGGAGACTTGCTCAGGCACTCACCTTCTTCCTCCTCCCCCCCCCCTCAGACACTCACCTTCTTCCTCCTCCCCCCCTCAGACACTCACCTTCTTCCTCCTCCCTCCCCCCCTTGGGCATTCACCTTCTTCCTCCTCCCTCCCCCCTCAGGCACTAACCTTCCTCCCCCCCTCAGGCACTAACCTTCTTCCCCCTCCCCCCCTCAGGCACTAACCTTCTTCCCCCTCCCCCCCTCAGGCACTAACCTTCTTCCTCCTCCCTCCCCCCCTCAGGCACGAACCTTCTTCCTCCTCCCCCCCTCAGGCACTAACCTTCTTCCTCCCCCCCCCCTCAGACACTAACCTTCTTCCTCCTCCCCCCCCTCAGACACTAACCTTCTTCCTCCTCCCTCCCCCCCCTCAGGCATTAACCTTCTTCCTCCTCCCCCCTCAGGTACTCACCTTCTTCCTCTTCCCCCCCCCCCAGGCACTAACCTTCTTCCTCCTCCTCCCCCCCCAGGCACTCACCTTCTTCCTACTCCCCCCCCCCAGGCACTCACCTTCTTCCTCCTCCTCCCCCCCAGGCACTCACCTTCTTCCTCCCCCCCAGGCACTAACCTTCTTCCCCCCCTCAGGCACTAACCTTCTTCCCCCCCCTCAGGCACTCACCTTCTTCCTCCCCCCCAGGCACTCACCTTCTTCCTCCCCCCCAGGCACTCACCTTCTTCCTCCCCCAAGGCACTAACCTTCTTCCCCCCCCCTCAGGCACTTACCTTCTTCCTCCCCCCCAGGCACTAACCTTCTTCTCCCACCCCCTCAGGCACTCACCTTCTTCCTCCCCCCCAGGCACTAACCTTCTTCCCCCCCCTCAGGCACTAACCTTCTTCCTCCCCCCCCTCAGGCACTAACCTTCTTCCTCCTCCCCCCCAGGCACTAACCTTCTTCCCCCCCCCCCTCAGGCACTAACCTTCTTCCTCCTCCCCCCCCAGGCACTAACCTTCTTCCCTCCCCCCATTCACTAACCTTCTTCCCCCCCTCAGGCACTAACCTTCCCCCCCCCTCAGGCACTAACCTTCTTCCCCCCCCTCAGGCACTAACCTTCTTCCCCCCCCCCTCAGGCACTAACCTTCTTCCTCCCCCCCTCCCCGGCACTCACATTCTTCTTTTTCTCCCCCCCCCGGGCACTCTTCTTTTTCTCCCCCCACCCCCCACCCCCGGCACTCACATTCTTCTTTTTCTCCCCCCCCCCGGCACTCACATTCTTCTTCCCCCCCGGCACTCACATTCTTCTTTTTCTCCCCCCCCGCACTCACATTCTTCTCCCCCCCCCCCCGCACTCACATTCTTCTTTTTCTCCCCCCCGGCACTCACATTCTTCTTTTTCTCCCCCCCGGCACTCACATTCTTCTTTTTCTCCCCCCCCCCGGCACTCACATTCTTCTTCCCCCCCCCCGGCACTCACATTCTTCTTTTTCTCCCCCCCCCACACTCACATTCTTCTCCCCCCCCCCGCACTCACATTCTTCTTTTTCTCCCCCCCGGCACTCACATTCTTCTTTTTCTCCCCCCCGGCACTCACATTCTTCTTTTTCTCCCCCCCCGGCACTCACATTCTTCTTCCCCCCCCGGCACTCACATTCTTCTTTTTCTCCCCCCCCCCGCACTCACATTCTTCTCCCCCCCCCCGCACTCACATTCTTCTTTTTCTCCCCCCCGGCACTCACATTCTTCTTTCCCCCCCCCCGGCACTCACATTCTTCTTTTTCTCCCCCCCCCCCCCCCGGCACTCACATTCTTCTTTTTCTCCCCCCCCCGCACTCACATTCTTCTTTTTCTCCCCCCCCCCGCACTCACATTCTTCTTTTTCTCCCCCCCCCCCCCGGCACTCACATTCTTCTTCTTCGCCCCCCCCCGTGCTTTACTTCCTTCGGCTCTCAGCTCACCTCAGCGCTGCAGCCAGAAGACGGAGGGGGGTGGAGGCGGAGCCAATGCTAGGCGGCAAGGAGAGGAATTTGAAATCCTCCTCTGCTCCGAGAACCTCTTCTGCTGTCACATGAGGAGAGGAGGAGGATTGCATTGGCTCCGCCTCCACTCCCCTCCGTCTTCTTGTGACTGCAGCGCTGAGGTGAGCTGAGAGCCGAAGGAAGGAGGAGCATATTTGACACTCGGGGCTAATAATTAAATACGATCCACACGACACCCGGGGCTTTTTGGGGGCACACTCGGGGCTGAAGCCCCGGTCAGCCCCCCCCTGCCGACGCCACTGCCTGAGCCCATCTCAATCCAGCATTGTGCTCAAAAGCAGAGCGAGGAGAGGGCAGGGGGCAGGGGTGGGCTGCGCTCTGTGTGTTAATTAGCACACAGTCTGCTTGGGAGTGAGCCTGCACAAGTGCCCCCCGAGCAAATGGCTTGCTATGGGGGCATTAAGCAGGGGGGAGGAGACCCAAGCAGAGCAGGATGGGGGCTGCTCTGTGCAAACCACTGCACAGAGCAGGTAAGTATAACATGTTTGTTATTTTTTTAAAAGTTATCCTTTACAATCACGTTACTACCATTCTTTTCATTGTTTTTACTAAAATTTTTAAAATTAAAGTAGGTATAAACTTGTGCAATATTTAGTTTGGAAAATACCGTGTATAAGATTAGTTTCAGACATGCAACTTAGTTGCCCAGTGTTCAGATCGCTGTTCAGAGGTGATTGACAGGAGGTGTGGAGGCTTATTTTTACCCTGTATGTGCACACCAACATGCTACAATGCACATAGTTGTGAGATGATTGTGGTGCATCCCCATTTACTTGACATGTTGACTTGGTCACATTCAGCCGCGTTACCAGGGCTGGCGCTACCTGTAAGGCGACTGAGGCAGCCGCCTAGGGCACAACTTAGCAGGGGACGCTGACATCCTGCACCCGGAATCAGTAATGGACCAGTAATGGACATTATAGCTATAGAAAAAAAACACCTGTGAACGTAGGAAATATGCTCAATTAGCATCCACCTACAGTACCTAGGTCCAGCATGATCTAGGGAACACTAAGAATCCCTATCTATCTATCTATCTATCTATCTATCTATCTATCTATCTATCTATCTATCTATCTATCTATCTATCTATCTATCTATCTATCTATCTATCTATCTATCTATCTATCAGTTCAGAGCACCTGCTGCCATTTTGCTGCACCCCAGTTCACATTCCAATGGTTTTAGGTCGCTTAGCCTTTTTTCTATGTCCTATGCACAAAAACATAGAAACTGGGATGCAGAAAAATGGCAGCAGGTGCTGTGGACTGATGATTCAAAATTTGAAATATCTGGCTGTGTCAGCTTGTTCGCAAAGGGCTGGAGAGCGGTACAATAATGAGTGTCTGCAGGCAACACTGAAGCATGATGGAGGACCCTGGCAAGTTTGGGGCTTCACTTCTGCAAATGGAGTTGGATATTTGGTCAGGATCACTGGTGTCCTCAATGCTAAGCAATACATGCAGATACTTCTCGATCATGCTATACCTTAAGGGAGGTGTGTGATTGGCTCCAATTTTTTTCTGCCACAGGACAATGACCCCAAAAATGCAGCCTATGGGGTTGACTTACTAAAGGCAAATCCACTCTGCACTGCAAGTGCACTTGGAATTGCAGTCTGTGTAGATCTGAGGAGAAGATCTAAATAGAGGTAAAGCTCTGCTGATTTCTATCATCCAATCATATGCAAGCAAAAATGCTGTTTTTTATTTTCCTTGCATGTCCCCCTCAGATCTACAGCGACTGCACTTCCAAGTGCACTTGCAGTGCACTTGTAGTGCAGAGTGGATTTGCCTTTAGTAAATAAACCCCAATTTTATTAAGAACTATCTTCAGTATAAAGAAGAACAAGGTGTCCTGGAAGTGATGCGTTTGGCCCCCACATAGCCCTGATCTCAACATCCTTGAGTCTGTCTGGGATTACATGAAGAGACAGAAGGATTTGAGGCAGCATAAATCCACAGAAGACTTGTGATTAGTTCTCCAATATGTTTGGAACAACCTACCTGCCGAGTTCCTTCAAATACTGTGTGCAAGTTTTCCATAGTTGCCAACAGTCCCGATTTGCCTGGGACATTCACAGAAATCAGACCAATGTCCCGGTCTGAGCCTGTCCTGAGCAGAATCCCGAAAAATATGCTTTATCCTGGGCAGGGGGGGGGACTGGGCTGGGGGAGTCTGATCCCCCATAAAAAGGCTGCACCGCTCCACCGTCACCCGGTGCGGCATGCGGATGGTCGACAAAGGTGTCCTCCTGGCCCGCCAACATAGTAAGCTGGGTGGGCTGGAAGTTGGCAGATTATGGGTGATGTAACAGCAAAGAGAAGCTATTGGCTGAGGAGGTAGCAGGAGGTGGTCTGTACCGTGTCCCAGCCAATGGGTGCTCTGTCTGGGCATGGAGCTGCTCTGCAAAAAAGCATGAGCTGAGGAAACTGTTTCAGCGACTCAAAGGTAATTTTTTTTTCCTTGCGAACATGATACTAGCAGGCACAGAGTAGTGGTTGATGCTCTCTCCTTTCATACCTCTTTCCTTCTTTCCTTCTCTGTTTTTTCCTTCTTTCTTTCTTTCTCTCTCCCTCCATCCCTCTTTCTTTCTTTCTTACTTTCTTTCTTTCTTTCTCTCTCACTCCATCCCTCTTTCTTTCTTTCTTTCTCTCTCCCTCCCTCCATCCCTCTTTCTTTCTTTCTTACTTTCTTTCTTTCTCTCTCCCTCCATCCCTCTTTCTTTCTTTCTTTCTCTCTCCCTCCCTCCATCCCTCTTTCTTTCTTACTTTCTTTCTTTCTCTCTCCCTCCATCCCTCTTTCTTTCTCTCTCCCTCCATCCCTCTTTCTCTTTTTCTTTCCTTCCTACTTTCTTTCCTTCTTTCTCTCTTTCTTTCTCTCTCCCTCTATCCCTCGTTCTCTCTCCCTCCATCCCTCTTTCTATTTTTCTTTCCTTCCTACTTTCTTTCCTTCTTTCTCTCTTTCTCTCTTTCTTTCTCTCTCTCTCTCTCTACCCCGTGTTCTCTCTCCCTCCATCCCTCTTTCTTTTTTTTCTTTCCCTATATATTACCACATTCTCCACTATGTAAGTCATCTCAGGCTCTATTTAACCACACCCCCTTTAAACCACGCTCAATATTTTCTTTGCTTTTCACGCCAAAATTTTTCAATCCTGCTAGGCCACGCCTACAAATGAATACCCTGTCTCTAATTGAAATAATACTCTGCCTACATAAAAAGAAGTGTCTCTAAAATGTTTTCAGAATGTTGGCAACTATGGTGTACCTAGAAGAATTGATGCTGTTTTAAAGGCAAAGGGTGGTCACACCCAATATTGATTTGATTTGGATTTCTCTCCTGTTTATTTACTTTCCATTTTGTTTATTGATAAAAAAAATAAAAAAATAATAACACTTCTATTTCGCAAAGCATTCTTAATTTACACAAATTTTTCACACCTACCTAAAACTTTTGCACAGTACTGTACTGTATAAAAAAAAAAAAAAAAATATATATATATATATATATATATATATATATATATATATATATATATATATATATATATATATAGAAAGCAGGCAATAAACAGAAAACTCACACATATCTCACTATATTATTTACCCATTAAAATACAAACAAGGGACTGCAATGCAACACTTGGATAAGATATTATTTGCCATGGAGGTTAAAAGATCCCAGGTTCTCTCTACATATTTCCACCATTTCCCTCCTCCCATTACCTCTGTCATGTAAGCCGGACACCTGACAGAAAGACAGTTTTGACATGTTACAACACTCCTGAGCCCAAGGATTTATGCCTCATAAATTCCTCATGCCATCCTCAGTCACCTCGGCCCATTTTTAATAAAAACTCATCCCTCAGAGCTCAGGCTGTTATCGCATTCCATGAAACTATTTATGGCCTTATATTAGAAAAAAATAAATAAATAACAGGAAATATAATAATATAATGGTGTGTTTGGAAAAAAAAAAAAAAAAAGGCGAAGCCTTCATATGTTAAATATTTCCCTGCTAAATTTCTGTGTCTAGTGATAAGTGGCCTGATGCATACAGGCCATAATGAAAGTGAGGGAGGCTTCTCTGTCAGTCCTTCTGATTGCTCCTTCGTCTGACAGTGATCCATCTTGTTTATAGAGAATATCAAGAAGTAGGAGCATCTGCGATACCAAGAAACACAATTATCTTGCAAGGCGAGGAGGCCTGCATTTCTTTGAGCGCATTACATCTCATCACTAAATCAGAAGGAACACATGGGGTCTAATTTAGCTGCACCTTTCTTTTCCATGTATAATTTAATTAAGAATGTGAAATCATTATGCATGATTCCAACCTTACAGAAAGATTTTAATGAATTGTTCATTTTTACTGTCAAACTGTTAGCAGCACTGAAATTTTATAAAAAAAAAAAAAAAAGGAAAATGAAAACTCCCAGTAGGATATGGACTAAAAGCAGCATATATCTGTTTTAAAAAAGGGGCCTTTTTGAATAGAAGCAAATGTATGTTAGCCATGGTAAGTCTATTGGAAACCCCCCACCCCCCTATCCAAAAAAATCCAGTTAAAGAAATATATGCATGAAAAGTGATTCACATAAGGCAGTATTAAACACCAAAGCAAAAATGAAATTTATTGCAGCTTTTCAATCATTAGATGTGGTGGCTGCATTATTTTTCTTTTTAACCACTTGCCGACCGCCGCGGTCAGCCCCTCCCAGGCAAAGTAACGTACCGGTACGTCACTAGCCTGGGAGCCAATAGGGGGCGAGCGCGCGCCGCCGGAGGCGCGCGCCCGCCCCCGCTCGTTCACTAAGCAGACCGCGCGTGTGACCGGCGGACCCGATGTCTGCCGGTCACTCGCGATCGTCGGATACAGCGGGAGAAAGGCAGGCGGCTAATGTAAACACAGCCGCCTGTCATTCTCCCCTGTGTAACAGCACAGATCATAAGGTCTTGCTATGTAGAACCGTTGATCTCTACTGTTAGACACACAGCCACATCCAATCACAGTTAGAAGCACGCCCCTAGGAACACACTTAACCCCTCCCTCTCCAATAAAGTTAACCCCTTACCTCCCAGTGTCATTTTTACAGTAACAGTGCATATGTATAGCACTGATTACTGTAGTAATGTCACTGGTAACACCAAAAGTGTCAAAAATGTCAGTCAAGAGTCCGATCTGTTCGCCGCAATGTCGCAGTCCCGCAAAAAAATTGCAGATCGCCGCCATTACTCGTTAAAAAAAAAACAATAAAAATGACAAAAATCTTTCCCTTTGTTAGTAAACGCGATAACTTTTGCGCAAACCAATCAAAATACGCTTTTTGCGATTTCTTTTTTTTTTTTTACCAAAGATATGTAGCATAAAACAAATTGGCCTAAAATGTTAAAAAATTTTGATTTTTACATTTTTTTGGGGAATTTCATATAAAAAATGTGAAAAATATTGTTATTTTTGCAAAATTGTCACTCTTTTTTTGTTTATAGCGCATGATCAAAAAATCGCACAGGTGATCAAATACCACCAAAAGAAAGCTCTGTTTGTGGGAAAAAAAGGACGTCAATTTCATTTGGGTACAGCGTCGCTCGGCCGCGCAATTGTCCGTTAAAATCACGCAGTGCCGAATCGCAAAATAGGCCCTGGTCAGGAAGGGGGTAAAATCTTCCGGGGCTTAAGTGGTTAAGGTTTATTTCCCTCTGTTTTAACCACTTGCCGACTGCCCCACGCAGATTTACTGCCGCAGGGCGGCTCAGCTGCGCATAATCACGTAGATCAACGTGTTTATGTACATGTGGTCTCGGCGGCAGAGCCAGAGCCGCACTCCCGCTGTGATTAGATACAGCGGGAGCCAGACCGTACGAGGAGCGGGCTCGACCACTGCCGGCCTCTCGCAGTCTTCAGGGAAACTGACAGGAGAGCCGCCTGCCTATGTAAACAAGGCAGGTGACTCTCCTGTCACACAGACACAGTGAGATTGTGTGTCTCAACTAAGCCGTAACAACGATCTCTGTGTGCCTGTCACAGAGTCCCCCCCTCCCCACAGTTAGTAAGCACAATTTAGGAGCATACTTAACCCCTTCATCACGCCCAGTATTAACCCCTTTCCTGCCAATGACATTTATACAGTAACAGTGCATATTATTTAGCACTGATTAGTGTATTGGTGTCACTGGTCCTCAAAAAGTGTCAGATTTGTCAGCCGCAATGTCGCAGTCCTGCTAAAAATCGCTGATTGCCGCCATTACTAATAAAAAAAACAAAAAAATAAAAAGTCAAAAAATCTATCCCATAGTTTGTAAACGCTATAACTTTTACGCAAACCAATTAATATACGCATTTTGGGTTTTTTTTCTACCAAAAATGTGTAGCAGAATACAAATTGGCCTAAACTGATAAAAAATTTTGATTTTTTGATTTTTTTTGGGAATGTTTTATAGCAGAAAGTAAAAAATATTGTGGTTTTTTTTTCAAAATTGTCGCTTTTTTTTTGTTTATAGCGCAAAATCAAAAAAACCGCAGAGGTGACCAAATACCACCAAAATAAAGCTCTATTTGTGGGGGAAAAAAAGAACATCAATTGTATTTGGATAGAGCGTCGCATGACCGTGCAATGGTTAGTTAAAGCAACGCAGTGCCGAATCGCAAAAAATAGCCTGGTCATTAAGGGGGTAAAACCTTCTGGGGCTGAAGTGGTTAACCTGGAGATCTGGCCAGTAACTCACCTACTGTAGTAGGGTGTTCCCACTCTGGATAAAGAAGCACAGGAGGCACCTTTGGACAGCTTGCCTAGTTATATGCACTAGCAGATTTAAATACATTAATGGTGTGAATACACAATTAGAATATCGCCCGATCATTCGACCACCGACTTTTAAAAAAGTATTTGTCGGTCGAAAACATTGCCAACATACACGGTCCGAATATCGCCCGACTGTTTTCCGCCGACCATCGAAACAGTATGCGTGATGAGGTTATACAGATTTAAACTGAATGACCTCAACACCAACGTATAGAATATTGTTCTTTCGCAAACGAGACGACAGAATTTTTCGTGTTTTTCAAACGGTATTTTTCGTTCACAATATCAATATCGCTCATTGATGGCTGGGCATTAACGAGTAGAATATCGGCCGATCGCTCCCTGAACGGAAATTTTCGGCTGATTTTCTTATCGTGTATTCCAGCCATAACAAACTGAAGCCAAATGCCAGCTCACAGTTTATAAGCAGCTACAGCAAACAGTTCTTTCTTTTCCTTTTGAGATACAGTTTTTTTTACTTGAATGAATTAAAGTTGATCATTGTAAGCACCCCATCAGTGTAAATGGTTTGTCTCCACATTCTAACTGTTACATCTGTAGGACAGCTTGTACTGTTGAAAAATGAAGGAAAGAATTGGTAAGCTGCTATAGAATTCATTTTTGTTTTTGGGTTTAATACTGCTTTAACCACTTGCTGACCGCTCACGTTGAGGGTACTGCGGCAAAGTGGCTCGTTATCGTCCAGCGATGTAGACCTATGTCTCTGGACAACGCCCCCTCTCGGAGGCTCGCGCGGGCTAGGGGAGGAGAGGCGGTGATAACCGCCGCTCTTCCCCGATCGTCGGGGATCGAGTGACGAAATCCACCCTCTTGTGTAAACAAAGCGGGCGGATCTCCTCTGTGACAGGCAGGGACAGATTACAGGATTCAGCATAGCTGAACCTGCGATCTGTGTCTGTGTCACACAATCCCCTCCCCCCACACACGTCAGTAAGCATGAGGCAACATTTAACCCCTTGATCACCAATAAAGTTAACCCCCTTCCCTGCCAGTGTCATTATTACAGTAACAGTGCATATTTATAGCACTGATTACTGTAGTAATGTCACTGGTACCCCCAAAAGTGTCAAAAATGTCAGTTAGGGGTCCGATCTGTCTGCCGCAATGTCGCAGTCCCGCAAAAAAAAATCACAGATTGCCGCCATTACTAGTAAAAATAAATAAACAATAAAAATGACAAATCTTTCCCGTAGTTAGGGAAACATGTTTCTAACTGTAGTGGGACATGGCTATTGGTGTAAAAACAAAGATCAACGGTCCTACATAGTAGAACCGTCTGATCTTCATTTTTACACCAGGGAGGATGACGGGCGGCTTGTTTACATAAGCCGCTCCGCCTTTCTCCCTTCACCGGAGCGATCATAGTGTGACCGGCGGACATCGGGTCCGCCGGTCACACGCACTGACTTGTCAGTGAACGAGCCGCGGCGGGCGCGCGCCCGCCAGCAATTGGCTCTCAAGTCAGTGACAGGCGAGTGACGTACCCATACGTCACTCTGCCTGGCCGGGGCTGACCGTCGCAGAGGCGATCAAATACCACCAAAAGGAAGCTCTGTTTGTGGGAAAAAAAGGACGTAAATTTTGTTTGGATACAGGGTTGAATGACCGCGCAATTGTCAGTTAAAGTCGCGCAGTGCCAAGTTGCAAAAAGTGGCCTGGACGTAAAGCAGGAAAATCCTCCGGTGGTAAAGTGGTTAATTTGAAATTAATTTACTATCTAATATTTATAAATCTACATGTGTTTGGGTAAAGCGTTGCATGACCGCACAATTGCCAGTTAAAGTAGCACAGTGCTAAATAACAAAAACGGCCTGGTCATTGAGGTGGGAAAAATCAGTTTTATTTTTTTTTAGGCTTTCCCCCCCCTAAATTTCACCTGTGATCCAGTCCATAACACATTTCCTGTCTTAGGGATGAAGTAGCAATGCAGACATTTTTGGACAACAGCATTGTAAGTCAGGGAAGAGGGGAGTGTTAAAGTAGTAAAGGCTCAAGGTATTTTTATCTTCATGCATTCTATTTATGAACAGGTATCCCAAATTACCAAGCAGTTCCTTCAGGCACTACATTTATATATTTAAATGTGTTTTTTTTAATCATATCTTCTTCCCTGTTTGACTACAAACTCTAAGAGCTGGTTCACACTGGGGCGACCTGTCAGGCGACCTGGTCGCCTGACAGGCCGCCGTAGGTCGCCTGCCATAGAGAAGCTATGGACCCGTTCTAATAGGAGCGACACAAGTCGCTCCGACTTAGAAAAAGGGTCCAGAGCTTCTTTGGGGCGACCCGGAGCGACCTGCATTGACTTCAATGTTATGAAGTCCGTGCCGGCCGCTCCGAGGTTGCGGTGCGAGCAGCGCACCGCGACTTGTGAGGTCGCCCCGGCAAGTCGGATCGCTCTAATGTGAACCGGCTCTAAGAAGCAGTGTTTATAGCTACTGTTGCTTGTTATGTTATACATTATGAACAGTGCACCTCAAAGCTCAAATACATATGTGTGTGTGCATGTGTATATATACTGACGGTGTCAGTAGAGCAGAGATTGGTGTCAGTAGGGCAGTGGATGGTGTCAGTAGCCGTGGCGGCCCGTGCATAGGGGGCGCCAGGGCACTGCCCCCCTACCCCTAAAAAAAAAAACAAAAAAAAAAAAAACAAAACGAACAAATAAAGTTGTTCAAAAAAAAAAAATTGGGTTCGCCGGCCTTGCCTGAAGGAACTGGTGGCTGGGGGGGGGGGGGGGAGTGGGGTTACGTCCCAGAAGAGGCGCCGATTGGCTGCCTTCTGGGGGGTAGGGGGGTATCCTGGGCGCAAGTCTTTGCGGTTGGACACCCCCACTTTCTGATATCCTGGCTGTGATTGGTCCAGTCTACAGCCTGTACCAATCATCATCCAGGATATCGCTGACGTCGCAATGGGGGCGGTGCCGGTGCGTGCGTCAGTCACTCACCATCACCGCCGCTCAGAGAAAAGGAGAGGCCGCCCGCCGGTTCCCGCCGCCGAGACGAGGGAGAAGGACCCGCCGCAGAAGAGGAGGAAGAAGCTGAGCCGCGCCGCCGCCAGGTAAGTTTGAAGGGAGCAGGCCGCCCGCCGGTTCCCGCCGCCGAGACGAGGGAGAAGGACCCGCCGCAGAAGAGGAAGAAGCTGAGCCGCCCCGCCGCCAGGTAAGTTTGAAGGGAGCACGCACGCTGGCACTCTGCAATCATTGGGGGACAATGCTGGCGCTCTGCAATCATTGGGGGACAATGCTGGCACTCTGCAATCATTGGGGGACAATGCTGGCACTCTGCAATCATTGGGGGACAATGCTGGCGCTCTGCAATCATTGGGGGACAATGCTGGCGCCCTGCAATCATTGGGGGACAATGCTGGCACTCTGCAATCATTGGGGGACAATGCTGTGGCGCTCTGCAATCATTGGGGGGCAATGCTGGCACTCTGCAATCGTTGGGGGACAAAGCTGTGGCGCTCTGCAATCATTGGGGGAAAATGCTGTGGCGCTCTGCAATCATTGGGGGACAATGCTGTGGCGCTCTGCAATCATTGGGGGACAATGCTGTGGCGCTCTGCAATCATTGGGGGACAATGCTGTGGCGCTCTGCAATCATTGGGGGACAATGCTGTGGCCACTCTGCAATCATTGGGGTACAATGCTGTGGCACTCTGCAATCATTGGGGTACAATGCTGTGGCACTCTGCAATAATTGGGGGACAAAGCTGTGGCGCTCTGCAATCATTGGGGGACAATGCTGGCACTCTGCAATCATTGGGGGACAATGCTGTGGCGCTCTGCAATCATTGGGAGACAATGCTGTGGGCACTCTGCAATCATTGGGGGACAATGCTGTGGCGCTCTGCAATCATTGGGGGACAATGCTGTGGCACTCTGCAATCATTGGGGGACAATGCTGTGGCGCTCTGCAATCATTGGGGGACAATGCTGTGGCGCTCTGCAATCATTGGGGGACAATGCTGTGGCGCTCTGCAATCATTGGGGGACAATGCTGTGGCGCTCTGCAATCACTGGGGTACAATGCTGTGGCACTCTGCAATCAATGGGGACAATGCTGTGGCACTCTGCAATCATTGGGGACAATGCTGTGGCGCTCTGCAGTGATTGGGGACAATGCTGTGGCGCTCTGCAGTGATTGGGGACAATGCTGTGGCGCTCTGCATTGAAAGGGGCTCGCACGCTGAACTCTGCATTGATGGGGGCACGGAACAGTTGCATTGAAGGGGGCACGCACGCTGAACTCTGCACAGTGTTTATTGCATTGAAGGGGGCACAGCACAGTTGCATTGAAGGGGGCATGCACGCTGAACTCTGCATTGTGGGGGCACAGCACAGTGTTCATTGCATTGAAGGGGGCACAGCATAGTTGCATTGAAGGGGTCATGCACGCTGAACTCTGCATTGTTGGGGCACAGCACAGAGTTCATTGCATTGAAGGGGGCACAGTGTTTATTGCATTGAAGGGGGCACAGCACAGTGTTTATTGCATTGAAGAGGGCACAGCACAGTGTTTATTGCATTGAAGGGGGCACAGCACAGTGTTTATTGCATTGAAGGGGGCACAGCACAGTGTTCATTGCATTGTGGGGGCACAGCACAGTGTTCATTGCATTGAAGGGGGCACAGCACAGTGTTTATTGCATTGAAGGGGGCACAGCACAGTGTTTATTGCATTGAAGGGGGCACAGCACAGTGTTGCATTGAAGGGGGCATGCACGCTGAACTCTGCATTGTTGGGGCACAGCACAGTGTTCATTGCATTGAAGGGGGCAAAGCACAGTGTTTATTGCATTGAAGGGGGCACAGCACAGTGTTTATTGCAATGAAGGGGGCACAGCACATTGTTCATTGCATTGAAGGGGGCACAGCACAGTTGCATTGAAGGGGGCATGCACGCTGAACTCTGCATTGTGGGGGCACAGCACAGTGTTTATTGCATTGAAGGGGGCATAGCACAGTGTTTATTGCATTGAAGGGGGCACAGCACAATGTTCATTGCATTGAAGGGGGCACGCACGCTGAACTCTGCATTGAAGGGGGCATGTACACTGGTCTCTGCATTGAAAGGGGGCATGTACGCTGGTCACTGCATTGAAAGGGGGCATATACCATCACCTGTGCCATGCCTGTACCATCACCTATGCCATGCCTATACCATCACCTGTGCCATGCCTGTACCATGACTTCAAAGTCACGCAATTTTTTACTGCATTTTTTGACGCGAAGCAATACCTATTACATTTTTCTTTTTGCGCCCCCCCAAAAATTTTGAGCACCACCCGCCACTGGTCAGTAGTTTTTATTTGTACTATTTTATTTTTTATACATTTAAAAAAAAAAATGTTTCTTATTTTTTTTTTACAAATTTTATAGGAGCCCTGTTATGGGGCTTAGGTGAAATACCAAGGGTTTCCACAGGGGGAATCTGAGCCACACGGGGTGATTAGGGTGTGCCCAGACACACCTGGCACACCCTGTGCGCACGCCTATGGTTTACTGTATATCTTACTAGGGCTGGTGCAAGGATTTTTGTCTGCTTAGGCGAAGGTGCATTTTGGGGCCCCCCTTCAACCCCACCGTCCTCCTCCTGCCACCCTTCTCCCCTCACAATGCAACCCCGCGCCCCCAGCGTTCTCAGCCATGCTGGGACTTCCTTTCACATTGCACCCGTATTTGTGATGGGGTGCAGCGTGAAGGACATCTCTTCAAATCTCCCCAGGACATATCCCCCCCCCCCAATCCTCCTCTCAGCAAAAATCCTCTCGCCGCTTCTAACACAGATTCTTTCCCCTCTGGTCGTCCCTTCCAGCACCCCATCCTCCCCAGCACAAATCCTCTTTCCCTCAATTCCCCCTTCCCAGCACAACCCCCCCCCCCCCAACAAATCCTCTCACCTTCTAATACAAAACCATACTTCCCAATTGCCCTGGATGTGGTGGGACCTTTCTGATGTGCGAATGATCTTCGTTCTGTGTGGTACCCACATTGCATTTAAAATGCACTGCAGTTGTGATCTGCAGCAGGTCTCAACTTAATGATTTCCCAAATACAAGTCGCAGACACAGTAGGCACCAGACTGTATGATCAGACATACCATGTGATTAGGTGTGTGTTTTGTAAAGTAGAGCATGCACAACTCTTGCTGCAGACTGGCACAATTTCAGCTCATTCAAATGAATAGGCTTAAATTGGAATTGGACAGCACCTAGAAGACATGTGAATCACACATTAACGCACAGTGCCCTCCTCACTGGCCCTGAGTCCTGAACCCCAGTGCCCATAAAGTTCTGACACTCAGCTCCACTAACCTGGCAGGGGGCACTTGTGTGCGCCCATGAGGCAATTGCCCCAAATCTCTAGTAAGCTGCTCGGGGCCTCAGACACCATGATTGTCCGATTGTCTCCTCTGTAGTAGCCAACATAACAAACAATACTTGCAGTGATGAGGGAGAGGGGGGGGGGGGGGAGGATACTGTATGTGCTAAGGGGTGCTTTGGGAAGGGAGAGAAAGGAGGTTGGACATTGAATCCACCCCCCCCCCCCAAATTGCTACAAGAATTATTTTTTTCTATGCAAACTTTTCCCCCTTCCCTGTGTCACCTCCCCTGCAAGTTTCATGTATATTGCAATCAGTACAGACCCCAGATCAGCACAGGTCCATCCTCCTCCAGTCTGTGTATACTGTATAGGAGAACAGCAGAGGGGAGAAGGAAGAGGGGGGAGGGGCTTTAGTCCGCTCTACACAGTATGCTTACTGTGTGGTGCTAGTGTGAGGCAGTGGTGAGGGCGGAGGAGGGGAAAATATATCGGATGCATCGTGGGACCCGAGACACCCATACAAGCTGCAAGGCAGGTGTCACTGGTGCCCACACCAGTGCGCCCCTGCCAGGCAAGTCACTGGATGCCAGTGCCAGAACTTGTGAGCCAAGTGCCAGAACTTGTTCTGGCACTTGTTCTGGCACTGGGCTCCGAGGTTCAGATACTTAGTTCAGCTCCTGGGGGCTGGATTTTACCGCCCTCCCCTCCTGGCACCCTCAGGCAGCTGCTTAAGCTGCCTATTGCTTGCGCTGGCCCTGTATGCTACTGTAAATCTACAACACAAAAAATGGTGCCTTTTAAATAAAACTAATAATATTAATAATAACAGAGTAAAAATTAATTAGTACAACAATTAATATCAAATAATATTACATACCTGAACTATATTTCAGACATCAAACATTACACACTAAACAATAGCCAAACAAGGCACCAGCTTCCAAAATTCCAATGTTCTTGAACAGATACACTTATAATAGCTGTATTATATAATAATATTAATAATAATGATAGGTTGTGTAATGCCACTATTGCCTGTGGCTCTGTACAAAATAAGAGTTAAAGCGATACTAAACCCACAACCGTAAAATCAGTCTATATATGCAGTAAAGCATGCTTGTTATACTCACTGTGGGACCTAAGCGGTTAATCCTCCGCATTGTGTAAAAAGGCTGATTGATCCTGTCTTCTCTGATCCTCCCCTTCTTTTACTGTCCCAAAAAAACATCTCCTGATAGAACAGAGTCTTGGGGGCATTCTGCACATGCTCAGTTTGGTGTGTATTGCTAGTGAGTTTTTTTTTTTTCTTGGGAGAGTGCATGTGATCCGCACAGGGCCAATCAGCACTGTCCAGACTGAAAATCATGGGTCCTGCAGCCTCATAGGACCATCAGGGAGAATGAAAACTCCTCCTACAAGCTTTAACCAGTGCCATGCTGGACACTAGTAGAAGTCACAAGACTGCTCCAACTACTGATGAAAAAAGGTATTTAGTAGTTTATATTTACTAAAATAATTCCTTTTACATGTTCTGTGTACTGTGGGAGACCAGATTTAGCGATTGCAGGGCCTGGGTTTAGTAACACTTTTATCTGGATAAAAACAAACAAACTGCATTGCATACTAGCACATTATGGAAGACTTGCCTTGAAACACAGCCCTCCAGCAGCATGCTGTCACCACTGACAGGGCTTCCATCTTCACATGGTCTTCCTTCTGGGTTCCTGGCCTTTGGCAGCTTTAATGGCCGAGCTTCAATGACATCATTGACATCACTAAACGGTGCACGTTAAGTAGATATTCATTTAACCTACAGGTAAGCCTTATTATAAACTTACTTGTAGGTAAAAATCACAAAGCGGACTTTACCACTTTAAGTACAATTGCAAAGTAACACAAATATATACCTGTATGTATTTGTGTAAACCCAGTCCCTAAAATCTGTATGTACTGTATGTAAAACCAATCCCTAAAATCTGTATGTACTGTATATAAACCCAATCCTTAAAATCTGTATGTACTGTATATAAACCCAATCCTTAAAATCTGTATGTACTGTATATAAACCCAATCCCTAAAATCTGTATGTACTCTATATAAACCCAATCCCTAAAATCTGTATGTACTGTATATAAACCCAATCCCTAAAATCTGTATGTACTCTATATAAACCCAATCCCTAAAATCTGTATGTACTGTATATAAACCCAATCCCTAAAATCTGTATATACTGTATATAAACCCAATCCCTAAAATCTGTATGTACTGTATATAAACCCAATCCTTAAAATCTGTATGTACTGTATATAAACCCAATCCTTAAAATCTGTATGTACTGTATATAAACCCAATCCTTAAAATCTGTATGTACTGTATATAAACCCAATCCCTAAAATCCGTATGTACTGTATATAAACCCAATCCCTAAAATCCGTATGTACTGTGTATAAACCCAATCCCTAAAATCTGCATGTAATGTATATAAACCCAATCCCTAAAATCTGTATGTACTGTATATAAACCCAATCCCTAAAATCTGTATGTACTGTATATAAACCCAATCCCTAAAATCCGTATGTACTGTATATAAACCCAATCCCTAAAATCCGTATGTACTGTGTATAAACCCAATCCCTAAAATCTGCATGTAATGTATATAAACCCAATCCCTAAAATCTGTATGTACTGTATATAAACCCAATCCCTAAAATCTGTATGTACTGTATATAAACCCAATCCCTAAAATCCGTATGTACTGTGTATAAACCCAATCCCTAAAATCTGCATGCAATGTATATAAACCCAATCCCTAAAATCTGTATGTACTGTATATAAACCCAATCCTTAAAATCTGTATGTACTGTATATAAACCCAATCCCTAAAATCTGTATGTACTGTATATAAACCCAATCCCTAAAATCTGTATGTACTGTATATAAACCCAATCCCTAAAATCCGTATGTACTGTGTATAAACCCAATCCCTAAAATCTGCATGCAATGTATATAAACCCAATCCCTAAAATCTGTATGTACTGTATATAACCCCAATCCTTAAAATCTGTATGTACTGTATATAAACCCAATCCCTAAAATCTGTATGTACTGTGTATAAACCCAATCCCTAAAATCTGCATGCAATGTATATAAACCCAATCCCTAAAATCTGTATGTACTGTATATAACCCCAATCCTTAAAATCTGTATGTACTGTATATAAACCCAATCCCTAAAATCCGTATGTACTGTGTATAAACCCAATCCCTAAAATCTGTATGTACTGTATATAAACCCAGTTCCCTAAAATCTGTATTTACTGTATATAAACCCAATCCTTAAAATCTGTATGTAATGTATATAAACCCAGTTCCCTAAAATCTGTATGTACTGTATATAAACCCAATCCTTAAAATCTGTATTTACTGTATGTAAACCCAATCCTTAAAATCTGTATTTACTGTATGTAGCCCAATCCCTAAAATCTGGAATTACTTTATGTAAACCCAATCCCTAATATCTGTATGTACTGTATGTAAAACTCAATCCCTAGAATCTGTATGTACTGTATATAAACCCAATTCCTAGAATCTGTATGTACTGTATGTAAACCCAATCCCTAATATCTGTATGTACTGTATGTAAACCCAATCCTTAAAATCTGTATTTACTGTATGTAGCCCAATCCCTAAAATCTGGAATTACTTTATGTAAACCCAATCCCTAATATCTGTATGTACTGTATGTAAAACTCAATCCCTAGAATCTGTATGTACTGTATATAAACCCAATTCCTAGAATCTGTATGTACTGTATGTAAACCCAATTCCTAATATCTGTATGTACTGTATGTAAAACTCAATCCCTAAAATCTGTATGTAATGTATATAAACCCAATCCCTAAAATCTGTATGTACTCTATATAAACCCAATCCCTAAAATCTGTATGTACTTTTTATAAACCAATCCCTAAAATCTGGATTTACTGTATGTAAACCCAATCCTTAAAATCTGGATTTACTGTATGTAAACCCAATCCTTAAAATCTGGAATTACTGTATGTAAACCCAATCCCTAAAATCTGTATGTGCTTTTTATAAACCAATCCCTAAAATCTGTATGTACTGTATATAAACCCAATCCCTAAAATCTGTATTTACTGTATGTAAACCCAATCCTTAAAATCTGGATTTACTGTATGTAAACCCAATCCCTAAAATCTGGAATTACTGTATGTAAACCCAATCCCTAAAATCTGTATGTACTTTATATAAACCAATCCCTAAAATCTGTATGTACTGTATATATACTCAATCCCTAAAATCTGTATTTTCTGTGTGTATACCCAATCCTTAAAGCGGAGTTCCGGGCACAAAAACATTTTTTCTCTGTCGCTCATTGACAGACGTAGTCCTCGTTGATTAATAACAACTCGGGTTATACTGCCCTCTACAGGAGTAGGACTAGACAGGAAAGAAAACGTTCTGGCCACACCCTAGGGGCAGTCCCAGAGGGTATATCCTCTCACTTCCTGCTACAGCAAATCAGTTTTTTTCTGTCTAGTTAGGAGTAAGGGTGGTGTGAATCTCTTGGATTTCCCCCACATACCTAGTCGGTGACCCGAATCTTGCTCTGTCTGCAACAAGGGGTTGAGCAGAAACTGTCCTTGAGCACTATCAAGGGTCAGGTTTCAGCGTTAGCAATCTTCTTTCAGAAACCTT
Source organism: Pelophylax lessonae (assembly GCF_965119305.1). Classification (NCBI taxonomy): domain Eukaryota; kingdom Metazoa; phylum Chordata; class Amphibia; order Anura; family Ranidae; genus Pelophylax; species Pelophylax lessonae. Next base: position 586,232,548 of record NC_138769.1, on the reverse strand, counting down.
TGGCTAATCATTCCTTGGTGCGGAATTTCATCCAGGGGGTGCGACATGTGGCTCCGCCAGTGCGTGCACCCTTACTGCCTGGGATCTTAATTTAGTGTGGTCGGTTCTTCAGAAACTTCTCTTTGAAGATATTAGGGAGATTCCCTTGCTTACATTATCCCAGAAGGTGGCCTTCTTGGTGGCCATTACTTCTGCACGCAGGGTGTCAGAACTGGCCGCATTATCTTGTGGTTCCCCATATCTGGTGGTTCATAGGGATAAGGTGGTTCTTCTTCTGAATCCATCCTTCCTTCCTAAAGTGGTTTTCAGAGTTTTCATCTGAATAAAAATATTGTGTTACCTTCCCCGTGTCCTAAGACTAGCCATCCTTGGGAGTTTGCATTACACTCCTTGGATGGGGTTCAGACAATCAGGGTACACTTGACTACTACGAACTTGTTTCGTAAGACGGACTCACTTTTTGTGATCACGGATAGCCCTAGAAGGGGGTTGCCTGTGTCTGCCGCGACCATATCTAGATGGACCAGTCAGACGGTGGTACAGGCTTATTCTATTAAGGGTCGGAATCCTCCGTTCCCTGTTAAGGCGCACTCTACTCTGGAGCTTAGTGCTTCCTGGGCCTTCCGCCATCAGGCGTCAGTGGTTCAGGTTTGCAAGGCGGCTACCTGGTCGTCGGTTCATACCTTTACAAAATTTTATAAAGTTGATGTGATGGCATCGGCGGATGCCTCTTTTGGCCGCAAGGTTCTGCAGGCCGCAATCTGAGGAGACTGTTGGTCTACCTCAAGGGTTTGTTGGGTTTTTCACTTAGGTCTCATCTTTTTGCTCGATGAGTCCTTGATGCTTCTGGTTGGCTCCGGTTGGGCCTTCTGGATTTTGATTTCTGTTATCCCACCCCTCATTTGTGGTACTGCTTTGGGACGTCCCGAGTTGTTATTAATCAACGAGGACTACGTCTGTTAATGAGCGACAGAGAAAAATGGATTTTTGTAAAATCTTACCGTAAAATCCTTTTCTCTTAAGCTCATTGACAGACGTAGTACCCGCCCCTCTGTTTTTAAGTTGGGTTGGGTTAAATTCTCTAAACACTGCTTTGTGACGTAACTGATTTGCTGTAGCAGGAAGTGAGAGGATATACCCTCTGGGACTGCCCCTAGGGTGTGGCCAGAACGTTTTCTTTCCTGTCTAGTCCTACTCCTGTAGAGGGCAGTATAACCCGAGTTGTTATTAATCAACGAGGACTACGTCTGTCAATGAGCTTAAGAGAAAAGGATTTTACGGTAAGATTTTACAAAAATCAATTTTTCAATGAACATACCCCCGGGACAGTCAGAGCTAGTACATTCCACAATGGCTAGCCTCTGATCTGTCCCGGTTCGCACTTACCTGCAAGAAGAAATACTCACTTATAAAATTTCTTCTACAGCATTGCCATCTCTGTTGTGGGCAGCTGAAGCCAGCGCGATCCTCTTCTGCGTCCTCTTCCGCGTCTTCTTCTCCCAGAATGCGCCTTCACCGGCCCCTCTCGTCACTTCCGGTGCGGCGCCGCATTCCTACACAGCTTCTGGGCATGCCCAGAAGCTGTTTAGCATGGACTGCGGCGTCGCCCCGGAAGTGACGAGCGGGGCTGGTGCCCGTCGCATTGATTCCTGGGAGCGATGACGCTCAGCTCCCAGGAATCATTGCAAACCGGAAGTGACGGCGCGGGCCACGGCCACAGAGGGAGGAAGTGGAAAATAGGTGAGTATTTCTTTCTACAATTACAAGCTAAGTAAAAAAGAAAAATAATCCTAACTATCCAATTCCTTTTCAGGTGAAGAAGAGCAAGCGGATGGCCACAAAATCAATTAGGTCGATTTTGTGCCCGGAACTCCGCTTTAAAATCTGTATGTACTGTATGTAAACCCAATCCCTAAAATCTGTATTTACTGTATGTAAAACCAATCCTTAAAATCTGTATATACTGTTTGTACCCGAATCCCTAAAATATCATATATACTTTAACATGTTAATGTATTTTTAAAGTAATCTTTCTTTTTTTTTATTTGCAGTTATTATTAATACAGTAACTGATGATCCTGCGATGAAGGTTCCTGTTCAGGCACTTTCAGTCATAGTTTTATAGTTGTCCTCCTTATCTTTTAATTATGTTCCTGCATTTTAGACCCTTTTAATATGCATTACATAGGCATGGCCCATGGCCCACAAGTGTTTTATTTAGAAACAAAAGGGATTTGTATGGTGTACAGTGCTTTAACCACCTAAAAACACAACGCATATGAAAAAAATGGTTACAAATTAGATGACAGATTTGGAGAGCCTGCAAGCTATAGGAATTGAAGTTTGTTCCAGCTAAAGTAAGTAATTTTTTTGATTCATAAACTTTTCTTTGTTAATGCTTTGTTGATGCACCCCAAACCTCCCAAGCATACATTTCTGATGAAAGTAATGACTCGCACAAGGTCCTGTAAAAAAAAAAAAAAAGAACAAACAATAGCTTTTCTGTACCCAGTATTATGAAGCATTTGTTTTTGAATAAAGATCCCTCAGGTGTGCCTAATAAAATGTGATAGCCTTTCCTGTGTGATCCTAGCAGGCTCTGTAGTGCTTACTGTACATGATACAATTTATAGGTATTGTGACTCCCATTCTCAGTGGAGTTTACAATCTAATTTTCACTATGCCTCAGGCTTAGGGAGATAAAATGAATGTCATGAAGGGGCTGATTGTGGCTCTTCAACTTGGTTCGGTAACTATCAAACATCAGTGCCTGAAATGATTAGCCAGAAGGCGATATTTTTGTGCTACTCTTAAAAAGCAGCATAGAAACAATTCCATATTACATGCTGCTATGATTTATAACAGCATTCCACAAGTTCTGATTGCTGTAACACAACAGTAAATGCGGCCTGGAAAAAAAATAAGACCACTGTGCAAATGGAAACATTTATCAAAGATAGTGAAAAAAAAACAAGGAAAATGTTGTTTTACCAATAGTGTGAACTTGGTACCCAGCAAAAGTGCACAGCACGCTATGATCATCGACAAAGCTATAAAAATAGACGTTAATATATAATTCTTTTCTGTATTACTGTATTTTTAGTACAACAAGAATACACAATTTGAGAACTAAAGTGTGATAGATCAGTGGCATATCAGTGCAGATCGGTCATGTAGTACTTAGGCTGGCCATACACTATACAATTTTCTTGTTCAATTTCCTTTAGATTTACCTTAAACTGTGAAGTGCAAGGGCCAGCCTGATTCCATACAAATTGAAAGTATTTAGGTTTGACCTCATATTATATGGTTTTGGTAAATCTAAAGGAAAATTGATCAAGAAAATTGTATAGTGTATGGCCAGCCTTAGTCTTGCTGGCTTAATGCTTCCACAAATTACCAGGTGGACTCCAGGATTTGCAGCCCTCTTCAGATTGGGGAGATCTTTAAAACCAAATGATTAAAAACAAGAAGGATGCACTAGCCCCATGTATTACGTCGGATAATATTTGTTTAAAAAAAAAAGACTACACATGTGGTTATTCTCCCAAACCAACAAAATCACAAGCTTTTACAAATGCTAAGAAACCAGCCTTATTGATGAACATGAATAGTCACAATAGGTGGACCTAGGCCTAGGAGACACTCCATTGCAGAAGCAAGGGCTAACACATTTCCAGGGATATACCCTCAACTCAGAGCCCAAAAAAGTCTAAAAAAGTGTTAGGCGGAGCTCAGCTTTACTTTGTTAGTCAAGTCCATTTAAATCTACTAGTATATGTAGCACTACCTTCTCCCCAGTGGCGTAGCGTGGGGGGTGCAGGGGGGGCCGGCCGCACCGGGCGCAACATCTGGGGGGGGGGGGGTGCATCCGCTCCGCAGTGTCATGTCAGATGTCACTGAGTCACTCACTTTGTCATAGGCTGGCCACCGCCCGCTGAGTCTACTCTCGACTCTGCCCCTGGCTCACTGTCACTGCTTCGGCTTGGCAGCTCGGCTTGGCCGCTCGGCTCCCCAATCTGATCCAGCCGGCGTCGCCCACTGTGGAGTGGTGGTGGGGGGGAGACAGGCCAGGCGTGCGCCGTGCGGTGCGGAGATGGACTGTCTGGGGGAGGGACTAACCAGTGCAGCGGCCGCCCAGCGCAGCGCGGGAGACGGGGAGAGAAGAACCACACCAGGCCAGCAGAGCAGCAGAAGAAGCTGGCGCGGCAAAGAGGAGGACGACAGGACAGGAGTCACAACAGGACAGTCAGCAATTTCAGCAAAGAAGGCAGGTGAGACGAGGCCAGAGAGCCTGGTGACAGTGGTGCTGCAGCAGCCAGGAGGAAAACCTAGCCTGGGGTCGGTTGGGACAGGTGAAAAAAAGGTAGGGGTAGTGTACTGGCTGTACTAGTCACTGTCTGACTGAGTGACTGTGAGAAGACTATGTAAAGGGGATCTATTTTAAGGGGGGTGATCTATATGGGGGGGACCTCACCTCACCTCACCCTGGCCTGCTGTAAGGGGGGATCTATATGGGGGACCTCACCTCACCCTGGCCTGCTGTAAGGGGGATCTATATGGGGGACCTGATCCCCCATATAGATCCCCCATATAGATCCCCCATTACAGTAGGCCAGGGTAAGGTGAGGTCCCCCCATATAGATCCCCCTTACAACAGGCCAGGGTGAGGTTAGGTCTGGGGTCCCCCATATAGATCCCCCTTACAGCAGGCCAAGGTTCGGACCTCACCTCACCCTGGCCTGCTGTAAGGGGGGATCTATATGGGGGACCTCACCTCACCCTGGTCTGCTTTAAGGGGGATCTATATGGGGGACCTGGGATCCATATGGGGGACCTCACCCTGGCCTGCTGTAAGGGGGGATCTATATGGGGGACCAGGTCCCCCATATAGATCCCCCCTTACAGCAGGCCAGGATGAGGTCCCCCATATAGATCCCCCCTTACAGCAGGCCAGGGTGAGGTGAGGTCCCCCATATAGATCCCCCCTTACAGCAGGCCAGGGTGAGGTGAGGTCCCCCATATAGATCCCCCCTTACAGCAGGCCAGGGTGAGGTCCCCCATATAGATCCCCCTTACAACAGGCCAGGTTGAGGTTAGGTCTGGGGTCCCCCATATAGATCCCCCTTACAGCAGGCCAGGGTCCGGACCTCACCTCACCCTGGCCTGCTGTAAGGGGGGATCTATATGGGGGACCTCACCTCACCCTGGCCTGCTGTAAGGGGGATCTATATGGGGGACCTGGGATCTATATGGGGGACCTCACCCTGGCCTGCTGTAAGGGGGATCTATATGGGGGACCAGGTCCCCCATATAAATCCCCCCTTACAGCAGGCCAGGGTGAGGTCCCCCATATAGATCCCCCCTTACAGCAGGCCAGGGTGAGGTGAGGTCCCCCATATAGATCCCCCCTTACAGCAGGCCAGGGTGAGGTGAGGTCCCCCATATAGATCCCCCCTTACAACAGGCCAGGGTGAGGTGAGGTGCAGGGTCCCCCATATAGATCCCCCTCCCCCTGGCCTACTGTAAGGGGGGTGATCTATATGGGGGACGGGACCTCACCTCACCCTGGCCTGCTGTAAGGGGGGATCTATATGGGGGACCTCACCTCACCCTGGCCTGTTGTAAGGGGGGATCTATATGGGGGACCTCACCTCACCCTGACCTGCTGTAAAGGAGGATCTATGGGGGACCTGCCTTGGCCTGCTCTAAAGGGGATCTATGGGGACCCTGCTCTAAAGGGGATCTATGCCATAGATCCCCCTTTAGAGCAGGATCCCCATAGATCCCCTTTAGAGCAGGCCAGGGTCCCCATAGATCCCCTTTAGAGCAGGCCAGGGTCCCCATAGATCCCCCTTTAGAGCAGGGTCCCCATAGATTCTCCACTTTAGAGAAATGTCCCCATAGATTATATGGGGACCATTCTCTAAAGGGGGATCTATGGGGACCCTGCTCTAAAAGGTGATCTATGGAGACCCTTCTCTAATGGAGGTTCTATGGGGGACCCTGCTCTAAAGGGGGATCTATGGGGACCCTGGCCTGCTCTATAGGGGGATCTATGGGGGACCCTGCTGTAAAGGGGGATCTTTGGGGACCCTGCTCTAAAGGGGGATCTATAAGGACCCTGCTCTTAAGGGGGATCTATAGGGACCCTGCTCTAGCTCAAGTGCTAAATTCCCGTGGGTTAGGGGGCGCAAATTACTTGCCTTGCCCCGGGTGCTGACAACCCACGCTACGCCACTGCTTCTTCCCAGATTGACAATGCTGCTGTCCAAAGTTGTCTCTAAAGCTGAACTTACAGTTGTAGCAATTCATTAGAAAACTGTAACTTTTAGAATGCTCTTTTGATAATCTAAGAGTTAAAGGGGACGATTGGACAATCAGTTTTGACGTGAGTGAGCAAGAAAAAAAAGAAATGAAGAGCAAGGATAGGAAATGTTTGTCCTGTCTAATGGGAATGAACACGTTTCTAATTCCTGAATTCACTCCCGGCCAAGAAAAATCATAGCTAGTCTTATGCACATGCACTTGTCAAAGTGATTCCGAAAGCAGAACGTTTGTTCTATGAAAAGAAAAATATTGACATGGTACTTGAATGAGAAGTCTTTCAAAAGTAGTCGAGTTCATTAACCTCCCTGGCGGTATGATTCTTTCGGATTTTAAGTGCTGAAAGCGGTACCATTATTTTGCATGTAATTCTTAAGAATGAGCAGCCCAAACCTACTATTTACATATGATTTTTTTTTTTACTGTGCGTTCTTCTTTATAACATCTCGGGTATGATAAAGTTTGAAACACAAAATCATAAATTATAATATAATAAAAAACTATAAATAAGTTAAAGTATGTATGTATACATATATATATATATATATATATATATATATATACATAAAAAGTAAAACTGCAGGAAAGGGCACTGGGGGGCAAACTAATGTGATTTTTTTAAATTTTGCCTTGTATCAGTGTGTTTGGTGTGTTTTACATTTGAATTTGCCGCCGGTTCCACCCCCCTGCGAACGTCACGTCGCAGGAGATGGAAGCCAGGGCACGGAGAGGATCGGGAGGAAGATCCGCCGCCAGACACCTCCGAGATACATCGCTGGATCCAGGTGACAAGGTAAGTAACCCCGCTTTCAGGATCCAGCGATCTTCCTAGCAGTACCCCGAGTGTGGCTCGGGGTTACCGCTTTTGGCTCTGAAATTGAACCCCGAGCCACGCTCGGGAATACCGCTAGGAAGGTTAAAGCGGAGTTCCACCTAAAAAAAAAAAAAAATACATAAAAATACCCCGGGGACAGTCAGGGCTAGTGCATTCCACAATGGATAGCCTCTGAACTGTCCCGGGTTGCACTTACCTTTTAGAAGAAATACTTCCCTTGAAAATGTCTTGTCCAGCGCTGCCATCTCAGGTGTGGGCAGCTTGAAGCCAGCGCGATCCTCTTCTGCGTCCTCTTCCGTCCTCTTCGGTCCCGCGATGCACTACATAGGCCCCGCCGTCACTTCCGGGGCTGCAGCGTCATCCCTGCACAGCTTCTGGGCATGCCCAGAAGCTGTTTAGCAAGGTATGACAGCGCCTGCACCGGAACTGACGTCGGGGCCGGTGCAGGCGCATTGATTCCTGGGAGCGATGACGTTCAGCTCCCAGGAATCATTGCAAGCCAGGAAGTGACGACTCGCCGTGGCCGCCTAGGGGAGGAAGAGGAAGTAAGGTGAGTATACTTTCTTTTAAAACAAGGTAAGTAAAAAAAAAAAAATTGCTATTATCCATTTGTGTTTCAGGTTACCCGGAGCGAGAAGATGGACCGAACTTCAATTTAAGGGTGGAACTCCACTTTAAAGCACCATCAAATGGTCAAACAAGAAATTTTTATTCTTTTACATTTGAACGTTTAAGCTAAATTCTACAGATGTAAGGCCAGCATAAGACACAAGTGTGTTACTGGCTGGATCACCAGGTCAAAATAAGGAAAAAAAGCCTAAAAAAAAAGAAAACGAATGCAGCTACCACATTTGAGGATTGGTATATATTATTGATCTTGGGTTTAATATCACTTTAAGGCTACGTATCAACCATATTTTCTTCTAGATATGATAGAAGAATGATAGAAATCATACTAATACACTGAAAACTGTCATCAAGAAACTCATGGTTTCCCAAGCTCAGTTTAAGGGTATCCTAGGGGGGCACCTATCACTGAACATTTTGTAAACTGGAAAAAGACAATTGCATACAGCAATCTGCCAGTGTGCCAGAGTGAAATTCAGCACCAAAACTAAAAGTGCTCCGTTCCTAAACTTTGGCAGAATTTTAAATACATTTAAATGCACCAATATTAATGTGAGTCTAATAAGTAAATATTCCAATTTTGATTGCAAAGTCCCAATTACATATGGTTTCTAGTTTGTTTACCATTAGCTGAAAGAGTTAACTGTTTATATCCCTACATTAAAAAGGTAAGCCCTCAGGCACATGGACTACTGGAGTAAGACAAATAGCCCAGGACATTTTCCTCACTTCACTAGCACTAAGCAAGTCCAGCTGGAAAAGGGACATATGAAATTTCCTATTCATCATCGTGGTGAACATCCTGTCAAATCCTTGTAAATTAAAAGAGCTTCACACACCAAAAGCTTTCTTCAGTGGACTAAGGGAGAGACGTTTTTAAGGTTAGCTCAGCTCGGAGGCCATATTTCTCATCTGCTGGGTATGCAACCTGCCAAACTTCCCATCAAAATCTGGATGAAAACCAATAAAGAATTTATGAATAAGAGCGTGCTATTTGCAGGTCTGCGGTACACCACACATCCTCTTTGAAATGAGGAGAACAGAAGCTTTATAAGGCCAGGTATCCCGAAGGTACAATAAATTATGAATTGCTTTCATCTGGCATTTTATAATGCATAGATATTTATTATATTCCAGGCAGGCTATATGCACCCATGTTTAAATAGCATTTAAATTATGAAGGAGTTTATGAGTTTCCAGAAGACACACAATAAAGTTATAGAAAGGGAGGTAACAGATATGGTGAACGCAAAATAATTAATCTGAGTACATAAGCAAAAATAAATTACAAAACCAGAATACTGTGTAGGAGTTAATCTTGGACTGACTGGCCTAACGATCTTGATAAAAGTATAAATATAAAAGTCTGAAATACCCTTTTTTTAAACTTTAACATAATTCATCTATTTTAATTATTTTATTTGTTCTCAACACTTTACATAGAACAGCGATCAATAAGTTCCTTTCACAGTGAAGCTTAGAATCGAATGTCCTTGGCATGTGTTTAAACATTTAATCACTATCCATAAGGCTACAAAAGGCAGAAACCAGTAAGTTTAGCACAACGTTTGGAGATATCCTTAACAAGGAATATATAATATGCTACTATTAAAGATCTGCTGAAGTATACTGGAGCTCCAGGTAGCTGGGAAGTGATACAATCACAGGTCAGTCATTGGGTAATGGAATCATGTGCTGGGGAGTCTTCTCCAGCACAGAAACTAGAATAGCTCCAATGGTCTCAAAAGTAATGTAGTGAAGGGATTGCAGCACTTCAGGCATCATCTAGTGGCTTTGGACTTGCTCAGATGAGTGGTAATTACATGCTTCCAGACCCTGCATTTGGAGGTTGCCCCATACAAGATGAAATTGTTTGTTAAATGTCCTCTTAATATGTTTATCTCAATAAACACTAAGGACCATGACCCTAGAACCATAACCTTAAGGCCCACCTCCAGCTGCATCAATGGCCTTTCCCCTTTGAAGCGATGGATACTGTAACAAGTTCAGGATCTCAAGGTTTTAACGCCAATCATTTAAATGCTAATCAGAGTGCCGAATAGGGCCATGGTATCCCTCAATTTTTTTTTGCCCTTCCCTTTGCAAAAAGGTACCCATCATTGACATCGCAATCAACCCTATTTTTCAGTATTTCAAGAGAGCCCTTGACGAGTTTCTTTTTTTCTCTAGGTTTTTCCAATGTGTTACAATTTGGTGGCCCTAAATCAAATCTGCATTATTCACTGGTGATGTTCTGTAGTTTATCACAAACCCTAAGCTCCATGTATCTAACTTATTTCAACACAAAACTACATTTGGAACTTTCTCATTTAATGACATTAATTATAACATATATGAACTCCAATTTTATGCAAGATCTTTTGTACAATCTCACATGGTCAAAAGAATATGGGTTAAAAATAACCTACCTAGGATTGAGATAGTCTTGGATCTATTAAAGCTCTAATCTCTATATTTTGCTAAAATAGTCAGTGAACTTGTAACTTAGAGGGATCTACCAAAATCCTGTAATAACCAAATATTCTCTCTACATGCCTACATTATTTGTTGTCCTGTATATTTGTACATCAGTTTATGAAGTATTCTTTAAATTATCTTTTATATTTTGCTCAAATGTAATACAATTAAGGCTGTTAATATCTACATGTAGACATAATGTATATAACCTGCAAGCAGTAAAACCAAATGTTTTGCAGATCTTGTGCATCAGCTTTTTGTGTCATCATCGGTCTAATAAATGTGTATAAAAATGCATACTGTAAGAAACATAACAATGATGCACATTTTACTAGCTAAATAGGCTTGTGAACATTCTTCTCCAGAGATATAAGGTACTGTGAAGCTTTTAGCAGCATTCCCAATTCAGTCCCCTGTATACTAAGCTTTCAATCAATCCACTAATAGAAAAGATAGTGTTTAGATAACACTAAGGGTTACTAAGGGCAAGTAGGCTGTTCACTTTGAAATAGAATTTGCATTTTGCATGAGAGTTTTCTTCAGCACTTAGTGGATGTGGTGAAATTTCACTTTGCAAAGAATACCCAATCACGTGCCAGGAAAAAATGAACATAATTGGATGATGGAAAGCAGCAGAGCTTCACCTTATTCACTAATCTCGAGGGGAAGATCTTATGCAAAGTGCAAGTTCATTACCTTTAGTAAATCAACCCCACTGTGCAATAGATAATGTGAAGTTGGTTTTGTTATATGCCCTCACCACTGCACATCATACAGACAGAGGCGGGTCCCCCATTTCTTTTCACGGATAAGTATTTTTGGGTATTCATATTAAAATCCAAAAACCCATCACCATTCTAACTCAAAAGGAGCTTAAACATTAAAAATTGTACATAAAAGACCTATAAAACCTTCTTTATTATCAGTGTAATTCATTTTGACAGGTCTATGAATGTACTCACTCCTCTTTAGAGGGTGCCCTATTAACATGAAGGATAGCACAAACCTGTTTATAAAGTGACCATTATTGGAAGATACAAGGGGGAAAGACAGAGTGTAATAATTTAGGCCTACACAACAATATAAAGACATTGAGATGAGTTGCCTGCACTCTGTTTGATAATAAATAATTTTTATAGGGTTTTCTTTCTCCTCATTGAAAGACTACTTCTTTCAAATTAATGTTTGGAGGCCCAATAAATGAGCACTGCTCATTTGTCCTGCAAAAGACAAATAAACAATGTCACATCACAAACCACACAATTCCAAGAATTTCTTATAATTAGACAGTTCAGAATTTATTTATTAAACAACCGTTCTGAAAAAAAAAGTCCTAAATTGGCCTAAAATGAATGTGTGGGCAATTCAAATTGTATGTATCATGAACATTTTGAAAGCAATAGTTTCCCTTAGTAAAAGAAAAACAGGCAGCTGAATGCATATGCAATTCTATTTTTAACAAGAAACATTTACTTCTCCCCATCCCAATCTCCTAAACCTCTCTTTTGGTCATTTTTCTTGATGAGTGGCCTCACTATCCAAGGGGACAGAAATAAGATGGGGCAAAGCTAAACATTCAGGCATACTATCAACTTTCTGAGGTGAGAAAAAACTTTTATCACAAGGTATGTGGGCAAAAGACACCACCCTGTCATGCCTCCATTTACCTGGAGCATAGAATTAGGGCTGGCTATACATTATGCAGTTTTTTTTCCCTTCAACCACGCTTAATTCACATAGTCAATGTTATTTGGGGAATTTCTCCTACCCTGCTGTCAGAATACCACAATCACAGCTGCTAGCTATAACCAGCGGCAATGATCGTACGTAAAAACCTGATAGGCCGAGTGTACAGAAGTAGATCATTAGATCAACTTCAGTATACCCAGCCTTCCCACAGATGGATCGGAATTCATCTGGTTCCTCCTGAATTAGGCAAGTTTCGATCTGTCTATAGCTAGCTTAGTAGGCAAAATGTTATTGGAAAATCCTTCAATTTATATTTTTTTATACTGAATTTAAAAATACAATGCACAATTGCAATAATTTAAAGTTTGGAATAAAGGGTTGGTGTAGTATAACACCCATGATACATAAATTGTGCATTTATGCATTTTTGAGAAGTGTACACATAAGGCAAAAAAGTGGAACACCTGAGGTAGAAAGAGTAACATAGCAACTGGATTTTAAAAGAGAGATAGATCCTCGAAATGAGGAAAAGTTAGGAACTATAGTTTAGAGGAAAAATTGATATTTACATATAACTTCAGCTGCCTATATTTCTTCAAATGGATTATTTAGTGTGACCAATCTAGGCCCTAAAACAAAACATTGTCTTAAAGCAGTAGTAAAGTCTTTTTTACAATACACAATAATGTGCCCCCCGTGCAGGTTTAAGCTATAATGTACTAGTGTGCACTGCATGCCAGTACATTATGACAGACTAATGCCTCGTACACACGCATCGATTATTGGCTGGGAATTTTCGGCCAACGTCCGATCAGCCGATTTTCGGCCTGTTAGTATGATGATTCCGACAACCGACTCCGACTTTTCGGCCGAAAAAAATCTGGTGTGCAGGCTATAAAATTTTTGTTGGCCGTCAACACAACGGCCGATTTTCCGTCAGTCAGTACAGATTTCAGCAGACAAAAATCTGATGAGCAAGACTGGGCAGGCTCAGAGAAGAAAAAACACACGGAAAGTAAACCAGCACATGACATCACTTCTGAAGTAGATTTTTGTTGGTCGAGAAAATTTGTGTGCAGTCTAGGCACATTCCAACCAACAAAACACCACTCTGGACAAAAGTCGGACCGATAATCGTTGCGTGTGTACGAGGCATTACCTATAAACCGAGCCCTCCAGTGAAGCACTGTCAGGGCTCTCCCCGGTGCCCGTCGCTTCCATCTTCACCTGGTTATCGTTCTGGATTTTTGCATCTCCGAGCACTGAATTGGCCGGGCCAATGTGACATCACTCACACGCATGTGCGGGGCAGTCACATCTGTGGCAAGCAGAGTGGACCGTAAATGTGGTCTGAGTTGCGGATGTGCGGCTCAGATCATATTACCCACATTACCCAGGGGGACATGTATGACAGAAGAGACCTGTAGGGTCTCTTCTGTTATAAAAAGCCTGCCTGTCAGAAGATTTTAACAATTATGAGTTTACTACTACTTTAAATATGTATGCCAAATGCAACAAGTAATTATAGGTCTACATTAATTGCACCTCCACTCATAATTCTGGGAAAATTTACAAAAAATAAAGTTACAAAATACAGGAGACATAGATATTTATCCTATGGCTCATTCACACAAGTGAATGCCATATACAGGTGGGTACAGCATATCGTTTTGTATTTATTTGAAAAAAATATATATTGGGCCAATTTATTACAGTTGCACCTGGCAGCATAATGTTACACTACTTTTAGCGGCATCAAAAAAATGAAAGTACCAAATTCCACTTGCCGCACATTAATTCAGAAATCTTGTGATCCATGAGTTATTGCAACATATTTCAGTCAGGTCCCACTTTATCTTTCATTCTTTTTTTGCACATGCATAATATTAACATTACAATTTCAGTCCTTTATATTACAGCACCATGTAATATGCTGATATTTTTAAAATGTATAATTATAGCAAAAAATAAATAAAAATAACAATAATGTAGTCATGTTTGTACAATGAAAGCCAAAAGTTATTTAAAATGTTTGTATTTTTCCATTGTCACAAGGATCAGAAGACATGTGCTTTAGGAAACTTGTACAGAGAAAAACACAGGAGCTGCTATTTTTGACCGTCTAAAAATGCTAAGTGCCCACTAACTCCAATACATATCAAGCTGAAATGAGTATGTAGAGATTAGAATCATAGTACAGTACTGGCCTAGGAAATATTTACTTCAGCTCCGGAAGATATACCCCCTCTTCATGACCAGGCCATTTTTTTGCGATTTGGCACTGAGTTACTTTAACCTCCCTGGTGGTATGATTATTTCAGGTTTTAGGTGCTGAAAGCGGTACCATTATTTTGCATGTAATTCTTAAGAATGAGCAGCCCAAACCAACTATTTACATATGATTTTTTTTTTACTGTGCGTTCTTCTTTATAACATATCGGATATGATAAAGTTTGAAACACAAGATCATAATAATATAATATAATAAATAACTATAAATAATAATAAATAATGATACAATAATAATAATACTTTTTATTCAATAAATTGTAGTAAATAACATAATCAAAAACACTGACATTTTTTTTGGCCAAACAAGGATGCAATATTAGTAGTCATATTGCTTTAGTAAACGTCCTGAGTATGGAAAATTTTAAAACATGGTACAGCACAAAGTCCGACGTCACAATCAGGACAATAGTACCACATTTCTTTACGGATTTTCCTTCCAGTGTGGTCACATTTAGAGCAGCAAACCACATACATCCTTGTGGGTGCAGACTTCTTTTCCGTTGGTGGAATTTGGTCCATAAAGTGACGACCAGTCAGGCGTTCGGGGTTCACAACACCAGCAGCACGGCGTCCCGATCTATTTACAGCCGTTGGTGTTTGGTGTCTGAGAAATATATGTTCGGCAACTTTCCAAACAGTCCGCATGAACCACCGGCCTGTCACTCTTTTTTTTTTTTAGTAGAATGAATGCGTTCCACAAACAATGTTCAAGAAGATGCCTGGAGATTTTTTTGTAATATTTTTTTTGTTGTTTTCTCATTGCCGGATAAAATGTCATGGCCAGCTCTGTCCACACCTCCCCTGGTGTTATTGCAATCCATCACCAGTTGGGGTTTCATCGCATCTTTTCTACCTTTTGTGTGTACCATGACAGTAGAGGTGTTGTGAATTGTACTCATTAGGCACACATCTTTTTTTTCGCGCCATTTCAGCGCCATCATTTTGCCTTTCTGCCAGGCAACTATTTCTCCTGCCTTGAGCTTTTTATTGGCAAAGGTTGGCAGCATGTCACGCCGGTTAGCCCTAACGGTCCCATATGCATCCGTCTTGTTGTGAAGAAGGAACTTGTAGAGTTCTGGAGACGTATAAAAATTGTCTGTGGTTACACCGTACCCCTGATTCAGCAATGGCTCAATCAAAGTAAGAACCGAAGCGGTTGCCATTCCATAACTGCTGAATCGTTAGTTGAATATGGTTCCTTTCCCGGTGTATAGGACTGAATTCCATATGTCACCAGTGCTGGATTTACATACCATGAATGATTTTATGCCAAATCGTGCTCTCTCTTTGATGCTATATACTGTATCCATCTGTGTCTTCCTTTGAAGGCCATTAGACTTTCGTCAATACAAATGTCTCTATCTGATACATAGGTCTGCTGGAAATTTTTCAGAATAATTTGATAAATGTCCCAAATCTTTTTGAGTTTTGGAGCTGGATGAGAAGTCTCATCAAATTCTTCATTATTTGCAAAGTGCAAATATTTCATAATGAGCGAAAATTTGTATTCCTACATGACCGTGCCAAAAAAAGGAGTGGCCAGTAATTTGTTGGTGGTCCAATACCACTTCTGCAGGGGTTTCCCCACCACTCCCTGCAGAATAATTAGGCTTAGAAACTTCCAGATGTCCTCTTTGGTCACTGGTTCCCACATCCTGCTCCTTGAAAACCTCCGTTGCGCAGCAGTTTGTTGCTGATGGTACCGATTTGTTTCCATAAAAATCTTTTCAATAACCTCATCGGTCAAAAAGAGTTGGAGGTATGCCAAGGGGTTGTCATCCTCAACATCCACTTTGATACCAGGTGCTCCAGTAAACGGGAACCTTGGGGGCGATACGTGCTCCGCACCACAGTCAATCGAGCACCAAGTCCGTACATCGCTGGGCACAGTCGCAGGATCATTGCTGAAATCACTTTCTGTGTCCGATGATGAACTTCACCACGAATCGCTATCACTCCATTCTGCGAGCGATTCTGTATCGCTGTCGCTGTTTTCCAGCAGGTCATATACCGCTTTTGTGGTGGCGGCGCGCTTTTTTGATGCCATGGTCGCTCTGCAGTTTCCAGACACAAAGTACAGGAAAAATGTGGGAAGGGCACTGGAGAAAACATTGGGGGGCAAACTAAGGTCAATGTATTTTACTTTAGTAATGTAATCCAATAAGATTACAATATATCAGTGTGTTTGTGTTTTTAACTTTTTGAATTTGCCGCCGGTTCCACCCCCCTGCGTCGTGATGCTCGCAAGAGACGGAAGCCAGGGCTTACAGCATCAGGCGGAAGTTCCGGCCGCCGTATGCTGCAGGATTACATCGCGGGATACCGGGGACAAGGTAAGTACCCTCTCTTTCAGGATCCAGCGATGCTCCCTGGTGGTTCCCCCGAGTGTGGCTCGGGGTTACCGCTAATGGAACTGAAATTCCACCCCGAGCCATACTCAGGAATACCGCCAGGGAGGTTAACTGACAATGGTGCGGTTGTGCGACACTATACCCAAATAAAATGTATGTCCATTTTTCCCACAAATAGAGCTTTCTTTTGGTGGTATTTGATCAACGTTTTTTTATTTTTTGCGCTATAGACAAAAAAATAACTGATAATTAAAAAAAAAAAAAAAAAAAAAACAGCATTTTTTACTTTCTGCTATAAAACATACCCAATGAAAAATGTAAAAAATCTAATTTGTTCATCAACTTAGGCTAGTATGTATTCTGCTACATATTTTCGGTAACAAAAAGTCGCAATAAGTGTATATTGATTGGTTTGCGCAAAAGTTATAGCGTCTACAAACTATGGTACATATAATGAAATTCAATTTTTACATTTTTTTTAATACTAGTAATATATAAGTTAGTGCCTTACAGTGGGACTGCAATATTGCGGCAGACAGTCAGACACTTACTGACACTTTAACACTTTTTGGAGACCAGTGACACTAATACAGTGATCAGTATTAAAAATATACACTGTCACTGTACTAATGGTACTGGCTGGGAAGGGGTTAACATTAGGGGTGATCAAAATGTCCTGCAATAAAGTCACTGCTTCTCTCTCACCTTGTGTAAGTCTTGTATCAGCCCTTTCTATAGTTTTCTGCTATATGCAGCCCAGTAATGATGCCAGCACTACTTCTGCAAGGTAATATCTGGGTTTTCAAAGGCGTTTGGTGCGCTTAACCACTTACCGCATACTAATGTATATATACGTCGGTAAACTTTGCGGTGTTATACCGGGATGATGCCTCTAGCTAGAGGCACCATCCGGGTACCGTGGTTTACAGCCGACGGTCCATCGGTAACGACCGATGTGGCTCGGGAGCCGCTCGATCGTTACCCGGGTGAGCGGGAGGGGACGCCCCCCCCCCTCCCGCTGCCTTCCGTGACTTTGCTCGGGGCTCCCGTCCCACCGGGGCTCCCGTCCCACAGTTTATGTTTGTAAATTCACATTAGTGAACACATTCAGAGCCCATTCAGACAGGGACGACACGACTTGCTGGGGCGACCTCGGCACGACTTGCACGGACTTCATATAATTGAAGTCAGTGCAAGTCGCCTCCAGGTCGCCCCAAAGTAGTACAGCACCCTTTTTCTAAGTCGGAGCGACTTGTGTCGCTCCTATTAGAACGGGTCCTGTGCTAATCAATGACAGGCGACCGACCGCGACTTGTCAGGCGACCAAGTCGCCTGGCAAGTCGCGCTAGTGTGAATGGACCCTTACTTTTGTACTGAGCATGTTAACAAGTTTATAAAAAAACAATCAAATAACAAAAATAAGAAGTCTTTAATGCGCCTTAATAAAATTAATTAAAGGACATGGGAGCATAGAAACTCCAAATAATATAGACTATCCAGGAACCCAATGAGCAACAAATCCGTATAGTTAAACTATAGACCATTTTTCTGTTACACAAGTTATGAGTATTAAACATAAAGAATAAAATAGTTTAACACAATGTAGCTCATCTCAGGTCGTACATAGTTCTCCAGATGGGTCATTGACCACACTGGTCAATTAAGTGAATACCAGGTGATAAAGTAAGGGAGTACAATATGCGGCCTACTCTGCTTCCTCGGGAGGAGAAATTAGCCAAGAAACTGTCTATAATAAAACACAGCAGCATATTTATACCATAACACAGGAAACAAAATAAAAAGGTGGGGGTATTAAGCCTAGTACACACGCAACGAATTTCCGCCGACCGGTCGTCCATCTTTTGTCCAGAGTGGTGTTTTGTTGGTTGGAATGTGCCTAGACTGCACACAAATTTTCCCGCATGACAAAATTCTACTTCAGAAGTGATGTCATGTGTTGGTTTGCTTTCTTTGTGTTCTTTCTTCTCTGAGCATGCCCAGTCTTGCTCATAAGATTTTTCCCTGTCGAAATCTGTACTGACTGCACGAAAATCGGCCGTGTTTTGACGGAGGACAAAAATTTTATAGCCTGCACACCAGATTTTTTTCGGCCAAAAAGTTGGAGTCGGTTGTCGGAAGCATCATACTAACAAGCCAAAAAACGGCGGATCGGTCGTTGGACGAAAATTCCCGGCCGAATTTCGACGCGTGTGTACGAGGCTTTAAACATATTGAGTTTGTCAGGATTACATCTAGGGTTTCCAACAGGGACATGCACCCAGGATAGATCTCAAATGAGGATGCCACAACTTCCTGTGGGGGGCACAAAAAATTCCTAAACACACCACAGAATGCAGACTAAAAAAATCAAAGAATAACCATAATAATGAGGCGTATCAAAAAAGCAAGGAGAATGCAAAAATAGAACAGGAAGGGGAAGGGAAAAAGTGGAGGAAAAAGGGGAAAAAAGGGCGAGGAAATGAGGGAAGGGGGAAGGGGAAGAGGGGAAAAAGGGAAGGGACAAGGGGGAGGGAAAAGGAAGAAGGGAAAAGGGGAGGGGAGTCAAAAGGGAAAGGGAGAAGGAGGGAAGAACGGAAAAGGAGGAGGAGGGGGAGACAAGAAAAGGGGGGGGGCGAGGAGTGTGAGGAAAGAAAGAGGGAAAAGAAGGTCTTAATGGGAAGGGGGGAAATGGGTGAAAGATGGGGGGGGAGGGGGAGGAGGAAAGGGGGCAAATTTTATATGATCTGCAATGTGTAAAACTATCAATTATTTTACCATTTTTTCCTTTATGTTTGATACTTTTAACTTGTGTAACAATAAATGGTCTGTATTTTAGCTATATTGATTTGTTGCTCCTTGGGTACCAAGATAGTCCATACTATTTAAAGCTCATGTGCTCCCGTGTTCTTTTAAAAACAAGAAGAAAAAAGTTCATATAATCGGCTGGGGGTAGCCATGTTAAAATTAGCCGCAATCTAGATGATATAAAACGCAAAGCTTTATCGCATGTTACAAATGACCTCAATAACAAGCTGTGTTTAAGAGCAAGACTGACACGCTGTTCATATGAACTGTCAATGAACATTGGAACCTGCAGAGGGCCTTTTAAGGTTATGATGAATTACTTAAACTGTAGCAGCTCAGTGTGTGTCCAACAAGATCATTAGCTCAAGGTGTTGACCAGCCCATCCATCCCAAAAAGAGTCACATCTTGACCTCTAGCACTATTATGGCTTATTCTGTGCTCCTGACTCTGCCTCTCTGAGCAGGGTGTACAATAGATGGGAAGCACTCAAGCGACCCCTCATTCAATATCCATTTTCTCTTTGCTGATTACATGTCTGATCGCTGATGCGCTACAACACCACTATTTCACAACAGGTACTGACAGTCAATAAAACTTGTTTAAAGGAATGGAGTTGGTAACTTTACTCCACTTAAAGAGGAATTATTTTTAAATGGGTTCCTCTTACTTTAACAGGTGCAAATACTTGTAGGCACTGTACTAAAGCTTCTTCAGCAGTTCCAGCACGGTGCTAATGAATGAAAGAAAGACACTGGAAGAGACGGAATCCTGCACAAGGCTGCAACTTTGTGCTGCTGTGATTTATGTAGGTTTTCTTTATGACATACAGTATCTCATTAAGGCAATGGGTATAATTTCTCAAAACTGGAGGATAGTAAAAAGCTGTTGTCCATAAAAACAATATAATATTACGCTACAACTGTTGTTTGCCTAGTGGAAGTCAGTTAACAAAAATAGGACAAAAAGCTATCCCGCACCTTTACCTTTAAATGACTTAAAGTGGAACTAAACCCATCATTTTAACTAGCAAGTAAAGCAAAAAAAACCTGGATGGCAGCACTCCAGATGCAACACCTTTATTGTGTATAAAAAACATATACAGCAATGTGGAGATCAAGTACAGCAGCAATAACAGCTGACGCGTTTCACACCATAGTCTGGTGCTTAATCATATGAGTTGTATGAGTCGAGTTTTGAGTATGAGTTTTTTATACACAATAAAGGTGTTACAATTGAAGTGTAGCCATCCAGGACTTTTTTGCTTTACTTGCAACACAAAGCAGAAGAGCCAGCACCCATACTTGAAGGGTGGAGGTGTATATTGGAGAGAGGACACCTGGAGTGCTATCTATTCAATTGTTTGCCATCATTTTAACTGTTCCGCAAAAAGTTTCATTCAAGGCATGCCCTGAATTACATACTGTCACAGTTGCTTGTGCTCTCAACTGAACTATCAAGCCATCAAATGGCTGGTGTCATAACTGATCACATCAAACAGAGGCTAGAATGGCAGCTTCCCTGAATGTAAAGAATACGAGGGCTTAGTTTTGCTTTAAGGAGGTGCACGGCCAACAGTGATTTAGTCATTGCCGTCTTTGTTATTGATTGGACCCTGGGAAAACATTTTTTTGGGGCCCCCGGGCCCCTCCCTTTCCCCTGCTTGCATGCAATTTCACTCTCCACCTGTTCTGAGACACACAATAAATAACAGCTACATTCAAAATCAGTTTATGCAGCATATCAGGCAGCGATTGCAATTGCATGCCAGGGGTTACAGCACATCATTATCGCTCACTGACTGGTTATTGGAGGTTACAGCACACATTATGGCTCACTAATTCATTGCTAGAGGTTATAACTCATGATTTATGCTTGTTGATTGGTTATTAGAGGTTACTGCACATCATTACCACTCACCAATTAGTTGCTGGGGGGGGGGGGGGGGTGGGTGTGATCAGTGGCAGTGGTATTGGGGATGGAATCAGTGGCAGTGCTGGGGGGGATCAATGGCAGTGCTGGGGAAAAGGGGAGGAGGGTGTGATCAGTGGCAGTGCTGAGGGGCTGATGAGATCAGTGGTAGGGAGGACGGGATCAGCGGCAGGGGATGCTGCTTCTAGGGTCAGGGTTGTGGTGGAGGTCTTCACAAAAATACAAATTCAATTTGAGGCAGCAAATAACATTTCTTCTTTCCAGATCCAGCTTTTTAACTGACCTAAAGACATTTTTTTTTATTGTGGATAGAGTGGAGAGAGATTGGGACACCTGTATTTTCTAATGCAGTCTGTGCCCCTGTTTCGCCCTCTCTATACTGTGGGAATCTCCCAACAGTGACACTAGCTCTGTTGACCCTGGTGGTAACCTGGGATTCCCTCACTTTGTAAGTATTTCCTTCAACTTCCTGTTTTATATATGGGCATAAAGTGAAGGGAAATCTACCCAAAGGGACACAGTCCGGTCATAACACTCCCTTACTCTATCTAACATGAAAAAATTGTTGCCTTTAGTTCTACTTTAAAGAGTTCCATTTTTGCAGTCAAATTTGAGAAACCCCCATTATAAGTTTGTCATTTGTCATTCACACATCATACATAAAATATATATATATTTTTTATTCTTAAATTTCTAGTTGTTTCTTTGGAGGCTATATATACATAGGACTCTTTCACAATATGGCAATTGAGGACAAGGAACAGAAGAAAGGACAATGCAGAACCCCTAGAAAACCCTGAGATATTTTCCTTTCACACAGACAGTGTTCAAATATAGTTTCCAACTGATACTTAGATCTGCCAGCAGAGAAACATATAGAGTTAATTATGTTAAAGATTAAGGGCTCTTTCACACGGGCGATCCGATCAGAGCCGCCTGTCAGTTTTTTAGGCGGATCTGATTGGATCCTCCATGCAGCTACAGCTATGGGGCAGCGTATGTCAGCGGAGACACCTCCGCTGACACCCGATGCCATCCGTATCCGATCCTGTCCGTGAAATCTGGACGGATGGAGACCCTATTTTTCCATCCGTTCAGGGATCGGATCGGATGAGAGCGGACAGACGGTCCACTCTCATCTGATCCCCCATAGAGAGCAGCGGGAGCTGTGACACCTCCCTCTCCGCACTGCAAGCGGAGACGGAGCTGTCATCCGCTTGCTCAGCGGGTATCGCGGATCGATCCCCGCTGAGCAGCACGGATCCACCTACGGAGGCGGACCGTGTAAAAGAGTCCTAAAGAGGAAGTTCACCCTGTGCATGTTAACTGAGAGAATAAAAGCAAAGAAATCTGAGTACCTTTCCAAATTCATCATTGCAGGTTTGAAAGTTGTCTCTATTTCTGTACTTGGGGTATTTGAAGCTGCTGTCTGTTTCCAGCGACACCAAGACCCCCATGGTATCACTCACCCCCTCCTCCTATTCTCTGTTTTTGATCTGTGATTTGGGAGGAAGGAGCGAGGCACAACAGCAGAGATGTCCATGATCTTCAATCTGAAGATGTGGTGTTTTCACTTCTAGGAGATTATGGTAGTGATAGCCAGGGTCCCCCAGGAACAACTGGGGTATATCTAACTGTACAATAGAAAGGAGAACAAACATCCAGCGCCCCATTTTGTTATGCAAAGCCTTAGGAAAGAGAGTGCACCTGGCTGTAGATACTACAGCATTATAAATTCTATGTATCTGTTTTAGTGAAAAGAGAGCTGATCTGTTATTGCAATGGATAAAGACAGTTTGGGAAAAGAGTTTTAAAGGTCCTCGACTGCATTTGTCTTTACTCCAATTGCACCATGATTGACCTAAGAACAAGAGCAGGTGGTAAGAAAAGAAAGAGGCAGCTCAGTGTGCTGATAGGAGCAGTGAGTGGTGCCCAGGACGTGAGATGATAGATATGTTGTATTCTTCTTCTCTTGAGACCTCTTAAGGTAATCGCCAGCTGGTATCGCAGCATGCTGGTCAAGTGAGGCCATGTGGACACCAACATCTTTCCTTGTGTCTCTTCTGATGTAAGGTGTACAAGATCTAAAGGGAGTGCTTCTTCAATCCAAAACATTTGTTTTAGGTGTAACAGCATACAAAAAACATTGAGTCATCAGGCAGCTTGGATATTACTTCATTGTGAGACCCATGTTTACTTCAATTTAGTTCTGACAATATTTGTCAAATGATATTCTAAGCAAAATACTGTGTATTATCCTTGGCACAAGTCCTTTAAGAGTGAAGAAAAATCAATGCAAATAAAATGATTTCCCAGGCTTTTAGCCTAGTTTATCGGGAACCACAGAAGGGCTGGAACGCTAATATTGGAAGTAAGTATATACATACACAGTATATAAACGTATCTCTAATGCCCACCTAACCCCTTACTCCATGGACCCTGTTCCCTTTTAAATACTGTGGACACCCTCTGACTTTATCCTATACTCTCCAACCCACATCTTTATTCTCTCCCTCTTCTCTGGCATATTCTCCAACTCTCTAAAAGATGCACCATGCTTAAAAAGCCACCCTTGGACCCCACCAATCTTTACAACCTACGCTCCCATCTCCTTGCTCTCATTTTCCTCCAAACTCCTTGAATGCCTGATGTACAACAAACTAAGTGACCATCTCATTAAGAATAACCTTCTTGATCCCCTTCAGTCTGGATTTCACCCTCAACACTCCACAAAAAGTGCTCTTCTAAAACTCACAAACATTTTACTAAAAGCAAAAATCAATGGAAACTATTTTGTACTCCTACTTCTGGGGTTTTCGGCTACATTTGATACAGTTGACCACTTTACTCCTTTGGTCTCTGTGACTGTGCTTTTTGTTGGCTCTCATCCTACCTATCCCACCGCACCTTCTGTGTCATCTACAATTTTACTTCCACCTCTCCTCTTCCTTTCTCTATCTGGGTCCCCTAGGGTTCTGTTCTTGGACCTCTCCTATTCTCAATCTACACCTCCTCCCTGGGTCAGCTTATCAATATCTTTTCTATGTTGACCACACTCAATCTATCTCTCTACCCCTCAGCTCAAAACATCATTAGTTTACTGACAGACATATCAGTCTGGATGTCACACCACTACCTCAAACTCAACCTGTCCAAAAACGAGCTCATAATATTTCCTTCCCCACTCCTTTCCCTGACTTCTCTGTCAACATTAATGGCACAACCATCAACCCATCCCCACATGCCAGGGTGCTATGTGTAGTCCTGGACTCTGATCTCTCCTTTCGGCCCCACATCCAATCACTTTCCAAAGCTTGCCATCTCAACCACCACAACATGTCCAAAACCCATTCCCTTCCTAACCAATGACATCACAAAGTTTCTAATTGTAACACTTCTGCGTTTCTTATATGGTGTGGATTTTCAGCTGCAGAAATAGTCCCACGTCAGCAGTCATGTAAGAGATATGCCGAGATACCATTCCCAAACTCAATGACTCATCATGTGTGGAAGGTCTTATTTCAGCCAGTAAATACACACAATTAGCAAGCTGGTTCCTAGAGTGACTTTATGTATGTGGTAACACAATGATGAAGGTTGAGGGATAGGTTGAGTGGAGGTGGTAGGTGATAGACACTTGAAGGTGAGACAGTAGCAGATGGATGCAGGAAGGTTTAGCAATGTTGTATGATAGCAGATGATAGAATAGCAGGTGGACATACAAAAGAGATCAACCCAGTGCAGAAAAGTAGCAGTAGTCTCAAGAGCTAGCAATCTAGTTATGCAGATGTGATAAACAGTCTTTACTATGCAGAGCTAGATAGTGTAAGCTTAGTATAAGTTTATAGAGAATTCCCCTGCGGGGTACTTAGCACTATTAGCGATACAGCCGAAGGGTGGTTCAGGAGAGGCGGATGATCCAGTAGCGGGATACAGGGATCAGCGCAGCGAGGTTCCGTCAGCGAAGTAAGCTTGCAAGCATGGAAGCTTCAAGCAAGGTTAGCATCCAGGTAAGGGTGTTTGAACGAACACATGTGAGTGAGAACCGACGCCTTAAATAGCCATCTAGTCCGGCGCTGAGTGATGACAGCTCCAGTCTTAAAGGTGTATGCGCACCTTTCCAAAAGTAAATGGTGGGGCGCATACACTTGTGGAAAGTGTAATTTAGGGTACCAAAGGTACCGGAACATTACAATACCCCCCCCCTTAAGGCCTGCTCCTGAAGGCCTCTGGAGCTGGTTTGTCTGGGTATCTCGCATGAAAATTGCGGATTAATCTAGGGGCATGTATGTCAGAGGTGTTTAGCCAGGTGTCGTCTTGGGGCCCATAGTTCTTCCATCTAACCAAGTACTGAAGTCTTCTTCTGTAGATATGAGAATCCAGAA
Organism: Pelophylax lessonae; assembly: GCF_965119305.1. Lineage (NCBI taxonomy): Eukaryota > Metazoa > Chordata > Amphibia > Anura > Ranidae > Pelophylax > Pelophylax lessonae. Next base: position 586,206,829 of record NC_138769.1, on the reverse strand, counting down.
TCTCTTTTATCTCGTATTCTTCTCTACCTTCAACTTGTACAGGAGGGGGAGGTGGAATATTAGGCCTTATTCCTTGGTCCGGAACATGGGGTTTTAGTAGCGACACATGGAAAATGGGATGGATTTTTAGGTCCATTGGCAATGTAAGCTGCACTGCAGCTTTTCCAATAAGTTTCTTGATTGGGAAAGGTCCCAAGAACAGAGGTCCAAGCTTTTTGCTAGGGATCTTCAGTCTCAAGTTTTTTGTTGAGAGCCAAACGAGGTCCCCGATAGTATACTGTGGAGAAGGTCTTCTACGAAGATCATAGTACTTCTTTTGTTGACTGTGAGCGTGTGCAATGGTAGTATTTAGTAAACCCAGAGAATCCTTTATTTGGGTAAGATAGTCTGAGGCTACTGGGTTATTTGAAGGAAGGATGCGTGGAGGGAGAATAGAGGGATGGAACCCATAGTTCAAGTAGAACGGACTCTGCTTGGTTGTACTGTGAGTTGCGTTGTTGTAGGCAAATTCTGCCAGGGGGAGAAGATCCAACCAATCATCCTGTTGGTAAGAAGTGTAACAACGTAAATACTGCTCGATGCATTGGTTGACTCTTTCAGTCTGTCCGTTGGTCTGCGGATGGTAAGGAGAAGTGAGCTTCCGCTCAATCCGTAGTATGTGACATAGTTCTTGCCAGAATTTAGAAATAAATTGGGATCCACGGTCAGACAGAAGAGTTTTTGGGATACCATGTAATCTGAAGACATGTTTCATCAGGAGTTCTGCCATTTGTTTGGACGAAGGTAGTCTGCGAATAGCAATGAAATGTGCCATCTTTGTCAGATGGTCCACTGACACCAAGATGGTATTAAATCCTTTGGAAGGAGGCAATTCTACGATGAAGTCCAATGACAAAACCTCCCATGGAGTTTGGGGTATTGGTAGACTGCATAGTAGACCGGATGGTCTCGTAGTGTCAATTTTGGACCTGGCACAGACATTGCATGAAGAGACAAATTTTTGTATAGATGTTTTCATGTCAGGCCACCAGAATTGTCGAGAAATCAAATTGAAAGTCTTTGTCATACCCATATGTCCTGCCATAGGCACATCATGCGATAATTCCAAGATCTTGGTGCGTAGGGTAGGTGGTATGTAAAGTTTGTCGTTGTAGTAGAGGAAGCCTTCTGCATCAGTATTTAGTTGTGGTGGGGGTGAATCCAAACTTATACCATGCAGAACCTCTTCCTTTAAGGAACGGACAACTCCAATAATGCGTTTGTGAGGTATTATAGGAACGGAAGGGATTTCAAAGTAGTTTTCTTCAGTTAGTCGTGATAGTGCATCCGCCTTTTTGTTCTTATCTGCAGGTGTGTAGGTCACTAGGAAGTTAAACCTTAGAAAGAATAGTGACCATCGTACCTGTCGATGCGAGAGAGTTTTGCTAGTCTGAAGATATTGGAGGTTTTTATGGTCCGTGTATATAATTATTGGTAATTGGGTGCCTTCGAGTAAATGTCGCCAATTCTCCAGAGCCAATTTTATAGCAAGCAGTTCCTTTTCACCCACGGGGTAATTTATCTCGGGACTGCTCAGGGATTTAGAAAAAAGAAGCGACTGGATGAAGTGGTGAAGTGTGGGTAGGTCGTTGAGAGAGTATTGCTCCTACTGCCATGTTTGACGCATCTACCTCCAGAATGTATTGGAGGGATGGGTCTGGATGGCGTAATATGGGAGCGGAAGTAAACCTTGTCTTTAACAAGTGGAAAGCCTTATTTGCTTCTTCTGACCATTTAAATGGTATTTTTATGCTAGTGAGCTGTGTGAGGGGTCTCACAATAGCAGAAAAGTTTTTTATGAACTTCCTGTAGAAATTTGAAAATCCCAGGAATCGCTGTAGCGCCTTGCGTGTAGTTGGTGTAGGCCAATCCTGAATGCAGGATATTTTACTCATGTCCATCTCGATTTCTGTTTTGGATATGATGTAGCCTAGAAAGAGTACCTCATCTTTATGGAACAAGCATTTCTTCAGCTTCACATAAAGATTATGTGCAAGCAATCTCGATAGTACAAGTCTTACATGTCTTATGTGTTCGGACAGAGTCCGTGAATATATAAGTATATCGTCCAGATATACCACAACACAGACATCTAGTAAGTCTTTAAAAATATCGTTTATAAATCGTTGGAAAACTGCAGGGGCATTGCATAGGCCGAATGGCATCACAAGATATTCAAACAATCCGTATCTAGTTCTGAATGCAGTCTTCCACTCGTGTCCATCACGGATTCGAATGAGATTGTATGCTCCTTTCAGGTCTAATTTTGAAAAATAGGTAGCTCCACGCACCTGCTCAATGAGCTCAGGGATAAGCGGTAGAGGATAGCGATCTTTTATTGTGATGGCATTCAATTTCCTGTAGTCGATGATAGGTCTGAGACTTGAATCTTTATTGCGAACAAAAAAGAGTCCTGCTGCTGTGGAAGAAGTGGAAGGTCTAATAAAACCTTTTTCCAAGTTCTCATCCAAATAGGTTTTGAGATGGGCAAGTTCATCCTGTGAAAGAGGATAAACATGACCGAACGGCAATTTGCTATTTGGGAGTAGATCAATGCTACAATCATAGTCTCGATGAGGAGGTAATGCTTGAGCATTTTTCTCAAGAAAAACCTCAGAAAGATCCTGATAACATAGTGGTGCAATCTCATCTGTCACCACAGACAGAATCTTCCCGGAAAACGGGAGGTTACACATTTCCTCGCAATAACAAGAAGGGAAGGTCAAGGACCGTTTCTTCCAATCCATGGTTGGTTGGTGTGTGTGCAACCAGGGAAGTCCCAACACAATGGGAAAGTGGGGTGAAGGTATTAAATCAAAGGTAGAAGTCTCCCTATGAGACTCGTTAATAGTGACTAGAAGTGCTTGTGTCTGATCGGTGATCGGACCAGAGGATAACGGAACACCGGTAATAAGACTTACTGAGACAGGTTTGAGTTTAGAAATAATAGGAATTTTATTTAAAGCAGCAAAACATATATCCATATAATTTCCACAAGATCCTGTGTCAATCATGGCCTTAGTAGTAATCCTGTTCTGGTCCCACTGTAATGTCAAAAAAACAGAAATGTAGGGGTTAGTGAATGAAGTTGTCAATCCTCCTAGGGAGACATGTGAACACTCACCCTTCTTTTTGTTGACTAGGGGACAGACGTTTATCTTGTGATCCGGGGATGCACAGTACAAGCAGAGATTTTCATTTCGTCTTTTGGCTTTTTCCATAGTTGATAACGGTGGGCGTATGGTTCCTATCTCCATAGGAACGGGGTCAACGGCCAGACTCCGAGAGGAAACGGATAATGGCATTCCCATCTTTTCAGCCTTTCTTTCTCGTAGTCTTCTATCTATGGTAATACTGAGTTGTATTAGTGCATCCAGGGTTTTTGGCAGATCCGCTCGGGCGAGCTCGTCCTTAACGGCTTCTGATAGGCCAAGCCTAAATTGGGTTTTCAGAGATGCATCATTCCATTCTGAATCAAGGGTCCATCTCTTGAACTCTGCGACAAAGTCTTCTACAGGCCTCCTTCCTTGTTTCAAGGATCTTAACTGAAGATCAGCAGTACTCTGCCTATTGGGGTCATCATATAGGCTAGTGAGCTCTGCCAGGAACAAGGCATAGGAGTTGAGAAGCTGGTCGTTTTTCTCAAAAAGAGAATCTGCCCAGGCTCGAGGATCGTTTGATAGGTAAGAAATAATAGTACAAACCTTAATGTGATCAGTAAGGTAGGTACGAGGTTTTAGCAAAAAAAGTAACTCACATGCGTTTTTAAATTCGCAAAATTTTTTGCGATCGCCTGTAAATACCGAAGGGGGATTTATCTTGGGTTCAGGGGACTGAGCAGAGGTAAGTTGTGTCAGTCTAATTACCTGCTGCGACAGAGCCTGATTATCTTCTTTTAATTCAGCAAGTGCGTGTATTAACGCAGATACTTGCTGTTTTAATTGTGTCACCTGAGTGGTTATTTCTGCTGAATCCATTTTTTGGTTCGTTCAATCTGTAACGCTTCTGCGTTTCTTATATGGTGTGGATTTTCAGCTGCAGAAATAGTCCCACGTCAGCAGTCATGTAAGAGATATGCCGAGATACCATTCCCAACCTCAATGACTCATCATGTGTGGAAGGTCTTATTTCAGCCAGTAAATACACACAATTAGCAAGCTGGTTCCTAGAGTGTCAAACGAAGGAGAACAGCAAGAAGTGATTGCGGCATTCTGAATTGGAATTGATAAACCTGCTTTAAACTTAAAGTGAAGATAAAAGTATTAAGAGTCCTTCTAGCTCTGTATAAAGCCTGCAGCCACCTCCACCATCCATCTCCACTAAACCCAGGGATTGAACTATCCTGCATACCTCCTAAAAAGACTACCTACAGCCACATAACGGACAGAACAGGATTACCCGGAAGCAGGAATAGGATATTGGAAAGAGTGAAAGCCCCTAATTATCACCCCGAAGGCTAACCTATATACACAGGCGTATTTTACACCTTATCAAGGTGAGAGTTTAGAGCACCTAGATGTGACACCTGGTGGAGGCAGCAAGTCACAGCACTTTTATCTGCACAGAAGCACGTTTTGGTTTTTAAAGTTGAAGAGATTGAGTTGAATTACACCATATTGTGGATGATATTTAATGGACACTAATGAACACTGCACCTTATTAATTTAATTTATATTGATTTAAGAGTGAAAGCACAAAGCACTTTATATTTTTTGGAGCAACTATTTGCACATTGTTCAATTGGAATACGTATTTATTGGTTGTCTTTAATATTTTTTGAAGATTGAAAGCACTCAGCACTTTTAAATATGTTTAACACGGTATAGAGGGAACACAGATTGTTTATACATTTATTTATTTACGTCATCACGTTTATATTTGAAGTGGAAATATACCCCAGCCAAAAGAATATGTCATTTTAAAAAAATAGCACTTTATTGAGTTTAATAATTTAAATATCTATCACATCATCTAATATTTTAACATTTCACTTCTGAAGCGCGCCACAAACCCACATTGTTTTAATTTGGTTCCTAGAGTGACTTTATGTATGTGGTAACACAATGATGAAGGTTGAGGGATAGGTTGAGTGGAGGTGGTAGGTGATAGACACTTGAAGGTGAGACAGTAGCAGATGGATGCAGGAAGGTTTAGCAATGTTGTATGATAGCAGATGATAGAATAGCAGGTGGACATACAAAAGAGATCAACCCAGTGCAGAAAAGTAGCAGTAGTCTCAAGAGCTAGCAATCTAGTTATGCAGATGTGATAAACAGTCTTTACTATGCAGAGCTAGATAGTGTAAGCTTAGTATAAGTTTATAGAGAATTCCCCTGCGGGGTACTTAGCATTATTAGCGATACAGCCGAAGGGTGGTTCAGGAGAGGCGGATGATCCAGTAGCGGGATACAGGGATCAGCGCAGCGAGGTTCCGTCAGCGAAGTAAGCTTGCAAGCATGGAAGCTTCAAGCAAGGTTAGCATCCAGGTAAGGGTGTTTGAACGAACACATGTGAGTGAGAACCGACGCCTTAAATAGCCATCTAGTCCGGCGCTGAGTGATGACAGCTCCAGTCTTAAAGGTGTATGCGCACCTTTCCAAAAGCAAATGGTGGGGCGCATACACTTGTGGAAAGTGTAATTTAGGGTACCAAAGGTACCGGAACATTACACTAATCCACTCCCTGGTCATCTCTCACCTCAACTACTGCAACTCCCTCCTCATTGGTTTACCTTTACATAGGCTATCCCCTATTCATACATCATAAATGCTGCTGCCAGACTCAACCACCTTACAAACCCCTCAGCATCTGCTACCCCTCGCAGCCAGTCTCTCCAATGGCTGTCACTCACCCAATGAATTGAATTCAAAATACTAACAAAAACTTACAAAGTCATCCACAGTTTGGCCCCCAGCCACATCACTAACCTAGTCTCAAAATACCAACCAAATCGCTCTCTTTGTTTTTCCCAAGACCTCCAGCACTTTAGTTCCCTTGTTGCCTCCTCCCTTGTTAGCCTCCAAGTCCTCTCCCAAGCCTCTCCCATCCTTTGGAATTCCCTATTCCAATCGGCCTGACTATCCCTTCTTCTATCCACTTTTAGGTGATCCCTGGAAACTTTTTTTTTCAGAGAAGCCAACCCCCACGCCTAAAATCTTTAATTTTATTTTCTCCATCAGGTCATCCCCCACAGTTTTTACCTTTTGTATCACTTGACCCTCCCTTTTAGATTGTAAGCTACTGTAAGCTATACTATATTGAATTGTATTGTAACTGTACTGTCTGCCCCCACACTAAAGTGATGTGCAAACCGTTGGCACTATATAAATCCTGCATAATAATAATAATAATAATAATAATAATAATAATATATATATATATATATATATATATATATATATATATATATATATATATAAAAACCCAATTCCAAAAAAGTTGGGACACTGTACAAATTGTGAGTAAAAAAGGAATGGACTAATTTACAAATCTCATAAACTTATATTTTATTTACAATATAATACTGTATAGATAACATATCAAATGTTGAAAGTGAGACATTTTGAAATTTCATGCCAAATATTGGCTAACTGGATTTCATGAGAGCTACACATCCGAAAAAAGTTGGGACGGGTAGCAATAAGAGGCCGGAAAAGTTAAATGTACATATAGGGAAGAGCTGGAGGACCAATTTGCAACTTATTAGGTCAATTGCCAACATGATTGGGTATAAAAAGAGGCTCTCAGAGTGGCAGTGTCCCTCAGAAGTCAAGATGGTCAGAGGATCACCAATTCCCCCAATGCTACGGCGAAAAATAGTGGAGCAATATCAGAAAGGAATTTCTCAGAGAAAAATTGCAAAGAGTTTGAAGTTATCATCATCTACAGTGCATAATATCATCCAAAGATTCAGAGAATCTGGAACAATCTCTGTGCGTAAGGGTCAAGGCCGGAAAACCATACTGGATGCCCGTGATCTTCAGGCCCTTAGACGGCACTCCAGCACATACAGGAATGCTACTGTAATGGAAATCACAACATAGGCTCAGGAATACTTCCAGAAAACATGTTCGGTGAACACAGTCCACTGTGCCATTCACCGTTGCCGGCTAAAACGCTTTAGGCCAAAAAAGAAGCCATATCTAAACATGATCCAGAAGCGCAGGCGTTTTTTCTGGGCCAAGGCTCATTTAAAATGGACTGTGGCAAAGTGGAAAACTGTTCTGTGGTCAGACGAATCTAAATTTGAATTTATTTTCGGAAAACTGGGACGCCATGTCATCCGGACTAAAGAGGACAAGGACAACCCAAGTTGTCATCAGCGCTTAGTTCAGAAGCCTGCATCTCTGATGGTATGGGGTTGCATGAGTGCGTGTAGCATGGGCAGCTTACACATCTGGAAAGGCACCATCAGTGCTGAAAGGTATATCCAAGTTCTAGAACAATATGCTCCTATCCAGACGTCGTCTCTTTCAGGGAAGACCTTGCATTTTTCAACATGACAATGCCAGACCACATACTGCATCAATTACAACATCATGGCTGCGTAGAAGAAGGATCCAGGTACTGAAATGGCCAGCCTGTGGTCCAGATCTTTCACCCATAGAAAACATTTGGTGCATCATAAAGAGGAAGATGCGACAAAGAAGGCCTAAGACAGTTGAGCAGCTAGAAGCCTGCATTAGACAAGAATGGGACAACATTCCTATTCCTAAACTTGAGCAACTTGTCTCCTCAGTTCCTCAGACATTTGCAGACTGTTATAAAAAGAAGAGGGGATGCCACACAGTGGAAAACATGGCCTTGTCCCAACTTTTTTGAGATGTGTTGATGCCATGAAATTTAAAATCCACTTATTTTTCCCTTAAAATGATACATTTTCTCAGTTTAAACATTATTATGTCATCAATGTTGTATTCTGAATAAAATATTGAAATTTGAAACTCCCACATCATTACATTCTGTTTTTATTCACAATTTGTACAGTGTCCCAACTTTTTTGGAATTGGGTTTGTATATATATATACATATATAGTATCTCACAAAAGTGAGTACACCCCTCACATTTTTGTAAATATTTTATCTTTATCATATATTTTCATGTGACAACACTGAAGAAATGACAACACTGAAGAAATGACACTTTGCTACAATGTAACGTAGTAAGTGTACAGCTTGTATAACAGTGTACATTTTCTGTCTCCTCAATATAACTCATAGCCATTATTGTCTAAACTGCTGGCAACAAAAGTGAGTACACCCCTGAAGGGAAATGTCCAAATGGGGCCCAAAGTGTCAATATTTTGTGTGGCCACCATTATTTTCCAGCACTGCCTTAACCCTCTTGGGCTTGGAGTTCACCAGAGCTTCACATATTGCCACTGGAGTCCTCTTCCAATACTCCATGATGACATCACAGAGCTGGTGAATGTTAGAGACCTTGCGCTCCTCCACCTTCCATTAAAACCTCAATAGGGTTTAGGTCTGGATACATGCTTGGCCAGTCCATCACCTTTACCCTCAGCTTCTTTAGCAAAGCAGTGGTCATCCTGAAGGTGTGTTTGGGGTCGTTATCATGTTGGAATACTGCCCTGTGGCCCAGTCTCCAAAGGGAGGGGATCATGCTCTGCTTCAGTATGTCATAGTACGTGGTTCCCTCAATGAACTGTATCTCCCCAGTTTTGGCAGCACTCATGCAGCCCCAGACCATGACACTCGTACCACCATGCTTGACTGTAGGCAAGACACACTTGTCTTTGTACTCCTCACCTGATTGCCTTCATACACACTTGACGCCATCTGAACCAAATACGTTTATCTTGGTCTCATCAGACCACAGGACATGGTTCCAGTAATCCATGTTCTTAGTTTGCTTGTATTCAGCAAACTGTTCTTGTGCATCATCTTTAGAAGAGGCTTCCTTCTGGGATGACAGCCATGCAGACCAATTTGATGCAGTGTGCAGCGTATGTCTGTGCACTGACAGGCTGACCCCCCACCCCTTCAACCTCTGCAGGTTGGTGAGGCCTGTTCTGAGTGGAACATGTCCTGTTAAACCGCTGTATGGTCTTGGCCACCGTGCTGCAGCTCAGTTTCAGGGTCTTGACAAACTCCTTAAAGCCTAGACCATCTTTATATAGAACTACAATTCTTTTTTTTTTAGATCCTCAGAGAGTCTTTTGCCATGAGGTGCCATGTTGAACTTCCAGTGACCAGTATAAGAGAGTGAGAGTGATAACACCAAATTTAACACACCTGCTCCCCATTCAGACCTGAGACCTTGTAACATTAGCGAGTCACATGACACCGGGGAGAGAAAATGGCTAATTGGGCCCAATTTGGACATTTTCACTTAGGGGTGTACTCACTTTTGTTGCCAGAGGTTTAGACATTATTGGCTGTGTGTTGAGTTATTTTGAGGGGACAACAAATTTACACTGTTATACATGCTGCACACTCACTACTTTACATTGTAGCAAAGTGTTATTTCTTCAGTGTTGTCACATGAAACGATACATTATTTTAGCATGCATAAAGAAAGGGATGTATTCCAGAGATAAGACTATAATCCTTCCACTTTATAAAACTCTGGTCCGACCACATCTGGAGAATTCTGTCCAGTTCTGGTCGTCAGTCCTCAGGAGGGATGTGTTGGAGCTGGAGAGAGTCCAGAGAAGGGCAACTTCTAATTAGGGGATTGGAGGACCTTAATTATGAAGAGTGTCTGCAATCGCTTGATTTATTCTCCCTGGAGAAGAGACGCCTGAGAGGGGACATGATAGCAATTTATAAATATCTCAATGGTGATCTCAGCATAGAAAAAAAGCTATTCAGTCGAAAGGATTGCATGAGGACTCGAGGGCATATAATGCGATTAGAGGAGAAGCGTTTTAACCTCAGGCAATGTGGGGGGTTCTTTACTGTTAGGGCTACAAGATTGTGGAATTCTCTATCACAAGAGGTGGTTTCTGCGGGAAGTATGGTGGCTTTCAAAAGACTCTTAGACGTACATCTCAAGGAGAAGAACATTCAAGGGTATGAGAGATGATTACGGCCACACACACCTACATATATATAGTATATATATATATATATATATATATATATACATATATATATTACCAAATGTATTGGGACGCCTGCCTTTACACGCACATGAACTTCAATGGCATCCCGCTCTTCGTCCGTAGGGTTCAATATTGAGTTGGCCCACCAGTTGCAGCTATAACAGCTTCAACTCTTCTGGGAAGACTGTCCACAAAGTTTAGTAGTATGTCTATGGGAATGTTTGACCATTCTTCTAGAAGATCAGGACTCTGTGCAGGTCAGTCAAGTTCCTCCACCCCTAACTCACTCATCCATGTCTTTATGGACCTTGTTTTATGCACTGCTCCAAATCCTTTGGTGGAGGGGGATTATGGTGTGGGGAAGTTTTTCAGGGGTTGGGCTTGGCCCCTTAGTTCTATTAAAGGGAACTTTTAAGGTGTCAGCATAACAAAACATTTTGGACAATTTCATGCTCCCAACTTTGTGGGAACAGTTTGGGGTTGGCTCTTCCTGGTCCCACATGACTACGCACGGGTGCACAAAGTACTTGCTTTCTGCTTAGGGTGAACACACTTGATAGGGCACTAGAAGAGATTTGTATAGGAACTGGGCTGAGATTGTCTCTTGAAAACTGTACTGTTATCTGAAAACTACCTCAGTAAAGGATCTTTGTTTATTCTCTTCCTTTGCTTGGTCTGAAGTCTCTTAAAGGGGTGCATGCACAGTGTATCAAAAGAACAGGGCTTGCAACACAACAAGTGGACTGAGTTAGAAGAAGATTCAATACATAAGTCATTGCTAAGGACTACTGTGTCTGTGTCACATAAAGCAGCCAATTAGCCAGGAGATGGGTGACATGACAAAGGTGACAGTTATTCTGGTAGTGGAGGGGTTTACTTGCTTGGCACCTCCAATAGCAGCTGGTTCCCCCACCATTCGGGACCGGACCCGTGGCATTTAGGGACCCAGCCTGGAGTCTCAGGAGAGGAATGTATGAGGTACCTCGGGAGTAAGAGAGCAAGCATGGTGGTTGGCGAAGGAGAGAGAGCGTTTCCTATATCTCATAGCAACTGTGAGATTGGTCACTGGGAGAGAGGTAACATGAATTGCTGGATTGGTGGGGACCGGTACAGTATGCTGCACACCTGAGAAGTGGTGTCTTCTAAAAAAAGAAGTGTCCAAGTGTCATCAGTGCAATGAAGTCACCCTGATCAAAAGGAGTTAACTGTGTACATTGCTGCCTGCTTCCATGTCTGGAGTTGTAGCTTAATGTCGATTTCACATGACCACACATTTTTGCCTAACATTTAGGCATTGGCAAACGCTATGTGTCTCCGTGTCCCCATTAGGGTGCCTCAAACCCAGCCCACATGGTGACTGCCATTCACCAGATCTCTTTTTACTGAAGCCTAAGAACTGAGCAATCAGAGGTCTTTGATCACTCAGTTCTCAGTGTAGAGCCTGCAGGGGACAGCTGCAGTATTGGATCTGCAGCCATTTAGGTGTGTATAAATGTTTGTATTTTTGTAAACCCATACCTCTCTTTTAACCACTTGCCGATTACCCACAGTACATTTACTACGAGTGACCGGCACAGAAAGGCTGGATCACATACTTGGACGTGATCCAGGCTGTTCAGGGTTAGGGGCACGCAGCTCACCCAATGGGATGCGCAGCGCGCTGCTCCCGATGGACACAGCAGATTGCAGATCCCGGTACTCGGATGCTTTCGGCAGCTGAGCGATCATGTGATCGCTATACAATCACATGATCTCAATATCAACAAAGCTGTTATGATCAAATTTTTTTAATACCATCTGTGTTTCCTGTGATTGACCCACAGCTATCATATGGTACTTGGGCCAGCCATAGCACCCTGTACCATGTGATAAGCTGTAGGCAATCATAGATCACTAGTAATCACAGCTGTCATGAATGTAACCATCATTGTAACAGCAATCAAAGTGTGCAAACCCCCCCCCCCCCCCCACCACCTTCTCCCCAGAGTAGTACAATGAACTGTACTATGGAGAGTTACTATGAGAGTATAAAAAACAAAATAGTAATTTTTCTTTTTCTAATGTTAAAAAAATAAAATGTTACAAAAATGTTAAGAACATTTAATAAATAATTATTTTAATTTGTTTTTGAACATACTGTCACCAGTCAGTATCCCTGATCACCACCACACCAGTCATATGATGAAGTTGTACTGCACTGGTAACAGTATGTAAAAAAAAAAAAAAAGAAAAAAAAAGTGAAAAAAAATTGTTTAATTTTATAATTTTTCCAAAAATTGTGACAAAAAAAAATACAACCTAAAAAAAACCTCACAATACTTCCTACTAAATACCTCAGACTGTCTACTTTCTAAAAAGGGTCATTTGGAGGGATTCGTACTGTCCTGGAATTTTAAGGGCCTCAAGAAAGAAGATAGGCCACCAATACACCAGGATTCATACATTTACATACACACATATATATATATATATATATATATATATATATATATATATATATATATACAGTGCCTTGCGAAAGTATTCGCCCCCTTGAACTTTGCGACCTTTTGCCACATTTCAGGCTTCAAACATAAAGATATAAAACTGTAATTTTTTGTGAAGAATCAACAACAAGTGGGACACAATCATGAAGTGGAATGAAATTTATTGGATATTTCAAACTTTGCTAACAAATAAAAAACTGAAAAATTGGGCGTGCAAAATTATTCAGCCCCTTTACTTTCAGTGCAGCAAACTCTCTCCAGAAGTTCAGTGAGGATCTCTGAATGATCCAATGTTGACCTAAATGACTAATAATGATAAATAGAATCCACCTGTGTGTAATCAAGTCTCCGTATAAATGCACCTGCACTGTGATAGTCTCAGAGGTCAGTTTAAAGCGCAGAGAGCATCATGAAGAACAAGGAACACACCAGGCAGGTCCGAGATACTGTTGTGGAGAAGTTTAAAGCCGGATTTGGAAACAAAAAGATTTCCCAAGCTTTAAACATCCCAAGGAGCACTGTGCAAGCGATAATATTGAAATGGAAGGAATATCAGACCACTGCAAACCTACGAAGACCTGGCCGTCCCTCTAAACTTTCAGCTCATACAAGGAGAAGACTGATCAGAGATGCAGCCAAGAGGCCCATGATCAATCTGGATGAACTGCAGAGATCTACAGCTGAGGTGGGAGACTCTGTCCATAGGACAACAATCAGTCGTATACTGCACAAATCTGGCCTTTATGGAAGAGTGGCAAGAAGAAAGCCATTTCTTAAAGATATCCATAAAAAGTGTTGTTAAACGGTTTGCCACAAGCCACCTGGGAGACACACCGAACATGTGGAAGAAGGTACTCTAGTCAGATGAAACCAAAATCAAACTTTTTGTCAACAATGCAAAACTTTATGTTTGACGTAAAAGCAACACAACTCATCACCCTGAACACACCATCCCCACTGTCAAACATGGTGGTGGCAGCATCATGGGTTGGGCCTGCTTTTCTTCAGCAGGGACAGGGAAGGTGGTTAAAATTAGGGATGATCGAACTTTTGAAAAGTTCGGTTCGACCAGAACACCCGAACTTCACGAAAGTTCGGTTCGGATTTCAGAACCCCATTGAAATCAATGGGACCCGAACTTCTGTAATCAAAAAACACCATTTTTAAGCCCTAAAACCCAATAAATGCCCCTAAAAAGTGCCTAGGGTTCTGGGTCATGCCCCAGGGACTATTAATCACACAAAAAAAAGTTCTTAAAAATTGTCGTTTTTGATAGATAGCCAATTATTGAAAAAAAAAAAAAAAAAAAAAAAAAAAAGAGATTTCTTTGGATTTAGTGTCTGGGGGGTCTAAAAGTTGTACCTGTGAAGTTTCAGCTCTGTAGCATGTCCAGAACCAGAATTACAGCATACCAAACCTTCAAAAATGACTTTTTTGCTTAACCGCACCTTTCTTTTGCTCCTAATCAACGGCTCAGCCAATGTGTATGATGGGGACATAATGCAGTGCACTGGGAACAAGATTAGAGGTTTTTTTGGAAAAAGGTGCTGTCTCTTTAAATGTGCATATAATTAACGGGTGTATTTCCACAATGGGGCTTTTATTACCAAATGTTTCAAGAAGTCCAAAGATGTATGTAATTGCACTTTATTTCATGTAAAATGGTGTTTGGTGCACTTTAACTTGAAATCTCACAAGAAACAGACATATATGCACGGATACATTGAGGGTTAGGGGTAGGGGCCACAATGTAGTGCAGAGTGAACAAGATTAGAGATGTTTTGGATGAATACTGTTGTCTCTTGACTTTGAATAGAAGTAAAGGATGCTTAAAAATTGGGCATTTGGTGGTGCGGACGATGCCTTGACACCATATCCCTATGAAAGTGCTGGTAATGAAAGCAATAATTGCCTTTGTAAGGAAAAAAATTACAATGATATGCATCTGTGTGACAGGTGCGCAAAAATTGTTGTTTGGGTGTTGGCGGAGCCATACCACTGTAAGCCCAAAGAGCTGGTGTTGAAGAAGGCGTAAAAATTATGAAGGTGTGCACCTGTGGAACAGGTGCGCAAACATGGTAGTTTTGGTGTTGGCGGAGCCTCCCCACCATAACCCCAAAGAGCTGGCTTTGAAGGAGGCCCAAAAATTGTAAAGGTGTGCACCTGTGGAACAGGTTCGCAAACATGGTAGTTTTTGTTTAGCATAGCCTCCCCACCTTAACCCCAAAGAGCTGGTGTTGAAGGAGGCCCAAAAATTGTAAAGGTGTGCACCTGTGGAACAGGTTCGCAAACATGGTAGTTTTTGTTTAGCATAGCCTCCCCACCTTAACCCCAAAGAGCTGGTGTTGAAGGAGGCCCAAAAATTGTAAAGGTGTGCACCTGTGGAACAGGTTCGCAAACATGGTAGTTTTTGTTTAGCATAGCCTCCCCACCTTAACCCCAAAGAGCTGGTGTTGAAGGAGGCCCAAAAATTGTAAAGGTGTGCACCTGTGGAACAGGTTCGCAAACATGGTAGTTTTTGTTTAGCATAGCCTCCCCACCTTAACCCCAAAGAGCTGGTGTTGAAGGAGGCCCAAAAATTGTAAAGGTGTGCACCTGTGGAACAGGTTCGCAAACATGGTAGTTTTTGTTTAGCATAGCCTCCCCACCTTAACCCCAAAGAGCTGGTGTTGAAGGAGGCCCAAAAATTGTAAAGGTGTGCACCTGTGGAACAGGTGCGCAAACATTGTCGTTTTTGTTTTAGCATAGCCTCCCCACCTTAACCCCAAAGAGCTGGTGTTGAAGGAGGCCCAAAAATTGTAAAGGTGTGCACCTGTGGAACAGGTTCGCAAACATGGTAGTTTTTGTTTTAGCATAGCCTCCCCACCTTAACCCCAAAGAGCTGGTGTTGAAGGAGGCCCAAAAATTGTAAAGGTGTGCACCTGTGGAACAGGTTCGCAAACATGGTAGTTTTTGTTTAGCATAGCCTCCCCACCTTAACCCCAAAGAGCTGGTGTTGAAGGAGGCCCAAAAATTGTAAAGGTGTGCACCTGTGGAACAGGTGCGCAAACATTGTCGTTTTTGTTTAGCATAGCCTCCCCACCTTAACCCCAAAGAGCTGGTGTTGAAGGAGGCCCAAAAATTGTAAAGGTGTGCACCTGTGGAACAGGTGCGCAAACATTGTCGTTTTTGTTTTAGCATAGCCTCCCCACCTTAACCCCAAAGAGCTGGCGTTGAAGGAGGCCCAAAAATTGTAAAGGTGTGCACCTGTGGAACAGGTGCGCAAACATTGTCGTTTTTGTTTTAGCATAGCCTCCCCACCTTAACCCCAAAGAGCTGGTGTTGAAGGAGGCCCAAAAATTGTAAAGGTGTGCACCTGTGGAACAGGTGCGCAAACATTGTCGTTTTTGTTTTAGCATAGCCTCCCCACCTTAACCCCAAAGAGCTGGTGTTGAAGGAGGCCCAAAAATTGTAAAGGTGTGCACCTGTGGAACAGGTGCGCAAACATTGTCGTTTTTGTTTTAGCATAGCCTCCCCACCTTAACCCCAAAGAGCTGGTGTTGAAGGAGGCCCAAAAATTGTAAAGGTGTGCACCTGTGGAACAGGTGCGCAAACATTGTCGTTTTTGTCATAACCAAAATGAGGTTCTGTGAACGTAAAGAGAATGAGAGGAGGGTTTGAGGGTGGCACCATGGTCCAGGCTTAAACTGAGGCTCAACTGCCACATCACAACGATAGCCTAGTCTACAAGGTCTGCATCAGGTGCATCAAAGCTTGATATCCACGACTGATTCATCTTAATGAATGTCAAACGGTCGACTGAGTCGGTGGAGAGTCTAGTTCGATGGTCTGTGACGAATCCTCCTGCTGCGCTGAATGCCCGTTCCGATAGGACACTGGAAGCAGGGCAGGCCAACAACTCCATGGCATACTGGGCCAGTTCTGGCCAGTGGTCTAATCTTAAGACCCAGTATGCCAGTGGATCGGATTCGTCACATGAAAAGCCCTCTGTGTCACTTTGTGCCCTCACGTAATCGTCCACCATGTGATGCAGACGCTGTCGATGCGATGTGGCAGCTGAGAGGCCTGGGCGGTGAGGACTAAAAAAAGACCGAAAGGCATCCGTCAACCGCACGCCTTCTCCAACGCTCCTCTCGTGACCACCAGTAGAATCCATGGTAGGTTGTCCCCGCCCCTGCACCCTACGGGAGTCGGGGAACATGTTCACCAGATTCCTCTTGAGACTGTCCTCAAGGGATTTGATCCTGTGGACTCTATGGGTGGATGGGAAAAGCTCCGAGACTTTACACTTGTACCGGGGGTCAAGTAGGGTGGCCAACCAATAGTGGTTAGTCTCTTTAATGGCCTTGATTCTGGGGTCCTTTCGCAGGCTCTGGAGCATGATGTTTCCCATGCGTCGCAAATTAGCGAAGGCCTGAGAAGCTGACTCCTCGGGGTCACTCATAACGACATTATCTTCAACGGGCTCCTCCTCCTCCCAGCCACGTACTACTCCAAAGTGTCCCGAGGGAGTCAAACTAGGCCTTGCAGATTGCCGCATGTCTTCCTCCTCCTCCTCCTCAAACCCTGCAAAAGTTCCCGCAGAATCGTCCTCCTCCTCCTCTTCCACCCCTGGATCCTGCTCGGGCCTCTGGGAGCTAGGCATAATGGGGTCAGGATTCTCAGGATAAAGGGGGCCTTGAGAGGCAAGGAAGTCCTCCTCTTCCTCCTGCTGCTCTGCCTCCAGTGCCCTGTCCATAATGCCACGCAGAGTGTGCTCCAACAAAAACAGTACCGGTAGGGTGTCACTGATGCATGCGCTGTCCCGGCTGACCATCCTTGTGGCCTCCTCAAATGGCGAGAGGACAGCGCATGCATCCTTAATCAAAAGCCACTGCCGTGGTGAAAAGAAGCCCAGGCGCGCAGAGCCAGTGCTGGTGCCGTACTCGCATAGGTATTCATTGAGGGCCCTCTGCTGCGTGTACAGGCGCTGCAGCATAGCCAAGGTGGAGTTCCAGCGGGTGGGCATGTCACAGATGAGGCGGTGTACCGGCAGGTGAAACTCGCGCTGCACTTCGGCCAAACGTGCAGTGGCACTGTACGACCGCCTGAAGTGACTGCACACCCTTCTTGCCATCCTTAGCACATCCTGCATTCCCGGGTACGAGTTCAAAAACCGCTGTACCACGAGATTCAGGACATGCGCCAGGCATGGCACATGGGTTAACTTTCCCTGACGAAGGGCGGCCAGGAGGTTTGACCCATTATCAGTAACCACCATCCCTGGCTGCAGCTGGCGTGGTGTCAACCACCTCTGGGCCTGTGCCTGCAGAGCCCCAAGAATCTGAGGGGCAGTGTGCTGCCTGTCCCCTAGACAC
This sequence comes from Pelophylax lessonae, assembly GCF_965119305.1. NCBI lineage: Eukaryota > Metazoa > Chordata > Amphibia > Anura > Ranidae > Pelophylax > Pelophylax lessonae. Next base: position 586,188,880 of record NC_138769.1, on the reverse strand, counting down.
ACAAGCTGCAGCACTGCGTGACACCTTTTGGCCTGAGACATAGAATAGCCCTTTGAACGTTTACGTGGTATCTCATCATATTCAAAGGACCATTCTGCAGAGGAGGGCATGGAGGAGGTAGAGGAGGAGGAGCAGGAGGGGGTAGAAGTGATCGATCTACCCGGATCAGCGACACCACCAGCTGTTTGCAGACGTGGGGGCAACACTGGCTGCAGCACCGAGCCCTGGCTACAATCCCTTCCACTGGCAAGCAGTGTCACCCAGTGAGCAGTGACAGAAATGTACCGTCCCTGCCCATGTTTGCTTGACCAAGTGTCAGCCGTCAAGTGTATCTTACGGCTGACTGACTTGGCCAGGGATGACACTACATTGCCTTCCACATGTTGGTATAGGGATGGCAGGGCCTTACGGGAAAAGTAATGCCGACTTGGCACCTGCCACTGTGGAACTGCACATTTTGCGAAGTCACGGAAGGGAGCAGACTCTACCAGGTTAAATGGTAATAGTTGCAGAGCCAGTAGTTTAGCCAAACTACTGTTTAGACGCTGGGCATGTGGGTGGCGGGGAGTATACATTTTTTTTCGTTCCAGCATGTGTGGAATCGAAATTTGGCGTCTAGATGATACAGCTGGTGGTGTGCTGGAGGTAGATGCGACACTGCCTGCTATATCATCATCCCTGCCAGTGGAGGCTGCCAACAGGTGACGAGTGACTATAGCAGGGCCAGGAACAGACTGATGTGCAGGTGGAGCAGGTGGAGCAGATGGAGCATGAGGAGGAGCGCGAGGAGAACTAGGAGGCCGACTGACCAATCTTTGGCCCTTTTGTGGGTTCTTTAAATGCTCCTGCCAACGGGCCGAGTGGTGGGTTGTCAAATGCCTGTTTAGGCAGCTTGTACCCAGGTGGTTGACATTTTTGCCACGTTTTATACCCTTCTTACAAATCTTGCAGATCGCAACTGTTTTATCTGCATGGGATGTCTCAAAAAAGGCCCAGCAAGATGAGGTGTGTATAGTGGCCCGGGAGACAACAGGTGCGGCCTTAGATGGAGTAGGCCGTCTGCTCTCCCCTCTTGCTTGCTCTGCCTCCTCCTCAACCTCAGACCCAACATCTGACTCCATCAAAGACTGAGCATCAGGCCTGGCCTGGGAGACAACAGGTGCGGCCTTAGATGGAGCGGGCCGTCTGCTCTCCCCTCTTGTTTGCTCTGCCTCCTCCTCAACCTCAGACCCAACATCTGATTCTATCAAAGACTGAGCATCAGGCCTGGCCTGGGAGACAACAGGTGCGGCCTTAGATGGAGCGGGCCGTCTGCTCTCCCCTCTTGTTTGCTCTGCCTCCTCCTCAAACTCAGACCCAACATCAGACTCCATAAAGGACTGAGCATCAGGCTGGAGTAGATGGCCGACACTGTGGTCAAACAGCTCAGCTGACTCCTCTGCCATGTCTGAAATTGGGTCTAAGGGAGGACATGAGGTGGACATGGACTCATCTGTATTTGTTCTGACAACTGCAGAAGACTGACCACTTTTCTCTGCCTGGGTCACTGTAGTTGCAGATGATGCCGATGATGAGGGTTTGTTCATATAGTCCACCACCTCCTGTACATACTGTGGACGTATAGCTTGGCCACTGCCGGAGAACAATCCAAATGGTGGCCTGGCTGAGGACTGACCACCACGTCCACCCCTGCCTCTAGACACCCTAGAAGCTGTGCCCCTTTCCGCAGCAGGGCCACGTATGCCTTTTCTTGGTCTACCAGGCATATTTGTCACTGATGCGTTGGCAACTGTGTGCGGTGAAAAACGCACACTGCTATGCGACCCACAGTTGTCGCTGGATACAGCACAGCAGTTGCGGTTCACGCACAGTAGCAAAGCCTTTTGCACAGTGGACCTAACGCTTTGAACAACAGGCGTTAGGTTGTCACTGATGCGTTGGCAACTGTGTGCGGTGAAAAACGCACACTGCTATGCGACCCACAGTTGTCGCTGGATACAGCACAGCAGTTGCGTGTCACGCACAGTTGCAAAGGCTTTTGTACAGTGCACCTAACGCTTTGAACAACAGGCGTTAAGTTGTCACTGATGCGTTGGCAACTGTGTGCGGTGAAAAACGCACACTGCTATGCGACCCACAGTTGTCGCTGGATACAGCACAGCAGTTGCGGTTCACGCACAGTAGCAAAGCCTTTTGCACAGTGGACCTAACGCTTTGAACAACAGGCGTTAGGTTGTCACTGATGCGTTGGCAACTGTGTGCGGTGAAAAACGCACACTGCTATGCGACCCACAGTTGTCGCTGGATACAGCACAGCAGTTGCGGTTCACGCACAGTAGCAAAGCCTTTTGCACAGTGGACCTAACGCTTTGAACAACAGGCGTTAGGTTGTCACTGATGCGTTGGCAACTGTGTGCGGTGAAAAACGCACACTGCTATGCGACCCACAGTTGTCGCTGGATACAGCACAGCAGTTGCGTGTCACGCACAGTTGCAAAGGCTTTTGTACAGTGCACCTAACGCTTTGAACAACAGGCGTTAAGTTGTCACTGATGCGTTGGCAACTGTGTGCGGTGAAAAACGCACACTGCTATGCGACCCACAGTTGTCGCTGGATACAGCACAGCAGTTGCGGTTCACGCACAGTAGCAAAGCCTTTTGCACAGTGGACCTAACGCTTTGAACAACAGGCGTTAGGTTGTCACTGATGCGTTGGCAACTGTGTGCGGTGAAAAACGCACACTGCTATGCGACCCACAGTTGTCGCTGGATACAGCACAGCAGTTGCGTGTCACGCACAGTTGCAAAGGCTTTTGTACAGTGCACCTAACGCTTTGAACAACAGGCGTTAAGTTGTCACTGTATTTTGCTGCCTAGCAAGCACGTATACCTGCTGTGATACAGCAGCACTGTGCCACGTGCTCACTAAACAGAACCCTCACACTTTCCCTACAGAAACTAAATTTTCAAATCTAACTAATGTAGTACAAAGTTCCCTAACTACACTAGATATCCCTTTCCACTAAATAGAAAGCTCCATACAGCAGAAGACTGACACTGTCCCTTAAGTTTTTTTTTTTTTTTTTTTTTTTTTTTTTTTAACTCTAAGAACCAGCACAATCGCTGTATCTAACTACACTGGCTGTAAGCTAAATACAATTCTGCTATATGGAGCTTTAGAACCACTCGATATGTAGGAAATGTAGTGTAGCAAGCAGGAGTCAGACAGAACTGCTTCAACTCTCTTCAACAGGCTCTGGATAACTGTGCTAGGGGTTAGGCGGGGCCATCTTATATAGTGTGGGGCGTATTCACTCCTGATTGGCCTCTGGTCCCCGTAGTCACTCCAATCACGTTCCTAGGAGACTCCTGCCCCCTCATTGGCTTTTGCAGACGTTTCTGGGCCAATCACGGGCTTTTAAAGCCCAGTTCCTGTCCCAGTGCATTTTGGGCGGTTCTGGTGGCCGAATACCGAACTTTTGCCGCAAAAAGTTCGGTATTCGGCCGAATATCGAACATCCAATGTTCGGGTCGAACCGATGGTCGACCCGAACCGTTCGATCATCCCTAGTTAAAATTGATGGGAAGATGGATGGAGCCAAATAAAGGACCATTCTGGAAGAAAACCTGATGGAGTCTGCAAAAGACCTTATACTGGGACGGAGATTTGTCTTCCAACAAGACAATGATCCAAAACATAAAGCAAAATCTACAATGGAATAGTTCACAAATAAACATATCCAGGTGTTAGAATGGCCAAGTCAAAGTCCAGACCTGAATCCAATGGAGAATCTGTGGAAAGAACTGAAAACTGCTGTTCACAAACGCTCTCCATCCAACCTCACTGAGCTCAAGCTGTTTTGCAAGGAGGAATGGGCAAAAATTTCAGTCTCTCGATGTGCAAAACTGATAGAGACATACCCCAAGCGACTTACAGCTGTAATCACAGCAAAAGGTGGCGCTACAAAGAATTAACTTAAGAGGCTGAATAATTTTGCACGCCCAATTTTTCCGTTTTTTATTTGTTAAAAAAAGTTTGAAATATCCAATAAATTTTGTTCCACTTCATGATTGTGTCCCACTTGTTGTTGATTCTTCACAAAAAATTACAGTTTTATATCTTTATGTTTGAAGCCTGAAATGTGGCAAAAGGTCACAAAGTTCAAGGGGGCTGAATACTTTCGCAAGGCACTGTATATATATATATATATATATATATATATATATATACATCATAGTTTGTAGATGCTATAACTTTAATGCAAACCAAATAATATACACTAAGGGTCCTTTCACACGAGCGATCCGATCAGATCCGCCTGTCAGTTTTTTAGGCGGATCTGATCAGATCCCCCATGCATCCCTATGGGGCAGCGGATGTCAGCGGAGACATGTCCACTGACACCCGCTGCCATCCGCATCCGATCCTGTCCATGAAATTCGGACGGATGGAAACTCTATTTTCCATCCGTCCAGGGGATTGGATCGGATGGGATCGGATGAGAGCGGACAGGCGGTCCGCTCTCATCCGATTCCCCCCATAGAGATGCATGGGGCTCTGACACCTCCCTCTCCGCACACAGAACGGAGAGGGAGCTGTCACCTGCCTGCTCAGTGAGGGATCTGTGTATCGATCCCCCACTGAGCAGAACGGATCCGCCTACGGAGGCGGACCGTGTGAAAGAAGCCTTAGGCCCCTTTCACACATACGGTCTGTTCAGTTCATCAGTTCAGTCATGTCAAAATGTATCAGTTTTTCATCCGTTTTTCATCCATTTTTCATCTTTTTTCTGTCCGTTTTCATCCGTTTTTCATCCATTTTTCATTCGTTATTCATTCGTTTTTCATCCATTTTTCATCCATTTTTCATCCGTTTTTCATTCGTTATTCATTCGTTTTTCATCCATTTTTCATCCATTTTTCATCCGTTTTTTTGTCCATTTGTCCGTTTACATCCGTTTTTCGTCTGATCTGTTTTTTTGACGGATGAAAAATAGGACATTCATCCGTTCAAAAAAAAACGGACATTGACGAAAGCGGATGAAAACGGATGTTAAAGGATGATCATCCGTTGTCATCCGCTTTTACATAGAGATGCATTGATGTCCATTTTTCATCCATCAACGGATGGATGAAAAAACGGACAAACGGACCCTATGTGTGAAAGGGGCCTTATTGTTTTTGTTCTTTTTTTTTTTACCCAAAGACATGTAGTAGAATACATTTTGGCTTAAGTTTATGAAGGAATTTGATATTATTGGATATTTTTTATAACAAAAAGTCAAAAATTGGGTTTTTTCAAACTTTTCAGTCTTTTTTCGTTTACAAAACAAAAAATACAAATTCCAGTGGTGATCAAATACCACCAAAAGATGACACAATCGTCAGTTAATCACTTGCCGACCAGCCGCCGTAGTTTTACGGCTTTATTATGCGAAACGACATACCTGTACGACGCTTCATGTAACAGATAGTGGGGGTACGCACACGCCCCCGGAGGCCTGCACACGTGCTGATATAACTGTTCTATCAGAGATGAACACAGGCATCCTGTGTTCCTCCTATTTAGGAATGAGTGGTAATTTCGTCAACAAATTTTCGTCAAAATCTTCGTCAGCTGCATTTTTATAGTGACGAAAAGCACAGCACATTTTCGTCAACTGATGAAAACTATGGTGAAAATCAAATCAGTTTTTGTTAACAAACCAAAACAAAACGAAAATGTGAGACAAGGACATTTACCCAACTTCCGGTTTTCACGGAGCTCCGTCTGCTTCCGCTCCTAGCAAGCAAGCGACTGTGTGCCCCGTGACGACTGCAAGAGACCAGAACAGCACTGTGCATTACAGCCAGGCCTTCGGAGTCCCGACTCACGAGTCACAAGACGTCCACCCTCATCCAGAGAAGAGAGCACACAAAGCACCCACTGTGAGTGTGTAGCTACAATTACAGCAGGCCTGAGGCCTCCCCTCAGACAACCATCTGTCCAGACTACTGTGTGTACATTACAGGCCTCCTCTGACCACTGGCAGTGGCATCCAGGGCACTGTGCATTACAGGCCATCCTTCAGACCTGAGACTACCATCCAGCACTGTGCAGCATTACAACAGGTCTCCTCTCTAACCACCGACATCCAGGGCACTGTGCATTACAGGCCATCCCTCAGACCTGAGACCACCATCCAGCACTGTGCAGCATTACAACAGGCCTCCTCTGACCATTTGCATCAAGAGCACTGTGCATTACAGGCGATCCCTCAGACCTGAGACCACCGTCCAGCACTGTGCAGCATTACATCAGGCCTTCTCTGACCACTGGCATCCAGGGCACTGTGCATTACAGGCCATCCCTCAGACCTGAGACCACATCCAGCACTGTGCAGCATTACAGGCCTCCTCTGACCACCGGAATCTAGGGCACTGTGCATTACAGGCCATCCCTCAGATCTGACCTGAGATCACCATCCAGCACTGTGCAGCATTACAGGCCTCCTCTTACCACCGGCATCCAGAGCACTGTGCATTACAGGCCATCCCTCAGAGTGACCACTGTCTAGAGCACTGCGTGTGCATTACAGGCCTCCTCTAATCACTAGCATCCAGAGCACTGTGCATTACAGACCATCCAACTCAGACCTGAGACCACCATCCAGCACTGTGCAGCATTACAGCACTCATCTGACCACTGGCATCCAGAGCACAAGGCAGTATTACAGGCCTCTCAGACCACCATCCAGATCACTGTGCTGCATTACAGGCCTCCTCACTGTTCGCACACCATCCAGAGCACTGTGCATTATAGGCCTCCTCTTTACCTTTCACAGCCAGGCCTCACCGAGGCGAGTCGGACTCAGACTGAGTCGCTCCTCCTTATTTCCTATCCCCACTTCTGCACAAAGTATACAGGAATTGTTGGCTTCTGTGACTGGTAGAAAGAGAAGAGAAGATCTATGGATGTATTTTACATTTGATGTTAACCTTCCTAGCGGTATTCCCGAGCGTGACTCGGGGTTAGATTTTAGAGCCAAAAGCAGTAACCCCGAGCCACACTCGGGGTAGCGCTAGGAAGATCGCTGGATCCTGGTAGAGGTTTTACTTACCTTTTCTCCGGGATCCAGCGCAGAATGCGGGCGATATGCGGCGGCGGAGCTTCCTCCCGATCGTCTGCGAGCCCCGGCTTCCGTCTCCGGCAATGTGACGTCCGCCGGGGGGTGGAACCGGCGGCAAATTCAAATGTAAAACACACCAAACACACTGATACCATTCAAAATAAAAAAAAATCACATTACATTGCCCCCCAGTGCCCTTTCCTGCAGTTTTACTGTACTTTTTATGTAAATATATGTATATATATATATATATATATATATATATATATATATATATATATATATACATACACGTGTATATATATATATATATATATATATATATATATATATATATATATATATATATACAGGTCCTTCTCAAAAAATTTGCATATTGTGATAAAGTTCATAAGGCCAAAATCATCAATATTAAAACAATAAAAGGCTTGCACTACTTCAGTTGTGTGTAATGAATCTAAAATATATGAAAGTCTAATGTTTATCAGTACATTACAGAAAATAATGAACTTTATTACAATATGCAAATTTTTTGAGAAGGACCTGTATATATATATATATATATATATATATATATATATATACACACACATAATTCTTGTGAATGAGCAGCCCAAACCAACTGTATACATTATATATATATATATATATATATAATATATGTATACATACATATATATATATACAGTGGGTACGGAAAGTATTCAGACCCCCTTAAATTTTTCACTCTTTGTTATATTGCAGCCATTTGCTAAAATCATTTAAGTTCATTCTTCTTCCTCATGAATGTACACATAGCACCCCATACTGACAGAAAAACACAGAATTGTTGACATTGTTGCAGATTTATTAAAAAAGAAAAACTGAAATATCACATGGTCCTAAGTATTCAGACCCTTTGCTCAGTATTTAGTAGAAGCCCCCTTTTGATCTAATACAGCCAGGAGTCTTTTTGGGAAAGACGCAACAAGTCTTTCACACCTGTATTTGGGGATCCTCTGCCATTCCTCCTTGCAGATCCTCTCCAGTTCTGTCAGGTTGGATGGTAAACGTTGGTGGACAGCCATTTTTAGGTCTCTCCAGAGATGCTCAATTGGGTTTAAGTCAGGGCTCTGGCTGGGCCATTCAAGAACAGTCACGGAGTTGTTGTGAAGCCACTCCTTCGTTATTTTAGCTGTGTGCTTAGGGTCATTGTCTTGTTGGAAGGTAAACCTTCGGCCCAGTCTGAGGTCCAGAGCACTCTGGAGAAGGTTTTTGTCCAGGATATCCCTGTACTTGGCCGCATTCATCTTTCCCTCGATTGCAACCAGTCGTCCTGTCCCTGCAGCAGAAAAACACCCCCACAGCATGATGCTGCCACCACCATGCTTCACTGTTGGGACTGTATTGGACAGGTGATGAGCAGTGCCTGGTTTTCTCCACACATAACGCTTAGAATTAAGGCCAAAAAGTTCTATTTTGGTCTCATCAGACCAGAGAATCTTATTTCTCACCATCTTGGAGTCCTTCAGGTGTTTTTTAGCAAACTCCATGCGGGCTTTCATGTGTCTTACACTGAGGAGAGGCTTCCGTCGGGCCACTCTCCCATAAAGCCCCGACTGGTGGAGGGCTGCAGTGACGGTTGACTTTCTACAACTTTCTCCCATCTCCTGACTGCATCTCTGGAGCTCAGCCACAGTGATCTTTGGGTTCTTCTTTACCTCTCTCACCAAGGCTCTTCTCCCCCGATAGCTCAGTTTGGCCGGACGGCCAGCTCTAGGAAGGGTTCTGGTCGTCCCAAACGTCTTCCATTTGAGGATTATGGAGGCCACTGTGCTCTTAGGAACCTTAAGTGCAGCAGAAATCTTTTTGTAACCTTGGCCAGATCTGTGCCTTGCCACAATTCTGTCTCTGAGCTCTTCAGGCAGTTCCTTTGACCTCATGATTCTCATTTGCTCTGACATGCATTGTGATCTGGAAGGTCTTATATAGACAGGTGTGTGGCTTTCCTAATCAAGTCCAATCAGTATAATCAAACACAGCTGGACTCAAATGAAGGTGTAGAACCATCTCAAGGATGATCAAAAGAAATGGAAAGCACCTGAGTTAAATATATGAGTGTCACAGCAAAGGGTCTAAATACTTAGGACCATGTGATATTTCAGTTTTTCTTTTTTAATAAATCTGCAACAATGTCAACAATTCTGTGTTTTTCTGTCAGTATGGGGTGCTATGTGTACATTCATGAGGAAGAAGAATGAACTTAAATGATTTTAGCAAATGGCTGCAATATAACAAAGAGTGAAAAATTTAAGGGGGTCTGAATACTTTCCGTACCCACTGTATATATATAATATATATAATAAATGTATACAGTTGGTTTGGGCTGCTCATTCACAAGAATTACATGCAAAATAATGGTACCGCTTTCAGCACCTAAAATCCAAAAGAATCATACCGCCAGGGAGGTTAAGGACAAAAAGACATTTTCCAAATCATGTGGAGCGACACTGGTAAAAATACAACAAACTTGAAGCATCGGTTGCGGACAACTCATCCTGAAATTCATACAAAGGTAAGCACAGCACTTAACTCCACTTTTGTTGGAAACAGTCTTATTTATATACATTGCAGGGATTTTTTTTTAACAAACTTTCTTGCAGTCAGATTTCATATCTTATGTTATTCTGAAATAAAAGCTATTTGTTTGTCTGTCCATGTTGTGCACTTTAGTTCCTGAATCCTAATGGGAGTGATTTCATAATATATCAGCTGCTGCTTTCCCCAAATTGAAGTATCTCACCAAAATATATATAGAAGGATGTGGTCACTGGGAGGGGCTGGGGCACTGTTCGTTTTCGCACGGCACAGGCCACCTAAAGGCTTAAGGCTTAGCACTGGGAAGGACCATACATGTAGTATATTATAGAGAGACAACATGGAGCTGACTGTGTGGAGTGAGAGAGAATGTAAAAGAGAGAATGTTTAAACACAGCAGCAGTCAGGCCGGAGGAGGAGAGGCGGCGATCGTCTGTGAGAAGACCCGCCTGCTTATGTAAACAAAGCAGGCAGATCTTCTCAGTGACAGACAGGCAGGGATCATTAGATTCAGCATAGCTGAACCTGCGATCTCTGTGTCTGTCACAGAACCCCCTCCCCCCCTCCCACACACACGTCAGTAAGCATGAGGCATAAATGTAACCCCTTGATCACCAACAATGTTAACCCCTTCCCTGCCAATGGCATTATTACAGTAATAGTGCATATTTATAGCACTGATTACTGTAGTAATGCCACTGGTCCCCCCCAAAAGTGTCAAAAATGTAAGTTAGGGGTCCGATCTGTCCACCGCAATGTCGCAGTCCCGCAAAAAAAAATCGCAGATCGGTGTTATTACTAGTAAAAAAAAACAATAAAAATGACATAAATCTTTCCCTTAGTTAGTAAACGCAATAACTTTTGCGCAAACCAAACAAAATACGCTTATTGCGATTTTTTTTACCAAAATATGTAGCAGAAAACAAATTGGCCTAAAATGTAAAAAAATTTTGATTTTTAAATTTTCTTTTTTGGGAATGTCATATAGCAGAATGTGAAAAATATTGTTTTTTTTTTTTTTTTCAAAATTGTCGCTCTTTTTTCGTTTATGGCGCAAGAATTAAAAATCGCACAGGTAGTCAAATACAACCAAAAGAAAGCTCTATTTGTGGGAAAAAAAGGACATCAATTTTATTTGGGTACAGCATCGCACGACCGCGCAATTGTTTATTAAAGTAACGCAGTGCCGAATCGCAAAATAGGGCCTGGTCAGAAATGGGGCAAATCCTTTCCGGGGCTGAAGTGGTTAAAGGAACACAGCACTGAAAAGAAAAAAAGGGCTTGGTCATGAAGGGGGTAAAACCTTCCTGAGCTGAGGTGGTTAAAGTAATTGTAAGCACATTTTTCTGCATAACAAACATTCTTATACTTACCTGCTCTGTGCAATGGAATTACATACAGCAGCCCCAATTCTCCTCTTCTTGGGTCCCTCGGTGGCACTCCTGGCTCCTCCTGTTCTTGGTGTGCCACCATAGCAAGCCACTTCCTATGGGGACACACCTGTAGGCTCAGTCCTACATGAACACAGACAGCTCAGCCTTGCCCCCCCCCCCCCCACTCGCTCATCACAGAATTTTACAGCAGCAGGAGCCAATGGCCAATGGGGAGAGCCAAAAGATGTGCCCAACGCTTGATGGAACGAGGACCCTAAGGGGGGTTGAGGGGGCATACTGCTACCTAAACATTTTTTACCTTAATGCAGGGAATGCAAAATGTTTAGGCTTCAGAACCACTTTAGGAATACATGAATGGAAAAAAAAAAAGGCTTTTAGAGTTACTGTTCAAGAACATTTCATCAATCCTTATTTCCAGGTTTCAGTGTTGTTATTCTATCTAGAAAGATGTTCTTTTTTCTATTTTATAACTTACAAAAAACTATTTTTGATGGGATAATCACACTGAACATTCCTTGGCCCGATCTCTGTTATTCAGCCGTGGACTAGATTGAGGTTAATGATACTCGCAGCATGACCATTCATTAAAAACAGAGGGCTATGGGAACAAAGCGGAGAGCCATCACAACAGGTTAAATAAGCTGCTTTTGTTCACACTTGATTGCTGCTATTTCAGAGGAAGAAACTCCAGTTTGAAATAAATTATGTTCTAATAATTGGATTGCAAATCAAAAGGTAAGTCGGTCCTCTTAAATGTTATTTTGATGTGTTTAGTTGGCATGAGTGCAGCATGTTTATTTGACATTCAGTATGTCCCTCAACAAAGCATGGTAACCTTTTCATGGAAAGAAGAGCCCTGTACGCAAAGCATAAAAAGATGTCTATTAGGCTTAATCAGCGGTGAAAGAGTTACAGAATCTAGCCAATGGTGGCCCACATTCTTTCTGTTTAATGGAAACCCCATGGAGAGTAGCAGATGCCCTGGCCTTAAGCTGGCCCCACATTGCTATATAAACCTTGTAAGGCTCTTTGATCTGCTCCATAAATGTTACATATGTTCCCAATGAATGAACATTTTATCACTCTTGTAGTTAGAAGATCTTGGACTCAAAACTGTCCACACTGTTTTACTTAATCTACATTCTGGCTGATAACCTTCATCCCCTCTTCAAAATTCCTAATTCTTACTATATTGCCGATACTGATAAATTGTTGAAAATGTTCTCAGAAGCATCATGGTTACTTTTCTTTAACCTCAGGATAAGTGAAATATATTTTCCATTTCCGGTTTCTGCTATGTAAAAGAAATATTTAGTTCTTAATGTATTACGCACTCTATATAAAGTTACGGTATGTACTGATAAAATGGAGTGCACTATTCTTCTTCTTCTTATTGCTTGATTCACTTCTGTAGAAAATACCACTGTTGTTTATGATTGTGTTGGTTCAATGTAAACTCTGGCAGTGCTGGGCCAATGTAAATTGCTGAATTCCAGTCAAGATGAAATGTGGCAGCAAACTTCCATAAAATCAAGTTGTACATGCAGAAGATTGAGTATGGCTCTCATCTGGTGCTTAGATATTTACAATTTGCAGTAAACGTAAAATGGAGAAGATCTCAAAGGCTTCTTGTGTCAACAAAACGAACACATGCAATAATGTCACGAAAAAGCTTTGCTGCTGTTATGGATCTAACGTATTTTTGAAAAGGTATATTTCAAATTTAAAAAATAATAATAAATAATAATGTTATCTGGAAATGTATTTTTAAATATTGCTAGCACAGAGTTTATTGTATAGAACAGATGAGGTTGGAGTATGAAAGGTATGAAGAATATGGAGGAGAAGAATATGGAGGGTATGACAGTGAGTGCAGGAGTGCTGAGGGTATGAAAGCGGGCAGTATGTGCAGGAGAGGAGTGCAGACAGTATGAGAGCAAGCAGGATGTGCAGGAGAGGAGTGCAGACAGTATGAGAGCAAGCAGGATGTGCAGGAGAGGAGTGCAGACAGTATGAGAGCAAGCAGGATGTGCAGGAGAGGAGTGCAGACAGTATGAGAGCAAGCAGGATGTACAGGAGAGGAGTGCAGACAGTATGAGAGCAAGCAGGATGTGCAGGAGAGGAGTGCACAGTGTATGACAGTGGGCAGTATTTGCAGTGTATGAACATGCAAGGCATGACAGTATGTGCAGGAGAGGAGTGCAGAGTGTAATACAGCAGGCACTATGTGCAGGAGAGGAGTGTGTACAGTATGACAGCAGGTATTATGTGCAGGAGAAGAGTGTTTACAGTATGACAGCAGGCAGTATGTGCAAGAGAGATATGCAAAGTGTATGACAGTAGGCACTATGTGCAGGAGAGAAGTGTAGAGTGTATCACAGCAGGCAGTAGGTGCAGGAGTGGAGTGTGTAGAGTATGATAGCTGGCAGTATGTGCAGGAGAAGTGTACAGAGTGTATTACAGCAGGCAGAATATGGAGGAGTGGAGTGTGCAGAGTATGAGAGCAGGTGGTATGTGCAGGAGAGGTATGCAGAGTGTATGTCAGCAGGCGCTATGTGCAGGAGAGGAGTATGTAGAAAATGTCAGCAGGCAGTAGTGCCGAATGTATTACAGCAGCCAGTATGTACAAGAGTTGAATGTGTAGAGTATGAGAGCAGGTGGTACACGCAGGAAAGGTATGCAGTATATGTCAACAGGCTCTTTTACATAGGTGTGTGCAGACTATTGCTTTAGGGTGTGCACTCCAAAGCTCAAACACACATGCTTGTCTGCGTGTGTTTATATATGTAGCAGGTTTTCCAGGCCTGTGGCCTGATGTGGGTCTGCCATTGTTACCGGTTACCTCTCCAGCCCATGTGAGCTGCAACCCTGGGTGTGAGCATTGAGACATCGACAACTTCCGGCATCTTTGTTTGTTGTTTTATTTGATTTAAAGGGGATAGGAGAAGGGAATGAGTGGGATACTCCTTTAGGCTTCAACTATATACACTTGGGACTTTGTTCCTGAAAAATGCCAGCCGGCACCAGCCAATGCTCACTAACTCTGAGAGCACTCTGTCACTCAATAGAAGTGCTGAATCCTTGACTTGAAGTCCAGAAGATCCAGGACTGTGAATTGTAGAACTGCTGACACTGCTGTATTGCAAAGTCACTGAATACTTCCCTCCCTCCTTGCACTGGCTTGAGGTAGTATATTGTAGGATTCTGAAAAGCTGAAACTTCCCACTGGCACACTCTGTACAATTCAGGGCCCAACTGCAGGTGCCCCCTTTAACCTTGAACTCTTCAGGTTCCACTGACTATGTACCGCCTCTGTCACTTCAGGGTCCTCAACCTAGGTTCCCACTTTCACCACTAGCTGGCACTGGATCCTCGAACCTCCAGCGGAGTGGTCCCCTCTAACTTCAGGCAGACCCCCAGGGGCAATCCGCAGTACTCACGACCAGTGTAGGCTTTCCTGGGACTGGACCCCTCTGACTCTCCGCAGGTTCTCGGCACACCGGATCCCCTCAGCTTAGCTCAGCACTCTCTGGATCTGCAGGCAACACCCCAAGATCCTCTTCCTCAAACAGGAGGAGAGACAGCCATTCTCTCCCTCCTGGGACTCTGCTCCCGCCAAAGACATGTGACAACACTGAAGAAATGACACTTTGCTACAATGTAAACTAGTCAGTGTACGGCTTGTATAACAGTGTCAATTTGCTTTCCCCTCAAAATAACTCAACACAGCCAATAATGTCTAAACCGCTGGCAACAAAAGTGAGTACACCCCTAAGTGAAAATGTACAAATTGGGCCCAATTAGCCATTTTCCCTCCCCAGTGTCATGTGATTCATTAGTGTTACAAAATCACAGTTGTGAATGGGGAGCAGGTGTGTTAAATTTGGTGTTATCGATGTCACTCTCTCATACTGTTCACTGGAAATTCAACATGGCACCTCATGGCAAAGAACTCTCTGAGGATCTGAAAAAAAGAACTGTTGCTCTACATTAAGATGGCCTAGGCTATAAGAAGATTGCCAAGACCCTGAAACTGCGCTGCAGCACAGTGGCAAAGACCATACTGCGGTTTAACAGGACAGGTTCCACTCAGAACAGGCCTCGTCATGGTCAACCAAAGAAGTTGAGTGCACATGCTCAGCGTCATATCCAGGGGTTGTCTTTGGGAAATAGACGCATGAGTGATGCCAGCATTGCTGCAGAGTTTGAAGGGGTGGGGGTCAGCCTGTCAGTGCTCAGGCCATACGCCACACACAGCATCAAATTGGTCTGCATGGCTGTCGTCCCAGAAAGAAGCATCTTCTAAAGATGATGCACAAGAAAGCCCGCAAACAGTTTGCTGAAAACAAGCAGACTAAGGACACGGATCACTGGAACCATGTCCTATGATCTGATGAGACCAAGATAAACTTATTTGGTTCAGATGGTGTCAAGCATGTGTGGCTGCAACCATGTGAATAGTACAAAGACAAGTGTGTCTTACCTACAGTTAAGCTTGGTGGTGGGAGTGTCATGGTCTGGGGCTGCATGAGTGCTGCCGGCACTGGGGAGCTACAGTTCATTGAGGGAACTATGAATGCCAACATATACTGTGACATACTGAAGCAGAGCATGATCCCCTCCCTTCGGAGACCGGGCCGCAGGGCAGTATTCCAACATTGTAACGACCCCAAACACACCTCCAAGATGACCACTGCCTTGCTAAAGAAGCTGAGGGTAAAGGTGATGGACTGGCCAAGCATGTTTTAAGACCCAAACCCTATTGAGCATCTGTGGGGCATCCTCAAACAAAAGGTGGAGAAGCGCAAGGTCTCTAACATCCACCAACTCTGTGATGTCGTCATGGAGGAGTGGAAGAGGACTCCAGTGGCAACCTGTGAAGCTCTGGTGAACTCCATGCCTTAAGAGAGTTAAGGCAGTGCTGGAAAATAATGGTGGGCACACAAAATATTTGGGTCGAGTTTGGACATTTTCACTTAGGGGGTGTACTTACTTTTGTTTAGACATTAATGGCTGCGTGTTGAGTTATTATGAGGGGACAGTAAATTTACAACTGGTGTCCACCCCTCAGTGATGATCCATAAAATAGCATGTGCACAATAGAAAGAAAATACTGATAATAATGTATGACAAGCTTTATTAAAACCAAATGAATCCACATACAATGCACTCACATTATGCATAGTGGGATATTGCATTTAAAAATGACAACAGGTAAACTGGCATATCTTGGTCATGGCGGACCGAACGCCTGTAAAGCTATGTCCCACCCAACCACACTTAATGTCCCCGGATCGTCACTTCCGGTATTGCGTAATGTGTCACTTCCAGTTACAGCACAGCCACGTCTGACGCGTTTCATCATACTGACTTCATCCTGGGATTGGCTGTACGGCATGGTAACCTCCTATATATGCAGTTCAATATGCTAACGTGTTACCATTAGCCAATGTGATTTCCCGTGTCTCCAGAACCACGATATGCGCAGTTTACACTCCGCATACCAAGAAAACACGGGTTAAATATTCATAATAAAAACAAATTCATATATATCTATATATATATATATATATATATATATATATATATATATATATATATAAAAATAAACAACACTATGTAAATGATACATGAGGAAGCTGTTTAAACATTTCATCACCCAACCATAATCAACCATGCAATAAACCCCACATAGAGTGTCAGATATTACAAAATGTATCATCAATAAAAAAATACTTGATTTAAATATAATAGTTGGAAACTAAAAATTGCTGATGAAACAATTAAGATCTAATTCAATATTTAAGCCCCTTGGCACTAAAGTTTTTAATAGGAAAATCCACTTGTTTCTCTTTGAGATAAATCTCTAACCTTATTTGAACCCCTCCAAGAGGGATATACACAGTCAATTCCACAAAATTGAGTGTGGGATCTCTGTCGTGTTTTATTTCTAAAATGAAGGGAGAAACAGCGCTTCTTAAAACCTTTTTTTTAATTTTCGCTATATGTTCAGCTATACAAATTTGAGGAAGTATTTTTGTTCTCCCCACATAGTAGAGGCCATATCGACACCATAATACATAAACCGCATGTATTGTATTACATGTGATGAATTAATCTATGGTAAAGTTTTGTTATCTACACTGGTAATGGATGTTCTACCCATATTGCTAATCTGTACCGTCCTGCAAGAAATGCATTGGCGGCATTGGTAGAAACCTTTTCTATCATGATTCAAGTGGAATAAAAACGAATGCTCAGATTGCTCCGATCCCTCCCAAATTAGCAGGAGGTCATCTTTAAATCTCTGTTAGGCCCCTTTCACACTATCCGTCCGTTGGACGGATTTCTGTTTTTCTCAGCGGGGGATCGAGCCGCCGATCAGTGTTCACATATCAGTGTTCACATGTAGTCAAACACTGCACATCTATTCTCACCTTTTCCTTTATACTGCAATGTACTAGAGGATAACACTATATATTTACTGGATATAAATAATCACTATTTTCACCTGGTTTAACATATGCACACTGAATTTATTCTAAATATTGTTACAGGTATCCTCTACTGTCACGGAACCATGAACCAGACGTACAACAACAGATAAGTGAAAATAAGAAAGCTTTATTGAAAAACAAGCTGTAAAGCAAAAGTCCAAACGGATGGCGAAACTGATGCAGAGTCTTTTGCGAAGCCAGGGGTCAGGAACCAGCAGGGTAGTCAGACGAAGCCAGGATCAGGAACCAGCAGGGTAGTCAGACGAAGCCAGGAACAGGAACCAGAAGCAGCAGCAGTCTTAGAAGCATGTGAACACAGGAGGACCAAGCAGGGAACTGAAGCCACAGACCTCCTATATATATGAGCTAGGCATCCAGCTCCTCCCAGTGGGAAGGAGGAGCCGCAGGGTGGGAGGCTACAAGAAACCCAGAAACCAAGATGGCCGCCAGCACATGTCAAACGAAGGAGAACAGCAAGAAGGTAAGACCATGACAGTACCTCCCCCTCAAGGGCCCCTCCTCCGCGGAGTAAAGAACGGTTTCTGAGGGAAGCGTGCGTGGAAGGCTCGGAGCAAGGCAGGAGCATGGACATCTGCGGAGGGAACCCAGGAACGCTCCTCTGGACCATAACCACGCCAATGAACCAAAAACTGCACCCGACCGCGGACCAGGCGTGAGTCCAGGATATTGCTCACCTCATACTCCTCACGATTGCCCACTCGGACCGGACGAGGCCGAGGAACCGAGGAAGTGAAACGATTACACACCAGTGGCTTCAACAGGGAGACATGAAACACGTTGGAGATCCGCATGCCAGGAGGAAGCGCAAGGGCATAGGCTACCGGGTTTACCCTGCGAAGCACTCGGAAGGGACCAACAAAGCGAGGCGCCAGCTTGGGAGTGGGCACTCGAAGGTTGAGGTTGCGGGTGGACAACCATACACGGTCTCCGGCCTGGTAGGAAGGAGCAGGCGCTCATCTGCGATCAGCCTGGAGTCTCTGGTGCTGCGCAGAGACCTCAAGGGACCTCTGGATCTGTACCCAAGAAGCACGTAGGACGGAAAGGTGATCCTCCACAGCCGGAATATCCTGGGGAGAGAATACCTCCGGTAACACGGCAGGTTGGAACCCATAGTTGGCCATGAAGGGAGACGTCCCAGAGGAAGAGTTCACCGCCGTGTTCCTGGCAAACTCAGCCCAAGGCAGGAGGTCAACCCAATTGTCTTGGTGATCGGAGACATAGCAACGAAGGAATTGCTCCAAGGCCTGATTGGATCGTTCTGCGGCCCCATTGGACTGAGGGTGGTAGGCCGAGGAGAAGGAGAGATGAATCCCCAACTGGGAGCAAAAGGCGCGCCAGAACCTGGACACAAACTGACTCCCCCGATCCGACACAATCTCCTTGGGCAAACCGTGCAACCGGAAGACCTCCCTGGCAAAAATCGTGGCCAACTCCTGTGCAGAGGGTAACTTCTTGAGAGGAACACAGTGGCACATTTTGGAAAACCGATCCACAATCATGAGAATGACCGTATGGCCTCGGGATGCAGGGAGGTCCACAATGAAATCCATCCCCAGGTGTGACCATGGGCGCTCCCCGGTGGCTAAGGGTTGCAGAAGGCCCAACGGAAGGTGCCGAGGAGACTTACTCTGGGCACAAACGGAGCATGCCGCTACATATGCGGCGATGTCGGAACGTAGGGAAGGCCACCAGAACAGACGTGAAACAGCCCAGGACAGCTGATTCTTTCCAGGATGCCCCGCGGTCTTGGAGTTATGGTAGGTTCGCAACAACCGAGTGCGCAACTCCTCAGGCACAAAACATCTGCCGTTGGGTCTCCCAGAGGGAGCACCAGATTGAGCCGCCAAAATCTGCTCACCCAGGGGAGAGGTCAGGCTGGTGCGAATGGCGGCCAGGATCTGATTCGGAGGTATGACCGAAGTCGGAATCGACTCCTCCCTGGACAGGTCGGAGTACTGCCGTGATAAGGCATCCGCCCTGATGTTCTTGGAACGGGGTAGGTAGGAGACCACGTAATTAAAACGTGACAAGAACAGAGCCCATCTGGCCTGACGTGGTGTCAATCTCTTGGCCTCAGAGAGGTAGGTCAGATTCTTGTGGTCCGGCAGGATGAGGACCGGAACCGCCGAACCCTCGAGCAAGTGCCTCCATTCTTTAAGAGCCTGCACGATGGCCAATAACTCCCTGTCACCAATCTGGTAGTTGCACTCCGCGGAAGACAGTTTCCGGGAGTAAAACCCACAAGGAAGCAGAGGACCCTCTGGTGTTCTACGCTGAGACAGAAGGGCGCCTACTCCCGTCTCAGACGCGTCCACCTCGAGGACAAAGGGCAACCCAGGGTTGGGATGCGACAGAATCGGAGCTGACACAAAGGCGGACTTTAGAGCCTCAAAAGCTCGGATGGCCTCGGGCGGCCAGACCTGGGAATTACTGCCCCTCCTGGTCAGATCCGTGAGAGGCTTGGCTAGCATGGAAAAGTCCCTGATGAACTTCCGATAATAATTGGCGAAGCCCAAAAAGCGCTGCAGGGAGCGAAGACCACTGGGCTGGGGCCACTGTAAGACAGCCGAAACCTTCTCAGGATCCATGGAGAACCCCTCAGCGGAAATGATGTAACCTAAGAAGGTTACCTGGGATCGGTGAAATTCGCATTTCTCAAGCTTACCGAACAGCTTGTTCTCTCGTAACCGTTGCAACACTCGTTTGACATCCAGAATGTGGGTCTCCATGGACTCAGAATATACCAAGATGTCATCCAAATAGACCACCACACACTGCTGCAACAGGTCACGGAAAACATCGTTGATGAATTCCTGAAAGACTGCGGGCGCATTGCACAGCCCAAAGGGCATAACCAAGGATTCATAATGACCGGTCCTGGTGTTAAACGCGGTCTTCCACTCATCGCCCGCCTTGATCCTTACGAGGTTATATGCCGCCCTCAGGTCGAGTTTGGTAAAGACCGTGGCCCCTTTAAGGCGATCGAACAGCTCGGAAATCAAGGGTATCGGGTAAGCGTTCTTGATCGTGATGCGATTGAGACCCCTGTAATCGATGCAAGGACTCAACTTACCGCCCTTCTTTTTCACAAAGAAAAATCCAGCCCCTGCCGGGGACGAGGATTTGCGAATGTGTCCGCGTGAAAGCGCCTCCCTCACGTACTCCTCCATGGCCTCATTCTCCGCTACCGACAGTGGATAGACTTTGCCACGAGGAGGAACGGCACCAGATTGTAACTCGATGGCACAATCGTATGGGCGGTGCGGAGGTAGGGCAACCGCGCGCACCTTATCGAATACATCCCGGTACTCCTCGTATTCAGGGGGCAACAGAGAGTCCGAGGAAGTACACAGCAACTTGACAGGCCCATGGATGCAACTAGCCCCACACTGCGGCGACCACGAGAGGATCTCGGCCGATCTCCAATCGAAAATCGGATTATGCTTCTGGAGCCAGGGGTACCCCAAGACCACCGAGTAGTGTGGAGACGAAATAACCTGGAAGCAGACCGACTCTCTGTGGACGGCACCAATGGCTAACCCCACTGGAAGGGTCTCATGAGTCACGTGTGGCGGCAGAAGGGGTCTGCCGTCTATCGCCTCAAGAGCCAGAGGAGAACCTCGAGCCTGCAGAGGAATGGAATTGGCGGCAGCGAACACACTATCAATGAACAAACCACCAGCACCAGAGTCCACCAACGCCTGGGTCGTCACCGAGCCCCCGACCCAGGAGAGGACAACAGTGATCAGTGGTTTGTCAACACGGGAAACCGGGGACGAGGAGACTCCACCCAAGATCTGCCCCGACAGGATCTCAGGTGCGAGCGTTTCCCGGACGGTTCGGACATGCCAACCGAAAATGCCCACCGAGACCACAGTACATGCATCGGCCCTCGCGTCTCCGGAGTACCCTCTCCCCCTCGGACAGGCGAGCAAACCCCAGCTGCATGGGTTCACCCCCAGACAAGTCATCCCCAGGAGGCGTGGGAGGAGAGGGAGGCACGGGTGGGACAACAAAGGTAGGCGCCAATCTGTTAGGAGGCCTTGGCAGACTCTCCTTAAAGGAAGGTCTCTCCCTGAGTCTGGTGTCAATCAAAATCAGGAAAGAAATAAGAGACTCGAGCTCCACTGGTAGGTCCTTAGCTGCAACCTCATCCTTCAAGGCATCCGAGAGACCATGAGAGAAAGCAGCGACCAGAGCCTCATTATTCCAACCCACCTCTGCTGCCAGGGTACGAAACTCAATGGCGTATTCAGCTACGGATCGTGAACCCTGTCTGATGGACATAAGGAGCTTCGCAGCAGAGGCAGCACGAGCCGGCACATCGAATACCTTCCGAAGAGAAGCAACAAAACCGGAAAACTCGGCAACCACCGGATTGTTGTTCTCCCATAAAGGGCTGGCCCAGGCCAAGGCCTTGTCCGAGAGCAGCGAGATTAAGAAGCCCACCTTTGATCTCTCAGTAGGAAAGGCATGTGGCAGCAACTCGAAATAAATGCCCACCTGGTTAAGGAAACCTCGGCACTGAGTTGGCTCTCCCCCAAAGCGCTGTGGAAGGGGGGCAGAACCGGACATACCCCGAAACACCGCAGGCGCAACAACAGGTGTCGGGGTAGACTCTGGCGCAACAACCGGAGCGGCAGTAGGAGCGGGCCCAGGAGCGACAACCGACCCATCGGCAACGGGAGCGAAATGAGCCGTGCGTTCAAGCAGGGTTTGCAACGCCACGGTGAACTGACCCAACAGGTGATCCTGCTGATCAAGTCTGGCAACCAGCGAGGGTAGTGAGGATGGCCCTGTACCGTCAGAATTCATGGCCTGTGGTACCGTGCGTTCAAGCAGGGTTTGCAACGCCACGGCGAACCGACCCAACAGGTGATCCTGCTGATCAAGTCTGGCAACCAGCGTGGGTAGCGAGGATGGCCCTGTACCGTCAGAATTCATGGCTTGGTCCTAATGTCACGGAACCATGAACCAGACGTACAACAACAGATAAGTGAAAATAAGAAAGCTTTATTGAAAAACAAGCTGTAAAGCAAAAGTCCAAACGGATGGCGAAACTGATGCAGAGTCTTTTGCGAAGCCAGGGGTCAGGAACCAGCAGGGTAGTCAGACGAAGCCAGGATCAGGAACCAGCAGGGTAGTCAGACGAAGCCAGGAACAGGAACCAGCAGCAGTCTTAGAAGCATGTGAACACAGGAGGACCAAGCAGGGAACTGAAGCCACAGACCTCCTATATATATGAGCTAGGCATCCAGCTCCTCCCAGTGGGAAGGAGGAGCCGCAGGGTGGGAGGCTACAAGAAACCCAGAAACCAAGATGGCCGCCAGCACATGTCAAACGAAGGAGAACAGCAAGAAGGTAAGACCATGACATCTACCTCTTTACACAATATCACAAATTCTACTGCACCTTATATCACCTAGCACATTATATATTTATATTTTGTATTGTGATTGATATTGGTGTTTTTTTATGATACATATTTTTATACATATATGTTTATATTTTCTATATATATTTATGTATTTATAATTATGTGTATATCAACACCACATGTCCCATTGATTAGATATTAATACCAATAACATATCCCTATCGGGCAGCGCCAATTCCCTACCCCTTATATACTATAATTAGATATAGCCTTGGCTGTATTCTAGGGAGGCCGCAGCCCCTTCATTCCCTATATCTCCATAGCGCGGGACCCCCCTAACATCTAGGTTGGAGGAAATTGTACAAATATTCACCCAACCTGGATGTGATAGATCCGATTCCATTAACAATTGGTCGTGGAGGTGATAATTGGACAGTTTTGTGAATCTTTGGTAATGTGTATATTATAGGAATCCTACATGAGCTAGGGACCAAATATTTTTTTTATTTTTTATATAAGTTTTACTTCTAAACCCAAACTCCACAAGGGAACTTAGCTGTAAAACAGTTCAGTAGGATCCCCACCTCTTCCCCCCCCCCCCTCCTTTGTCCGCTGGTCTGATAATAATATATTTTCTTTCCTCCAATGATTTGATCCCCTTCTTGATGTAATCCTGATTCACCCTTTTTATTGATGGTAAGTTCTCCATATAGTTTAAAACCAAGTTTTTAAATACCTCAACACAATGGTTGTTACTAATTTGGGGGTTAAAGATGGATTTATTGTGTAAACCACTGTCCACCTGGTCAGGACATGCTGTAACTCTATTGTAAGATACAGCTGGATGGCTTTTTCATATTTAAATTCCTAATGTATTTGTGTGTATCTATATACACTACAAATTTATTGGAGTGTTTCTTTCGTGCACTTTTAAGACCTAAATTGAGTATAATCAGTTCCTTATGGTTAAGTTCCACCTTACTTAAATTGTAAATCCCCTAATTTACGTGTCCATCCTTCTTTTTCTTGGATTGTTTCCATCTCCCTGCCCTACAGCCTCTCCGCCTCCTCGATATGGAGGTGTTTCCCTGTATGCCTGGTGGGGGGGGGGGCATTTCTTTCCCCCCAGATTGTTTGGAGGGTGAAAATTCCATCTCTGAGTTCCCCCCCCACCCCCCTCTCCACCCACTCCCCCTGATACCCTAAAAAAGGATCGCATCGGGGGTGATGTTCATTGGATTAATACTGTGTAAGGGGTTGGTATCTATTCTGAACGGGTACTTGAACTCGTACATCCAGGTATTAATTTCAGGGGGATGTTGGTATCAACGTGGGCCCTGATGCTGATATTGATTGCCTGATACAGGTGGTCTAGGGGATAAATACCTCCCTATGTTGGGGACTCTGATGTTGCTGAGGGGGATTGGGAATGGGGTAAGGGCGTTTTGGGGTGTACATATTTCTTTTATTTTGGTTATCCCTACCACCATTACCTTGACCCGAATAGGGTTTAGGTGCATTGAATTTACCACTTCCACCATCGCCCACATTCTGGGAATTAATGGTCTCAGTTCCTATTTTCTGCCATAGGTAGATGTTATTATTTTTAAAAAACTGTGGAATCTCACTTGAAATTTTTTACCTTTTTAGTGTATCCCGATCCACCTTTTCCACTTTCTTTTTCATATTATTGTTAAATTCCTTAAACTGATTGGTTTCACAAATATGTTCTAATTTACTTTGTAATTCACTAATTTTGCTGTTCAATCTATCTAATTTAACTTTTTTCCTATTCAGTACTAGTGTCTGGAGCTCCCTCCCTGCTCTAATAAAGGACCACTCATCCATAAATTTTTTATCATTTAAACCATCTCAAACTCCTGAATATGATATTTTCCTTCAAATAATGTTCAAAAGTGAATACATCCCACCATGTTTCCCCCTGTTTTTAAAAATGCCCACATAGTCAGTCATTCTCACTTTGAGACACCGACTGACTGGATGAAAAAATAGAATCAGGGTTAAGTTGTCTATTCAACAAGAAATTAATAGCTTCCATGACAGCAAATTGGTTAAAAAATTAAAATGTATACAACCACAGGATCTGTGATCAAAGCGGGCCTATAAAAAGATCCTACCACTGCGCCATGCAATATGGTCTTGTAAATATATGTTTGTGAGCAGCTGCCACTTTAACATAAAAGAAATAAAACGTATCTACCACAGTGCAGATATGGAGTTGGAGGAAATTGTATCATCATGAACACTTATGCTTTTTAAGTTTTTTATTAAAGCGGAGTTCCACCCAAAAGTGGAACTTCCACTTTAAATAGTCCTAACCCCCTGACATGCCACATTTGGCATGTCATTTTTTTTGGGGGGGAGCGGGTACCTAGTTTTGACAGGTACCCGCTCCCACTTCCGCTCGGAGCACCGCGGCGCCCTGAGCGGAAGTTCTCCTCTCTCCCTCCCTCCCTGCAATCTTCTGGGACATGTCAGAGGTCCCAGAAGATTGCCGGCCAATCACGACGCATAGCGCAACTCACGCATGCGCAGTGCGTATCCGGCTATTAAACCGCAAACTGTCACAGCCGGGTGCCCACATCAGTGATGCCGGCGCCGCAGAGCAGAGAGGGAGAAGACGGCGCATCGCTGGACCGTGGGACAGGTGAGTGTGCGGTTAGGCTGGAACTCCGCTTTAAAGACTTTTTAACATTATTATAACCTTTACTGGACTTTATTCACTTGCTTTATTTATGGGGGTTGTAGCGCCACTATCTACTATATCCATATATTCATAAGATTCTGTTCTTGGACCTCTCCTATTTTCAATCTACACCTCCTCTCTGGGTCAGCTGATAGCCTCCCATGGCTTCCAATACCAACTCTACGCTGACGATACCCAAATCTATTTATCCACCCCTCAGCTCACTCCCTCAGTCTCCTCACGTATCACTCATTTACTAGCAGATATATCAGTCTGGATGTCACACCACTTCCTCAAACTCAATCTATCCGAAACCAAACTTATAATTTTTCCTCCACCACGTGCCCCTTCCCCTGATCTCTCTGTCAAAATCGATGGCACAATTATCAGCCCATCCCCGCATGCCTTGGTCCTAGGTGTTGTCCTGGACTCTGACCTCTCCTTTAAGCCCCACATCAAATCACTGCCCAAATCTTGCCCCCTTAACCTCAAACACAACAAAGCTCCTAGTTCACTCCTTGGTCATCTAGTGCCTCGACTACTGCAATTCCCTTCTCATTGGCTTACCTCTACATAGGCTATCCTTCAATCCATCATGAATGCTGCTGCCAGACTCATCCACCTTACCAATTGCTTAGTGTCTGCTACTCCTCTCTGTCAATCCCTCCACTGACATCTACTCCCCCAAGGATTTAAATTCAAAATACTAACAACATCTTACAAAGCCATCCACAATTTAGCCCCCAGCTACATTACTAGCCTAGTTTCAAAATACCAACCTAATCGCTCTCGTCATTCTTCTCAAAACCTCCTGCTCTCTAGCTCCCTCGTCACCTCCTCCCATACTCACCTTCAGGACTTTTCCATAGCCTCTCCAATCCAACGGAACTCATTACCCCAATCTGTCTGATTATGTCCTACTCTATTAGCTTTTAGACAATCCCTGAAAACCCTCCTCTTCAGAGAATCCAATCCTCCCCACACCTAACATTTGCACTTCCATTTTCTCCATCAGCTCATCCCCCATAGTTATTGCCTTTTGTTTCACTTGACCCTCCCTTCTAGATTGTAAGCTCTAACAAGCAGGGCCCTCTAATTCCTCCTGTATTGAATTGTATTGTAACTTTATCGTCTTCCCTCATATTGTAAAGTGCTGCGCAAACTGTTGGTGCTATATAAATACTGTATAATAATAAATAATAATAATCTATCTGTACTCTGGTAGATATGTTGTTATTTATTTTATGTTAAAGTGGCAGCTGCTCACAAACATATATTTAAAAGACCATAATGCATGGCACAGTGGTAGGATCTTTTTATAGGTGTGCTTTGGTCATGGATCCTGTGGTTGTATGCATCAGTTATGAATGAACATAGTGAGTGATCTGTACCAATCACTCACTGTGCTCATTCAGAAAATGAAGCAGCCAGTAAATGACATTGACCTGGGCAGCAGAGGGGATCTACACTGCATGGGGGTGATTAGGATGTGCCCAGGCACACCTGGCACACCTCCTGCGCATGTGTATGATCTGTTAATGTCTTTTAAACTTTTATATCTAATGTCTTTAATACCCAGAAACCTCAGTAGTGCTAGCACCACTGTTCTCCATTATAAGCTTCTTTAAACTCCATACACTTCAATACTCTTTGTTAGATACATGCTTGTATTAGTCAAACAAAGTGCCTGCATTAGTCATTGTCAATTTTGTAAATGTATATTTAGCATTTACACTAATTTAGTGAAATCAGTGCACACGTTGGTGTATTGTTCTTGCATGTAAAACAAATGCAAATGAACTAACTTAGTTAGTTTCAAGCGTAAGCAACTCTGGCAATGCAATTCTCTTATTTGCTCCACTTTGGCCTAATAAATATACAATTGAAAGTTTTATGTTATAGTTGTTTGATAAGTGCAAAAAAATACAGGCTGATCTTGCTCTGATCTTGGTCTAACATCCTGTAGTGAGATGACACCGCGGCACCAAAGTTTCACCCCTGTACATGTATTATTTTTTGCCTACAAAGCACTGCACCCACAAGCAATGGATCACGGTCACAATGTCAGACTCCGGCAAGCTCTTTCTCAAGCTCTCTGTCCTTACCAAGGCATGTGCTTTCAGTTAAAGAGCTGGAGGAATTGTCAATGGACTACAAGTGTGCTAATCACTTCACTTGTATTCCATTGTGGTAGACAGGGCTTGTAGCTCATTCACTTATAGATCTTTGTGAATCAGGGATGCATCTGACGGGCTGGCAGGGTTCTCTTGGGACCATGTTACACCCTAAATACAGGTAAAATGTAACATAGTGAAAAAGATGTAGTTAGCCTTTAATACAAAACATATGTAAAACTGCATTCTCTGGATGGTCAATGCTTAATGGAAATGAACTGCTAAGTGTAAATTTAACCACATAACGACCGCCCACCGCAGTTTTACTGCGGCAGGCAACTGCTCCTGGGCAAAGCGACGTTATATTATGTCGCTCGCTCGGGAGACTCTAGGGCGCTCCCGCCCCCGCTTGTTAGCTGGGGAGCCAGTGCGTGTGACCGGCGGCTCCGATGTCAATTTCGTTTGGGTATAGCGTCGCACGACCGCGCAATTGTCCGTTAAATTAACGTAGTGCCGAATCGTAAAATAGGGCCTGGTCATTGAGCAGCAAAATCCTCCGGGGCTTAAATGGTTAAAAAGAGTGTACGCTTTACCCGAGTGTTTAATAATGTGCAATATTGGGGGCATGAACATCTGGAGACACTGAGAACTTGCATCACAAGCATGACTAAAGTCTTAATGGCCATTTCTCACTGCTGTTGTACATTTCCTTTTAGTAAATCAGGCTCATTGAGTAAAGTCTGTGTTTATATGTGTAGTGGATAGACAACTACATTGGTAAATATCTCTGGCTGGCAGGACTCAGGCATATACTAGCACAATAACAAGGAGAAAGGTCATTCCTGGAACAGCAGTTTAATGGAATTGGATTGTTTGATCCCATAAATCTGCCATTGTGATTAAAATGAGGAGTTTGCAGGTTCACAATGCCTGCTAATCAATATCAATGAATTGTTACTGACATTCAAATCTGTATATGGACATGTTCAAAGGTTTATGTTGGTTGCCTAATTACAGTAAAAGCAGTACACATCATGAAATTGTCATATGTGGATGTGGAGGTCTGATTCACTTTCTTTACTTTGCTAATATAACCAACTTAGCAGATAGAGATAAATGGAGCCAACTGTCTATCATATTTATATGTACCACAAAAAAACAAATCATGTTATGAAATTACAGACATAAGAGCTGGGGGCAGACCATATAAGAGCTCTGGGCTCCAGCAGAACATCCACATAAGGTCTGATGTGTCTGGAGGTGCACCAGCATGCCCAAGTCCTTCACATATTCCCAATAATCCAAATATTAACCACTTTACCACCGGAGGATTTTGCTGTCTTACGTCTGGGCCACTCTTTGCGATTCGGCACTGTGCGACTTTAACTGACAATTGCACGGTCATGCAATGCCGTACCCAAACTAAATTTACGTCCTTTTTTCCCCACAAACAGAGCTTTCTTTTGGTGGTATTTGATCACCTGTGCGATTTTTACTTTTTGCGCTATAAACAAAAAACGAGCAACAATTTTGAAAAAAGAACAATATGCGTATTTTGATTGGTTTGCGCAAAAGTTATTGCGTTTACTAACTAAGGAAAAGATTTCTGTCGTTTTTGGTGTTTTTTTTTTAACGAGTAATGGCGGCGATTTGCGATTTTTTTCTGGGACTGCGACATTGCGGCGGACAGATCGGACCCTTGACTGACATTTTTGGGGGTACCAGTGACATTACTACAGTAATCAGTGCTATAAATATGCACTGTTACTGTAAAAATGACACTGGCAGGGAAGGGGTTAATTTTTATTGGAGAGGGAGGGGCTAATGTATGCCTGGTGCTTACTAACGTGTGTGGGGGGAGGTGACTGAGTGACACAGGGACAGATCGCAGGTTCAGCTATGCTGAACCCTCAATTTGACCCTGCCTGTCACTTAAGCGGGCGGATCTCCACACTCGATTCCCCGACGATCGGGGAAGAGTGGCGGTGATCACCGCCGCTCCTCCCCTGGCCCGACTCCCGCTGTGACTGAATACAGCAGGAGCGAGCCTCCGGCGGCGCGCGCGGCGCCGAGAGAGGGGAATGTCTGGCGATGTAAGTCTACGTCGCCAGACGTTATCGAGCCACTTTGCCGCAGTAGAGCTCTAGTGAGCAGCGGTAAAGTGGTTAAAGATACAATTGTAAAGGGCAGAAATATATCCCTAGAAACTATAGGCCTGTCAGGCTTACATCGGTAGTTTGTAAACTATTTGAAGGGATGATAAGGGGCCATATCCAAGAATTTGCTGATGAAAACAGTAATATTAGCAATAATCAGCATGGGTTTAGGAAAGGTCGCTCTTGCCAAACGAACCTATTAACATTCTACGAGGAAGTGAGCTACCATCTAGACAGGGGTAGACCGGTGGATGTGGTGTATCTGAATTTTGGAAAATTATTTGATACAGCGCCCCACAAACGCTTGATCTACAAACTGAGGTCTGTAGGTATGGACCATAGGGGTTGTTCTGCTACATGTGCGTGTCCAAAGGGTGGTAAAAAATAACGTGTACTCAGAATGGTCTGGAGTGGTTAGTGGGGTACCCCTAGGCTCTACCCTGGGACCAATTCTGTTTAACTTATTTATAAATGATATAGAGGAAGGGATAAATAGCTCAATCTCAGTGTTAGCTGACAACAGAAAAATAAGCAGGGCAATAGCCTCACAGCAGGATATATTTATGGAGTGGGCTACTAGATGGCAAATGAAGTTTAACATTGGTAAATGTAAGGTAATGCACTTGGGGGTAAAAATATAAACACAAGTTACTCACTAGGGGGAGAACCCCTAGGGGATTCCAGGATGGAGAAAGATCTGGGGGTCCTAGTAGATGACAGACTGAGCAATAGAATGCAATGTCAAGCTGCAGCAAGCAAAGCCAGCAGAATATTAGCATGCATTAAAAAGGGAATTTACTTCAGAGATAAAAATGATAATCCGTTCACTTTATAAAACTCTGGTTAGGACTCATCTGGAGTATTCCATACAGTTCTGGTCACCAATCCTCAGAAAACATGTGCTGAATCTGTAGAGAGTCCAGAGAAGAGCAACTAAACTAATATGGGGACTGGAGGACCTCAATTAAGAGGAACAACTAAAAGCGGTAAATTTCTATTCTCCCTGGAAAAGAGAAACTTGAGAGGAGATATGATAGCAATATTCAAATATCTCAATGGTGATCCCAGCATAAGTATGAAACTTTTCAGTCCTCAGGAGTGTAAGAAGACACAGGTCCACACGATGAGACTGGAAGAGAAGCGGTTTAACCTTAAGTTGTGTAGGGGGGTTTTTCACTGTCAGGACGGTAAGGATGTGGAACTCTCTTCCACAATCTGTGGTGTTAGCAGAAAGTATTGATTGCTTTAAAAGACTCTTGGACGCGTCTTAGTGAAAACAATATACTGGGATATGGGAAAGTATTTTACACACACACACACACATACACACCAACACAGGTTGAACTGGATGAACTGTTGTCTTTATTCAACCTAACCTACTATGTAACTATATAACATTTGTGATGCATGAAAACAAATTCTACATAGTGTTACCTATACCAACAAGCTCTGGTACTGAGGCTAAATTTCTGGTGGAGGATGGAGGTTGGAGGTTGGAGGAACCTATCAACAGGGGTAGACTGGTGCATAGAAAGCAGGAGGGCAGGGAAGGCAGAGTGTGTAGGAAGCGGATGGCTTGACTGTAATTGACAGTTCCCTAGTATGTCAGTTCCATTGCCTGAAAGGCAATGCCATGCTGTGCTGAGGAAGCCTGCACACACACCTATCTGTTGAAATGAGTGCCGCTAATGCAAAAACAAAAACAGCTCTAAAAAATGTTCAGAATGACACAAAAAAACAACTGGAGTGCAACATAAAGTGATTGAGGATTACTGAGGGTTAACTTTGTACATTGCAGAAGTACAGTACCCTGTTTTGGTTGTATAAGGCCCCTTTTACACCAGGGTTCTGTCTGTCAGCTTTTCAGCTCAATGTACAATTAGATAGATATACAGTACAGTATGTATCCAGAAACTTCAGACATCCCTGCCCCTTAAATCACTGACCTGTTCGATGCAGTAGAAATGGAGATAAGGTGGATATGGAAAAGAATCAACCCCTTTAAAAAAAATCTAATTTTGTTGCTTTGCAGCCTGAAATGAAGACAGACACAGTTTTTGTTTTATCTGGCTGTATTTATTGCAACATTCAAGTAAATTATATAACACCAGCATGTCAGAAAACAATTTAAAAAATTCAAAAACAGAATCACTGAGTTGGAAAAAGGATAGCCCCCTTGTGTCAGTATTTTGTTGAACCACATTTTGCTTTAATTGCATTCTTTATTCTATTGGGATATGTCTCTACTAACTTTGCACATCTAGACTTTGCAATTTTTGCCCACTCTTCTTTACAGAACTGTTCAAGTTCAATTAAATTTGATGGTGACTGTTTGTGGACTGCAGTCTTCAAGTCATTCCACTGATTTTCAAAGGGGTTTAGGTCTGGGCTCTGACTAGGCCATGCAAGGACATTCACCTTTTTCTCCTTCAACCACTGTGTGGTCATTTTTGCTGTGTGTTTGGAAGGTAAACCTTCTTCCCATTGACAACTTTCAGAGGGCAGCAGATTTTTCCTCAGGAATTTGATGGTATTTTGCCCCATCCATTTTCCCTTCTATCCTGACAAGTGCTCCAGTCCCTGCTACAAACATCCCCATAACAAGATATTACCATCTCCATGCTTTACTGTGGGAATGGTGTTTTTTGGATGGTGAGCTGCATTGGATTTCTGCCAGACATATCGTTTGGTGTTGAGGTCAAATGATTAAATTTTAGTCTCATCTGACCATAACACCTTTTTCCATGTGACCTCAGAATCCTCAAGGTGTTTTTTTTGGCAAAGCCCAGTTGTTTCTGCATGTGACCTTTCTTGAGGAGTAGCTTTTTGCTTGTGCTCAGCTCCTAAAATGAGATACCATGTCTGTTTTTCATACAGTATATACTGTAGATCAACTTTACATCCGGAAGATTTACCCCCTTCATGACTAGGCCAGTTTTGGCAATACAGCATTACTTTAACTGACAATTGCGTGGTCTTGCAACTCTGTACCCACATCAAATTTTTTCTCCCACAAATACAGCTTTCTTTTGGTGGTATTTGTTCCCCACTGCGGTTTTTATTTTTTGTGCTATAAGCAAAAAAAAGACCGACAATTTTGAAAAAAAAAAATAATATTTTTTACTTTCTGCTATGAAACATATCCAATAAAAAAAAAATTAAAAAAATTGAATTTCTTCATCAATTTAGACCAATATGTATTCTGCTACATATTTTTGGTAAAAAAATCCCAATAAGCATATATTGTTTGGTTTGCATAAAAGTTAAATTTTTATACTAATAATTGCGGCAATCAGTGATTTATAGCGGGACTGTGATATTGCGGCGGACAGTTGGGACACTAACTGACACTTTTAACACTTTTTGGGGACCAGTGATACTAATACAGTGATCAGTGTTAAAAATATGCACTGTACTGATGACACTGTCTGGGAAGGGGTTAAACATCAGAGGCGATCAAAGGGTTAACTGTGTGTCTAGCCAGTGTTTACTAACAGTGTGAAAGGTGCTTCCAGGCACTCGTGCCGATACCCGGAAGTGCAGGATCACGTAAATATACATGATCCTGTGCAGCCCGGCCGCCCTGCAGCAGTAAAACTGCTATAGGGCGGTCAGCAAGTGGTTAAATGCACTCACTGCACACTTTATAAGTAGAGATGTCG
Organism: Pelophylax lessonae; assembly: GCF_965119305.1. Lineage (NCBI taxonomy): Eukaryota > Metazoa > Chordata > Amphibia > Anura > Ranidae > Pelophylax > Pelophylax lessonae. The sequence goes on along the minus strand of NC_138769.1, from coordinate 586,155,266 downwards.
CGAACATAAAATTTAATGTTCGCGAACGCGAACTTTCGCAAATGTTCGCGAACCGGCGAACCGGGCGAACCGCCATAGACTTCAATAGGCAGGCAAATTTTAAAACCCACAGGGACTCTTTCTGGCCACAATAGTGATGGAAAAGTTGTTTCAAGGGGACTAACACCTGGACTGTGGCATGCCGGAGGGGGATCCATGGCAAAACTCCCATGGAAAATTACGTAGTTGACGCAGAGTCGGGTTTTAATCCATAAATGGCATAAATCACCTAACATTCCTAAATTGTTTGGAATAACGTGCTTTAAATCAATAGATTTGGTGAAGATGACTTGCTGAAAGTCAACTTATTGTCACTTTTTTAGCTTTTAATGCTGTAATTTAATATGTATTTCTAGCTTTTTGGTGCACGGTCCGCTTTAAAAAAAAAACAGCAGAATGCATACAATTTCCTGTAGTAACTCACAGCAATCTCTTTGTAATCTCATTTCAAATCTAATATATCCCATTTTCTTCTTCTCTTAGCACATTTTACTGCACAATTTTATGGCTCATAAACACGGGATGAAAATGGAGATACTATTTGTGCCTTTCTAACCCGCCCCACTAAAGTGACAGCTGGGGTCTGCTTACTATGGACAATATTTGCCTTTTTCCTTTGCCTTCATCTGCTTCACTGAGGCTCATTGTGCTCCTCTACTTGCTAAAAATAGTGGCAAGACTTTAGGGTTTTGATTATTGATAAAGATAATAAAGAAGATTAAAGGGCTTTGGAATTCTTGCAGTATGGCAGAGCTGCAGCAGTCAAGGATGATCATTTTCTCCAAAGCATTCTCCAGTGCCTAGAGGTGCATTGACAATAATGTTGTGAATGTTAAGCATCAGAGTTGACACTAATAGCATAATGATGTCAATTTGCCAGTCAGCATTGCTCTGTTTTCTCCTTCACATTGCTCCACACAAGGCCAAGAAGCTTACCCTGAATAAATATTCCCATGAAACCAACTTAATGCCATTTGGAAAGAAAACAGTGTCAACTATAATGACATCAAGCAGATGCGCTTTGCAAGTCATGAGTTGATCGATCATCCTGGATTTCTTCCCTGCCAAATATTTATGCAAATCAGGAACATGAATATTGAATCAGCGTCTAGGTAATAGCATTTGAATAAACAAATTGTGCCTAGGATGGTCAGGGAGGTCTACGTAAAAATAGATGGCGTTATCATTTTATGATATATCTAATGGGACCTATTCAGCTGTTTAGATAACTTCATTTCTTAAGGCTTTATCTACAGACGTACTGTGGATAAAGCCTTGATCTGGGACATTTGAAAAACGGATGATGCAACTTCTTGATGATGATGATGCGGATGACGCAATCTTGCGAAATACATTGAGGTCGACCTAAAGGCAATCACTTCTGGTTTTTCGGCACTTCCGCCTTTTGTTGGAACGCACGCCGGAATCGAGCGGCGTTCTGTATTTCCTGTGCACTGCCTGTCACTGTCTGCCACAAATAGGCACTTTTAAATGTGAGTAAAACTATTATATGCACGTTTAACTTTACAATAAAACGGTATTGCGCAATTACCTATTTTATCTCCTTGGGGGACGTTTCATATCATCTCATTGTTGGACAAGCGCTGTTACATCCACTATGAGCCCAGGGAGCTACCTAGGGGGTCCATCCCCAAAGAGGATATCCTGTTTGGAATATTTAAACAAGTAAGCTGGATCCTAGAGGCCCTTAGCCGTTTGGTGAGTGACCCTCATATTAATGGGAGAAGGAATATCAAGCACTAGTGCCTGAAGATTTTTTTTGAGCACTTTTTTGGCACAATATTGGTGGAATTGCTGCTTTGGAAATTTCATTGGACTTTTTATATTTATTTAAACATTTAGATCTTATATGTATACATTTTAAACACTTATTTACATGAATTATAATTTCAATATTTAATATATTTCTTTTTATCACTAGGGATAATCAATTATCTATGTAGCAGGTTTTCCAGGCATTGAGCCTGATGTGGGTCTGCCATTGTTACCGGTTACCTCTCCAGCCCATGTGAGCTGCCACCCTGGGTGTGAGATCTGAAACATGGACAACTCCGTCATCTTTGTTTTGTTGTTTTATTGTAATTAGGGGATGGGAGAAGGGAATGAGTGGGATACTCCTTTAGGCCCAACTAAGTACAACTTCGGACTTTCTCAGGAAAATGTCTGTTAACGCTGTCTTGACGCCAGCCGACGCCAGCTGACGCCAGACAACGCCTACTGACGCTCAGAACACACTGTAACTTGAAAGAAGTGCTAGATCCTTGACCTTGAGTCCAGAAGATTCAGGACTGTAGAACAATGAGCTACGAACACTGCTGTACTGCAAAGTCACTAACTTCTTCCTCCAGCCTTGCACTGGCTTGAGGTAGACTGTTGTGAAATCCTGTATGGCTGCAACTCTCAACTAAGACACTGCACACTGTCTCTTCAGGGCCCAAACTGCAGGTGCCCCCTTTAACTCTTCAGGGTCCCCTGACTAGGTACCCCCTCTGTCACTTCAGGGACCTCAACCTAGGTACCCCCTTTACAGCTAGCTGATATCTGGATCCTAGAACCTTCTCCGGAGTGGTCCCCTCTAACACTTCAGTGCACAGTATGGAACCGGCTGTGAAGCTGCAAGGCTTCACTGCCAGTTTCCCTTAGTGAAGATGGCAGTGGCGACAGCACCTGATAGCCAATTGAAAAACTGGCTCGGGTGAGGACACCACTGGATTCCTGGACAGGTAGGTATTATAATATTTAAAGTCAGCAGGCACAGTATTTGTAGCTGCTGACTATTAATTTTTTTCTGTGGGAGCCTGGAGCTCCTCTTTAAGTCATATATGTAAAACACATGCACCCCCTCTGTTTTATGAAGATATCAAGCACAGTATGTCAGTTTGTTTAAAATTATAATCTTAAATATCTTCTTGCACAGCTCCACTGTGTGATCACATGATCCTTATTCGCTCTCCTTCCCCGATCTAAGTAGAGCAGCGGAAGGGGCTGATTTTCCCCTTTGACGTATGCCAGAAAGCAGAGGGAGGTCACATGACCACTCAGCGGCGCTGTGCAAAAAGGTATTTAGTATTATAATTTAAAAAGACTGATATATTGTGCTTTATTTCTTCATAAAACAGATGGAAACAAGTGATTTATAGACATTACTTTGAGGAAGAGTGACAGGAGGGGATGGGTGGGGAGGAAAGCATCTCTCACTATACAGACTACTGAACTGACAGGCAGGCGGGAGGGAGGGGGAGAGCGAGAGAATGACTGTACAGCGTTATGATGAAGGGACTTAAACTGACCACGGTACAGGTGGTCCCCGGGTTACAAACAAGATAGGGACTGTGGGTTTGTTCTTAAGTTTAATTTGTTTGTAAGTTGAAACAGGTACATTTTTTAAGTGTAGCTCCAGCCAAAAAAGTTTTTTGGATAGCACAGAGAAGGGTTAACACCCCATGTAATGTTTGTTTTGCTGTCTGTACCCCTGTTCAGAAGAATTCACCTCACTTTCTGTCCCTATGACAATTAGATTTTGAAAATTTTGGGTTGTTGGGGAAACAAAGATTGGTGATAAAGCTTTAGCCTAGACACCTTTTTCCCATGATAACTCTTCCAGGAGTAAATTTCCCTCCATAGGGGTAGATTTCCTCTCACTTCCTGTTGTCTCCCTCCGTTTGTAAATAGGAGCTGTTTGTAAGTCGAATGTTTGGAACGTGGGGACCGCCTGTGTCTTGGATCAGCAGACATGATTACCGCGGACAGTATGCTTAGCGGGACACAGGAACAGGCAGGATCAACCAGGTATTTTACAACATAGAAAGAGACAAATTACATTGCACCAGCACTATGCTATAGATCATGCTTTAAAAGAACAGGAGCATTATTTTAGTTTTTTTTTTTTTTTTAGGATAATAAACACTTTAATTTGCAGAGGTTTTCTAATGTCCATGTTTTGTAATCCACAGCATGTTTGCATCCCAAAGGTTTTGCAATTTTAACAAAACAGTGGCATGAAAAGCGCAATCTACATATTGTACATATTACCATACAGGTTTTCCTCAATTTGAAAAGTATAGACCATGGCTTTAAAGCCTAGAATTTATTTCTGCATTTAACTAGAATAATTATGGAATTCAAGTAGAACTATAGAAAAAACACTTTTTTTTTTTCATTTTGGATAGAGCAATGACCAATGTCATTTTTTTTGTTTTTTTGTTTTGCAATATGTGTCCCATTGCAGATATTTCCCTTCACTTCCTGTCCCATGGCCAAACAGGAAGTGAGAGGATATCCCTGCAGTGTCCCTGCTGGAAGATTTCCCCTTTACTACTTTTCTGGGTAAAATTTTCTTTTACTTTCACTTCAATGGTAATGGTAAGTAAGACAAATAGAGCGGGTGAATCTCTCTAACAGGGACACAGACAGCAATAAAAACTTACAAGTGTTCTAATCCCTCTCCACTCTATACAAAACTAAAAAAAAAAACAAGTTTTGCCTTTGCATAAACTTTCAGCATGAAAGAGAAATCTATTAAAGTTTATGTAAAAGCCAAAACGGTTTGTTTCTTGTTTGATGTTTATGTCTCTGGTGGGGAAATTCACTATCTTAACTTGTCTTAACTTCTCCATTGTGACCCAGAAAGCTTTGGGATATAACATTTTTTACAGATTTCACCAGAACAAGTTATGAGGGGAATCATCCCACTGGGATATCACTTTCTGTGACAACAAACAGAAGAATTCCCTCACATTGCATATATTTCCTCTCACTTCCTGTTTGTATCCTGGACAGGATATGAAGGCAAAACAAACCTGGAAAAACTACTAAACTAACATTTTTTTAAACTGCTCCACACCCTATCCAAAACTGAACAAAAAAAAATTGGACAATACATGCAGATTAAGTGATCACCTAACATTTTAGGTCCCCAAAGAGCTGACAAGAGCTTGAACATCAGCAACTAAAGCCAAGTTACACATAAGATGGCACTTTTCTGAGGACTTTTCTGAGCACTAGGATCATTGGTTTGAATCTCAACCATGCCTGAAGTTTGCATGTTCTCTATGTGCCTGGGTGGGCTTCCTCTGGGTATTCCAGTTTCCTTCCACACTCCAAAGACATACTGGTAGACAAAATTGTCTCCTGTCTAAATTGGCTCTAGTATGTATGAATGTGAGTTAGGGACTTTAGATTGTAAGCTCTTTGAGGGCAGGGGCTGATATTAATATGTAATAAATACATATACGAGGAACTTCACCCTATCTATACCGAATTAAATTGAAAATCTCTAACACTTGTTCTTGTACAAAACTTTTTAAAAAATGACTAGGTTATGGAATCCGGCATTGTCCTTTAGGTACTTTGCCCCCATGCAGCCATCTTGAAACAAGATCTGGCACATGTGTAGAAACGTCATGAGTCTCTGCCAGGCTCCATAAACTTTGAAGAGACCCACTGCATTTCTGCCCCCCACCCCCCAAGAATCTGCAGGTTGCTACAGATTGGCTGAAGGTCTAATTTAAAGTGTTACTACACCCAGGACCCTGCATTCACTATATCTGGTCTCCCACAATACACAGAACATGGAAATACAATTATTTTAGTAAATATAAACTGCTATATAAAGTACCTATTCTCATCAGCAGTATATAGCAGTCTTGTGACTCCTATGAGTGTCTGATTAAAGCTTGATGGAGGAGTTTTCATTCTCCTGTGATTGTACTATGAGAATGCAGGAACCCTGATCCTCTGTCTGGACATGTCTGGACAGAGCTGATTGGCCCTTGTGCTGATCACATGCATCCTCCCAAGAAAAAAAAAAACCTCTCTAGCAAAACATCAAACTGAGCATGTGCAGCCTGTCCCCTGGCTCTTTAAACTTTAGGAAATATATTGAAGTCAGTGAAAGAAGGAGATGATCACAGGAGACTGGATTAACCCCTTCGGTTCCACAGTGAGTATAACAAACATGGTTTACTGCATATACAGACTGATTTTACTGTTGTGGGTTTTGTATCACTTTAAATATAGGGATGCTAGTACCTCTGTCACCTATTATTGTTGTTTGTTTCCTGTTCTCTAACGTTCTGTCTGGTAAAAGGTTGTCTTTAGAAAGTGAGGGGAAATCTCTTTAACAGAGCTCTGAAAGGCAGTTAAACCTGACAGGGGTTCCAACCTTTCCCCACTCTGCCCAAAACCAAAACAATATTTTGGGTATAGTTAGACTTTAAGCTCTATTCTCCCCTGGCCAACTTTTGTTGTACCATGCTACTCTATTATCACAGAACTTTGTAGCCACAGAAGTCTGTACCAGGGCTGTGGAGTCTGAGGAAATTTTGGGTACCTGGAGTCAGAGTCGGCAAACAATGCACCGACTCCGACTCCTACTAAATTTAGATTGGAATTTAAAAAAAAGCAAGTTTAAATGTCCCAATTCACAAAAAGTTATAATTAATGACTTAGTATAAGGAAACTTATAATTGAGAAGGCCAAATGTAAAAAGGAAGAACTACAAAAAGTTCTGAAAGGACGTTTTGTGTTCCTTAAAATGAATGCATGCACACGTCACAGAGTCAATTATTTTGCTATTAATGTTAGATTTGTGGATGAAAATAACAAAACAATAACACGGACCCTCGGATTAAAGGACACTCAGGCACATCACACCAGTGATTACCTTCAGAGGTTAGTGGAGGGTGTTCTAGAAGATTTTGAAATTACAAAGGAACAGATTTTATGTGTTGTGACAGATAACGCTTCTAACATGTTGAGCATAATTGAGAAGATGAACGCAGATGAAGAAGGTAACAAACAGATATTAGAGTTAGAGGAAGACAGCTCTGCAAGTATTGGAGAAAGTTGAGAAACTGAAGAGAAAGCTGACATTTTTTTTAGAAAACTTTGTTGAAGAAGCATTGCAGCTTGCTACTATTCATCATATGCGATGTGCTGTTCATACACTGCAACTTGCAATAAGAGATGGATTAAAAGATCGCCATGCAGCTACACTAATTGGCAAATTACGGCAAGTAACTGTTGCAGCCAGGGCCCCGAAAACAGATGCAATTTTGAAAATACTTGCAGGAAAAGGAGCCATATTGGCTTCTTTCTTTCCTTCAAGGAATGTATAAAATACATTCGCATATTAATACAGAGGAGTCGGGGAGTCGGAGTCAGAAGTACAAAAAACTGAGGAGTCGGAGTCAGAACATTTATCTACCGACTCCACAGCCCTGGTCTGTACACATCATATTATATTCTAAGTGCTAAAATGTTAAAGTGATTTTAAAGGAAAATTTTTCATTAAAAAAAACAAAAACAAACATGTCATACCTGCTCTCAGTAGTGGTTTTGCACAGAGCAGTCCCGATCCTCCTCTTCTTGGGTCCCACACCGGCGCTCTCGGTTCCTCCCCCTTGCCAAGTGCCCCCAAAGCAAGTCGCTTGCTGTGAGAGCACTCATGCGTGCTTGCACCTGAGCCGGCTCTCTGTGTCCATAAGACACAGATCGCGGCTCAGCCCTGCCCCCGCTCCCACCTTACTGGCTGTGATTGACAGCAGTGGGAGCCAATGGCTCCTGCCACTGCATCTCAGCAAATCAAGAGGGAGAGACCCGGGAGAGCCCAAGGTCTCGGGCACATCCCTGGATCAAGATTGGCTTAGGTAAGTATTAGGGGGGGCTGAGGGGGGACCTGCACACTGAAGGTTTTTTACCTTCATGCGTAGAATGTATGAAGGTGAAAAACCTTCAGCCTTTCCAACCACTTTAAAGCCCAAACTGCTTAATAAACATTTGAAATGCTTACTGTATATATACCTACTGATCAGGGGCGGACTGACCATTAGGGCACTCGGGCACTGCCCGAGGGCCCGGGGCTAGTAGGGGGCCCCATGAAAGGCTCCTGGCACCTACCTTCCAAAGCATCTGTGATGATCCCGGAGCCCAGTGCCAGAACAAGTTCCAGCGCTGAGCTCCGGTAACTGGCCTGACAGAGACACACTAGCGTGGGCACTCAGGACACCTTCCCTGCATCTCTTTCAGGGTGCCTGGGCTCCCTCACGCAGCGATCGTCCCTCTGCAGCAGCTGACACTTGCATCTCTCCCCCAACTGATGCCTGCACAGTACACACAGAGCTCACCAAGGATCCTCCTCCACGGCTCTGAAGTACACAGACAGGGGGAGGAGGAGTAGCCGGGGAGGAGGGACATTAACTTCAAGAGCTGCACTGATTATCTGAGGTATGTACTGTACATAGTTTATGGATACGGAAGGGGGACAGATAACAAGGATGCACATATGGAGAAGTGATGGGGGCGGGGGCATATGCTAGGGGGATGCTTTTGGAGGGGGGATGACTTGTGCTAGAAGGTGAGGAGGTGGTGTGAGGGGATTTCAACTCTGACCTCTCCCCTCCAAATGCACCCCCCAGCACATGTTCTCTAACTGCCCCTTCTCCCCAAATCAAAGAGGTGCAGATTGCCACTCATCCCAAGACCCCCTCTCTCCTCATCCCAAGACCCCCTCTCTCCTCATCCCAGGACCCCCTCTCTCCTCATCCCAGGACCCCTCTCTCCTCATCCCAAGACCCCCTCTCTCCTCATCCCAGGACCCCCTCTCTCCTCATCCCAGGACCCCCTCTCTCCTCATCCCAAGACCCCCTCTCTCCTCATCCCAGGACCCCTCTCTCCTCATCCCAGGACCCCCTCTCTCCTCATCCCAGGACCCCTCTCTCCTCATCCCAAGACCCCCTCTCTCCTCATCCCAGGACCCCTCTCTCCTCATCCCAGGACCCCCTCTCTCCTCATCCCAGGACCCCCTCTCTCCTCATCCCAGGACCCCCTCTCTCCTCATCCCAGGACCCCCTCTCTCCTCATCCCAGGACCCCTCTCTCCTCATCCCAAGACCCCCTCTCTCCTCATCCCAGGACCCCCTCTCTCCTCATCCCAGGACCCCTCTCTCCTCATCCCAAGACCCCCTCTCTCCTCATCCCAGGACCCCCTCTCTCCTCATCCCAGGACCCCTCTCTCCTCATCCCAAGACCCCCTCTCTCCTCATCCCAGGACCCCCTCTCTCCTCATCCCAGGACCCCTCTCTCCTCATCCCAGGACCCCCTCTCTCCTCATCCCAGGACCCCTCTCTCCTCATCCCAGGACCCCCTCTCTCCTCATCCCAGGACCCCTCTCTCCTCATCCCAGGACCCCCTCTCTCCTCATCCCAGGACCCCTCTCTCCTCATCCCAAGACCCCCTCTCTCCTCATCCCAGGACCCCCTCTCTCCTCATCCCAGGACCCCCTCTCTCCTCATCCCAGGACCCCCTCTCTCCTCATCCCAGGACCCCTCTCTCCTCATCCCAGGACCCCCTCTCTCCTCATCCCAGGACCCCCTCTCTCCTCATCCCAAGACCCCCTCTCTCCTCATCCCAGGACCCCCTCTCTCCTCATCCCAGGACCCCCTCTCTCCTCATCCCAGGACCCCTCTCTCCTCATCCCAAGACCCCCTCTCTCCTCATCCCAGGACCCCCTCTCTCCTCATCCCAGGACCCCTCTCTCCTCATCCCAAGACCCCCTCTCTCCTCATCCCAGGACCCCCTCTCTCCTCATCCCAGGACCCCCTCTCTCCTCATCCCAGGACCCCTCTCTCCTCATCCCAAGACCCCCTCTCTCCTCATCCCAGGACCCCTCTCTCCTCATCCCAGGACCCCCTCTCTCCTCATCCCAGGACCCCTCTCTCCTCATCCCAAGACCCCCTCTCTCCTCATCCCAAGACCCCCTCTCTCCTCATCCCAGGACCCCCTCTCTCCTCATCCCAGGACCCCTCTCTCCTCATCCCAAGACCCCCTCTCTCCTCATCCCAGGACCCCCTCTCTCCTCATCCCAGGACCCCCTCTCTCCTCATCCCAGGACCCCCTCTCTCCTCATCCCAGGACCCCCTCTCTCCTCATCCCAGGACCCCTCTCTCCTCATCCCAAGACCCCCTCTCTCCTCATCCCAGGACCCCCTCTCTCCTCATCCCAGGACCCCCTCTCTCCTCATCCCAGGACCCCTCTCTCCTCATCCCAAGACCCCCTCTCTCCTCATCCCAGGACCCCCTCTCTCCTCATCCCAGGACCCCCTCTCTCCTCATCCCAGGACCCCTCTCTCCTCATCCCAAGACCCCCTCTCTCCTCATCCCAGGACCCCCTCTCTCCTCATCCCAGGACCCCTCTCTCCTCATCCCAAGACCCCCTCTCTCCTCATCCCAGGACCCCCTCTCTCCTCATCCCAGGACCCCTCTCTCCTCATCCCAAGACCCCCTCTCTCCTCATCCCAGGACCCCCTCTCTCCTCATCCCAGGACCCCTCTCTCCTCATCCCAAGACCCCCTCTCTCCTCATCCCAGGACCCCCTCTCTCCTCATCCCAGGACCCCTCTCTCCTCATCCCAAGACCCCCTCTCTCCTCATCCCAGGACCCCCTCTCTCCTCATCCCAGGACCCCCTCTCTCCTCATCCCAGGACCCCTCTCTCCTCATCCCAAGACCCCCTCTCTCCTCATCCCAGGACCCCCTCTCTCCTCATCCCAGGACCCCCTCTCTCCTCATCCCAGGACCCCCTCTCTCCTCATCCCAGGACCCCTCTCTCCTCATCCCAAGACCCCCTCTCTCCTCATCCCAGGACCCCCTCTCTCCTCATCCCAGGACCCCCTCTCTCCTCATCCCAGGACCCCTCTCTCCTCATCCCAAGACCCCCTCTCTCCTCATCCCAGGACCCCCTCTCTCCTCATCCCAGGACCCCCTCTCTCCTCATCCCAGGACCCCTCTCTCCTCATCCCAAGACCCCCTCTCTCCTCATCCCAAGACCCCCTCTCTCCTCATCCCAGGACCCCCTCTCTCCTCATCCCAGGACCCCTCTCTCCTCATCCCAAGACCCCCTCTCTCCTCATCCCAGGACCCCTCTCTCCTCATCCCAGGACCCCCTCTCTCCTCATCCCAGGACCCCTCTCTCCTCATCCCAGGACCCCCTCTCTCCTCATCCCAGGACCCCTCTCTCCTCATCCCAAGACCCCCTCTCTCCTCATCCCAGGACCCCCTCTCTCCTCATCCCAGGACCCCTCTCTCCTCATCCCAAGACCCCCTCTCTCCTCATCCCAGGACCCCCTCTCTCCTCATCCCAGGACCCCTCTCTCCTCATCCCAAGACCCCCTCTCTCCTCATCCCAGGACCCCCTCTCTCCTCATCCCAGGACCCCTCTCTCCTCATCCCAAGACCCCCTCTCTCCTCATCCCAGGACCCCCTCTCTCCTCATCCCAGGACCCCCTCTCTCCTCATCCCAGGACCCCTCTCTCCTCATCCCAAGACCCCCTCTCTCCTCATCCCAGGACCCCCTCTCTCCTCATCCCAGGACCCCCTCTCTCCTCATCCCAGGACCCCTCTCTCCTCATCCCAAGACCCCCTCTCTCCTCATCCCAGGACCCCCTCTCTCCTCATCCCAGGACCCCTCTCTCCTCATCCCAAGACCCCCTCTCTCCTCATCCCAGGACCCCCTCTCTCCTCATCCCAGGACCCCCTCTCTCCTCATCCCAGGACCCCTCTCTCCTCATCCCAAGACCCCCTCTCTCCTCATCCCAGGACCCCTCTCTCCTCATCCCAGGACCCCCTCTCTCCTCATCCCAGGACCCCTCTCTCCTCATCCCAAGACCCCCTCTCTCCTCATCCCAAGACCCCCTCTCTCCTCATCCCAGGACCCCCTCTCTCCTCATCCCAGGACCCCTCTCTCCTCATCCCAAGACCCCCTCTCTCCTCATCCCAGGACCCCCTCTCTCCTCATCCCAGGACCCCCTCTCTCCTCATCCCAGGACCCCCTCTCTCCTCATCCCAGGACCCCCTCTCTCCTCATCCCAGGACCCCTCTCTCCTCATCCCAAGACCCCCTCTCTCCTCATCCCAGGACCCCCTCTCTCCTCATCCCAGGACCCCCTCTCTCCTCATCCCAGGACCCCTCTCTCCTCATCCCAAGACCCCCTCTCTCCTCATCCCAGGACCCCCTCTCTCCTCATCCCAGGACCCCCTCTCTCCTCATCCCAGGACCCCTCTCTCCTCATCCCAAGACCCCCTCTCTCCTCATCCCAGGACCCCCTCTCTCCTCATCCCAGGACCCCTCTCTCCTCATCCCAAGACCCCCTCTCTCCTCATCCCAGGACCCCCTCTCTCCTCATCCCAGGACCCCTCTCTCCTCATCCCAAGACCCCCTCTCTCCTCATCCCAGGACCCCCTCTCTCCTCATCCCAGGACCCCTCTCTCCTCATCCCAAGACCCCCTCTCTCCTCATCCCAGGACCCCCTCTCTCCTCATCCCAGGACCCCTCTCTCCTCATCCCAAGACCCCCTCTCTCCTCATCCCAGGACCCCCTCTCTCCTCATCCCAGGACCCCTCTCTCCTCATCCCAAGACCCCCTCTCTCCTCATCCCAGGACCCCCTCTCTCCTCATCCCAGGACCCCCTCTCTCCTCATCCCAGGACCCCCTCTCTCCTCATCCCAGGACCCCTCTCTCCTCATCCCAAGACCCCCTCTCTCCTCATCCCAGGACCCCCTCTCTCCTCATCCCAGGACCCCCTCTCTCCTCATCCCAGGACCCCTCTCTCCTCATCCCAAGACCCCCTCTCTCCTCATCCCAGGACCCCCTCTCTCCTCATCCCAGGACCCCCTCTCTCCTCATCCCAGGACCCCTCTCTCCTCATCCCAAGACCCCCTCTCTCCTCATCCCAGGACCCCCTCTCTCCTCATCCCAGGACCCCTCTCTCCTCATCCCAAGACCCCCTCTCTCCTCATCCCAGGACCCCCATCTCCTCATCCCAGGACCCCTCTCTCCTCATCCCAGGACCCCTCTCTCCTCATCCCAGGACCCCCTCTCTCCTCATCCCAGGACCCCCATCTCCTCATCCCAGGACCCCCTCTCTCCTCATCCCAGGGCCCCTCTCTCCTCATCCCAGGGCCCCTCTCTCCTCATCCCAGGACCCATCTCTCCTCATCCCAGGACCCCCATCTCCTCATCCCAGGACCCCTCTCTCCTCATCCCAGGACCCCCTCTCTCCTCATCCCAGGGCCCCTCTCTCCTCATCCCAGGACCCCTATCTCCTCATCCCAGGACCCCCATCTCCTCATCCCAGGGCCCCTCTCTCCTCATCCCAGGACCCCTCTCTGCTCTCATCCCATGGCCCCCTCTCTGCTCTCATCCCAGGACCCCCTCTCTGCTCTCATCCCAGGGCCCCCTCTCTGCTCTCATCCCAGGACCCCCCTCTCTGCTCTCATCCCAGGACCCCCTCTCTGCTCTCATCCCAGGACCCCCTCTCTGCTCTCATCCCAGGGCCCCCTCTCTGCTCTCATCCCAGGGCCCCCTCTCTGCTCTCATCCTATGGCCCCCTCTCTGCTCTCATCCCAGGACCCCCTCTCTGCTCTCATCCCAGGACCCCCTCTCTGCTCTCATCCCAGGGCCCCCTCTCTGCTCTCATCCCAGGGCCCCCTCTCTGCTCTCATCCTATGGCCCCCTCTCTGCTCTCATCCCAGGACCCCCTCTCTGCTCTCATCCCAGGACCCCCTCTCTGCTCTCATCCCAGGACCCCCTCTCTGCTCTCATCCCAGGACCCCCTCAATGCTCTCATCCCAGGGGTCTCTCTCAGCTCTCATCCCAGGACCCCCACTCTGCTCTCATCCCAGGACCCCCCTCTCTGCTCTCATCCCAGGGGTCTCTCTCAGCTCTCATCCCAGGACCCCCTCTCTGCTCTCATCCCAGGACCCCCTCTCTGCTCTCATCCCAGGACCCCCTCAATGCTCTCATCCCAGGGGTCTCTCTCAGCTCTCATCCCAGGACCCCCTCTCTGCTCTCATCCCAGGACCCCCTCTCTGCTCTCATCCCAGGACCCCCTCTCTGCTCTCATCCCAGGACCCCCTCTCTGCTCTCATCTCAGGACCCCCTCTCTGCTCTCATCTCAGGACCCCCTCTCTGCTCTCATCCCAGGACCCCCTCTCTGCTCTCATCTCAGGACCCCCTCTCTGCTCTCATCTCAGGACCCCCTCTCTGCTCTCATCCCAGGACCCCCCTCTCTGCTCTCATCCCAGGGGTCTCTCTCAGCTCTCATCCCAGGACCCCCTCTCTGCTCTCATCCCAGGACCCCCTCTCTGCTCTCATCCCAGGACCCCCTCTCTGCTCTCATCCCAGGACCCCCTCTCTGCTCTCATCTCAGGACCCCCTCTCTGCTCTCATCCCAGGACCCCCTCTCTGCTCTCATCTCAGGACCCCCTCTCTGCTCTCATCTCAGGACCCCCTCTCTGCTCTCATCCCAGGACCCCCCTCTCTGCTCTCATCCCAGGGGTCTCTCTCAGCTCTCATCCCAGGACCCCCTCTCTGCTCTCATCCCAGGACCCCCTCTCTGCTCTCATCCCAGGGGTCTCTCTCAGCTCTCATCCCAGGAGCCCCTCTCTGCTCTCATCCCAGGAGCCCCTCTCTGCTCTCATCCCAGGGGTCTCTCTCAGCTCTCATCCCAGGACCCCCTCTCTGCTCTCATCCCAGGACCCCCCTCTCTGCTCTCATCCCAGGGGTCTCTCTCGGCTCTCATCCCAGGACCCCCTCTCTGCTCTCATCCCAGGACCCCCTCTCTGCTCTCATCCCAGGACCCCCTCTCTGCTCTCATCTCAGGACCCCCTCTCTGCTCTCATTCCAGGACCCCCTCTCTGCTCTCATCTCAGGACCCCCTCTCTGCTCTCATCTCAGGACCCCCTCTCTGCTCTCATCCCAGGGGTCTCTCTCAGCTCTCATCCCAGGACCCCCTCTCTGCTCTCATCCCAGGGGTCTCTCTCAGCTCTCATCCCAGGACCCCCTCTCTGCTCTCATCCCATGACCCCCTCTCTGCTCTCATCCCAGGACCCCCTCTCTGCTCTCATCCCAGGACCCCCTCTCTGCTCTCATCTCAGGACCCCCTCTCTGCTCTCATCCCAGGACCCCCTCTCTGCTCTCATCCCAGGACCCCCTCTCTGCTCTCATCTCAGGACCCCCTCTCTGCTCTCATCCCAGGACCCCCCTCTCTGCTCTCATCCCAGGGGTCTCTCTCAGCTCTAATCCCAGGACCCCCTCTCTGCTCTCATCTCAGGACCCCCTCTCTGCTCTCATCCCAGGACCCCCCTCTCTGCTCTCATCCCAGGGGTCTCTCTCAGCTCTAATCCCAGGACCCCCTCTCTGCTCTCATCCCAGGACCCCCTCTCTGCTCTCATCTCAGGACCCCCCCTCTGCTCTCATCCCAGGACCCCCCTCTCTGCTCTCATCCCAGGGGTCTCTCTCAGCTCTCATCCCAGGACCCCCTCTCTGCTCTCATCCCAGGACCCCCTCTCTGCTCTCATCCCAGGACCCCCTCAATGCTCTCATCCCAGGGGTCTCTCTCAGCTCTCATCCCAGGACCCCCTCTCTGCTCTCATCCCAGGACCCCCTCTCTGCTCTCATCCCAGGACCCCCTCTCTGCTCTCATCCCAGGACCCCCTCTCTGCTCTCATCTCAGGACCCCCTCTCTGCTCTCATCTCAGGACCCCCTCTCTGCTCTCATCCCAGGACCCCCTCTCTGCTCTCATCTCAGGACCCCCTCTCTGCTCTCATCTCAGGACCCCCTCTCTGCTCTCATCCCAGGACCCCCCTCTCTGCTCTCATCCCAGGGGTCTCTCTCAGCTCTCATCCCAGGACCCCCTCTCTGCTCTCATCCCAGGACCCCCTCTCTGCTCTCATCCCAGGACCCCCTCTCTGCTCTCATCCCAGGACCCCCTCTCTGCTCTCATCTCAGGACCCCCTCTCTGCTCTCATCTCAGGACCCCCTCTCTGCTCTCATCCCAGGACCCCCTCTCTGCTCTCATCTCAGGACCCCCTCTCTGCTCTCATCTCAGGACCCCCTCTCTGCTCTCATCCCAGGACCCCCCTCTCTGCTCTCATCCCAGGGGTCTCTCTCAGCTCTCATCCCAGGACCCCCACTCTGCTCTCATCCCAGGACCCCCTCTCTGCTCTCATCCCAGGGGTCTCTCTCAGCTCTCATCCCAGGAGCCCCTCTCTGCTCTCATCCCAGGAGCCCCTCTCTGCTCTCATCCCAGGGGTCTCTCTCAGCTCTCATCCCAGGACCCCCTCTCTGCTCTCATCCCAGGGGTCTCTCTCGGCTCTCATCCCAGGACCCCCTCTCTGCTCTCATCCCAGGACCCCCTCTCTGCTCTCATCCCAGGACCCCCTCTCTGCTCTCATCTCAGGACCCCCTCTCTGCTCTCATTCCAGGACCCCCTCTCTGCTCTCATCTCAGGACCCCCTCTCTGCTCTCATCTCAGGACCCCCTCTCTGCTCTCATCCCAGGGGTCTCTCTCAGCTCTCATCCCAGGACCCCCTCTCTGCTCTCATCCCAGGGGTCTCTCTCAGCTCTCATCCCAGGACCCCCTCTCTGCTCTCATCCCATGACCCCCTCTCTGCTCTCATCCCAGGACCCCCTCTCTGCTCTCATCCCAGGACCCCCTCTCTGCTCTCATCTCAGGACCCCCTCTCTGCTCTCATCCCAGGACCCCCTCTCTGCTCTCATCCCAGGACCCCCTCTCTGCTCTCATCTCAGGACCCCCTCTCTGCTCTCATCCCAGGACCCCCCTCTCTGCTCTCATCCCAGGGGTCTCTCTCAGCTCTAATCCCAGGACCCCCTCTCTGCTCTCATCTCAGGACCCCCTCTCTGCTCTCATCCCAGGACCCCCCTCTCTGCTCTCATCCCAGGGGTCTCTCTCAGCTCTAATCCCAGGACCCCCTCTCTGCTCTCATCCCAGGACCCCCTCTCTGCTCTCATCTCAGGACCCCCCCTCTGCTCTCATCCCAGGACCCCCCTCTCTGCTCTCATCCCAGGGGTCTCTCTCAGCTCTAATCCCAGGACCCCCTCTCTGCTCTCATCCCAGGACCCCCTCTCTGCTCTCATCCCAGGACCCCCTCTCTGCTCTCATCTCAGGACCCCCTCTCTGCTCTCATCTCAGGACCCCCTCTCTGCTCTCATCCCAGGACCCCCTCTCTGCTCTCATCTCAGGACCCCCTCTCTGCTCTCATCCCAGGACCCCCTCTCTGTTCTCATCTCAGGACCCCCTCTCTGCTCTCATCTCAGGACCCCCTCTCTGCTCTCATCCCAGGGGTCTCTCTCAGCTCTCATTCCAGTGTCCCCTCTCTGCTCTCATCTCAGGACCCCCTCTCTGCTCTCATCTCAGGACCCCCTCTCTGCTCTCATCTCAGGACCCCCTCTCTGCTCTCATCTCAGGACCCCCTCTCTGCTCTCATCCCTGGACCCCCTCTCTGCTCTCATCCCAGGGGTCTCTCTCAGCTCTCATTCCAGTGTCCCCTCTCTGCTCTCATCTCAGGACCCCTCTCTGCTCTCATCTCAGGACCCCCTCTCTGCTCTCATCTCAGGACCCCCTCTCTGCTCTCATCCCTGGACCCCCTCTCTGCTCTCATCCCTGGACCCCCTCTCTGTTCTCATTCCAGGACCCTCTCTGCTCTCATCCTAAGGCTCCCCCTCTCTGCTCTCATCCCTGGGGCCCCTCTCTGTCCTTATCCCAGGGGTCCTTCTCTGTTCTTATCCCAGGAGCTACTCTCTGTCATTATTTCAAGGGTCACTCTCTGTCTTTATCTCAGGGGTCCCTCTCTGTCCTCATCCAAGGGGTCCCCTTAACACCAACTGTGATAAGGTGTTCAGGACAGGAAGGGCCTGTTTAAATTTGCAGTTTGGGGGCAGGAAAACCTCAGAATTGAGCCCTGTATTTACTCACCCCCACCACACCCCCTTTAACTGCAAGGGCCAGGGGTGTACACATGTTGCAGCCGCATCAGGAATTATATGTCCTGTCACGCTTGGCAGGTGTAGCACCTGCCAAGCATAACTCATTCAAGTGAATGGGGCTGCATTGCAAAGGCTGTGCAACCTTGTGCAGTACAGCAAAAAAAAAGGGTTAAAGTAGGCAATGAGAAGGCGTTGTATTGCCTCCTCATCACCTGCTTCAACTCCTTGAATCACACACTAGCATGCTGAAACTATATGCATTGCACATGGTTGCAGGGTGTTTGCTGAGTGGGCCTCATTCACTTGAATGGGTCACGATAACCCACCAAAAGCAACAGGGGGTTTAACTCCTGCTGCAACATGTGTACTCATGGACATGGACACAGGGGGGCCCCATGATCTCATATTGCCCGGGGGCCCCATGGGTTATCAGTCCGCCCCTGCTACTGATTTACCTACTCAAAGTCATTTTTCTTAGCCAACCTTGTGACTAAAGCTGGCAATACACAATTGGATTTCAATGCGAACATTTGTAAAAAAAAAATTGTTCATCAGTTCATTCTTTCTTGCCATCGTTGAGTCAACTAATTTTGTTTGAAAAGCCCTCAACATTTTATCCAGGCCTGCGATTCCCGTGGAATCCCAGACATATTACACAGGTTTTATTACAATATATTCAATGTTTTCCTGAACAAAAAGCCCATTCACAGTTAGAAATGTATCAACAAGCTAAAAAATCAGTGCAAATCTACCCTTTGGTACTACAGTATCCTAAGATTTCCCATCCAAAAAGTGCAAGTGCAAATGCTATTTAATGTTATTATCTATCAAAAATTCATGAAAATCAGTGCAAAAAATGTGACGATACAAGTAATAAAAGTAGTATTAAAAATTATGTATGTCTAAAAGTGAAAAAATATCATATATATAAAAAAACAATATAAAAAAAAAACATATATAAAAAAAACAAAAAATTCATATCAGTGCAAAAAAAGTAGGTGTTAAGTTGTTAACAAGTCCAAAAACAATTAGAAATGTATTTTTTACAGACAATTTTTCCATCTTGAATGTTCTCATTCCTATGGTTGAAAATGAATATTGTTTTGACCCTAATAATTCACAGAAAATTGAGCACACTTTCAGAAAACGATAGTTTTCAAAATAAATTCCACCTGTGTATGGCCAGCTTCCTATGACACGTCTTGCACACTGTTAAGATAGGGTAACATAATTATTTTGGTTCAGCAATCCAGTTCCCTGTTGGACCTTCTGTTGTCTCCTCTCTGTTTCCTACTAGACCATTGGAAAATAAATCTGCCTGAGCTTCTCTTTCCAGTGAGCAGGAAACTAGGAAGCAGTAAAGCAGGCCCTGAAAACAATAATGGTAACCTGGACAGTAGAGTTCATCTTGAATAGCAGAGGTAGGGGTACCACAAGAACGGCTGGGTAAAATTAAAAAGGGTTTGTACTGTTTTAGCTGTATATGGAAGCAAAAAACAGGAGCTCCAGTCCCGCCCCCCCCAAAAAAAATGAAGTCAGCAGCTACAGACATTTACCTGTCCAGGGATCCAGCACTATCTTCTCCAAAGCCAATTGTTCAATCAGCGTTGGGCCCAGGCACCAACATCTTAACTAAGGAAAACCAACAGTGAAGCCTTGCAGCTTCACAGCTGGCTTCCCACTGTACAAGCAGGAGCCGGCCTGCACTTTATAAATGGTCCCACAGTCTTCTGGGACATGCGATGATGTGTCTCAGAAGGCTCAGGAGGAGAGGGGGGCGAATTTCCACTCGGATCACCACAGCAATCCAACTGGAAGTGGAAGCGGGTACCTGTCAAAACCCTTCCCCCTCAAAAATGTCAATTGTTAAAGATAGGGAGGATGCAAACAAGTGGAACTTTCCCTTGTGGGTGAAGTTTCGCTTTAATGTCATGTATACCTTTCTGTACTGCAATTCAAAAATAAATAAAATATACAAAAAAAACAAAAAAAAAACCCTTGGCAGGTAAACAGTAAAGTTGGCTGGACACTAATATATTTTTTCAGTGAACATTTGTACTTAAAGCGTAACTCCACTTTTGTTGCGAAAAAACGATTCCCCTCTGGGTGATCTATGTATATAACAAGGATTTTAACAAACTTTGTTGCAGATTCCTACCTTTTGTTATTCTAAAGAATTCCCTGTTTGTTCCTCTGTGTCCATGTGGGAAAGTGTATCTAATGGGAGTGGTTTCATAATTATCAATCAGCTGCTGCACCTGCAGGGCTCTAATGAGGAAAGCTGCTGGGCCTGCATACCTTTAGATGAGATTTCCTTTTGGGAGTATCTCACCAAAAATTACATTTTTGTTGCAGGGGATGCCTGAAATGTAACTTAGTGCAGACTTCTGGGAAAATTGGTGAGCCAATCACACAAGCAGGAATTTATGTCTCTGAACACCTCCAGGTAGCCATATTGCATTGTATTTATAGAAAATTACAGAACGGCAGATTAAAGAGGAAAGGTAATTTTTAATAACATTCAATTTTAATATGACTTGTGTCGCAATTGTATACGCTATATATTATTTTCTTTATTTGCTATTTTTTTCCCTATGAAAGTGGAGTTACCCTTTAACCACTTCAGCTCTGGAAGGTTTTACCCCCTTAATGACCAGGCCATTTTTTTGCGATTCGGCACTGCGTTAATTCAACTAACAATTGCGCCGTCGTGCGATGCTGTACCGAAATAAAATTGATGTCCTTTTTTTACCCACAAATAGAGCTTTCGTTTGGTGGTATTTGATCACCTCTGCAGTTTTTAGATTTTGCGCTATAAACAAAAAAAGAGCGACAATTTTGAAAAAATAACAATATTTTTCACATTTTTTTATATGAAATCCCCCCCCCCCAAAAAAATTGAAAAATCAAAATTTTTTAACATTTTAGGTCAATTTGTTTTCTGCTACATATTTTTGTTAAAAAAAGTCACAATAAGCGTATTTTGATTGGTTTGTGCAAAATTTTGAAAAAAACCACAATATTTTTTACTTTCTGCTATAAAATATTCCCAATAAAAAATTTTTAAAAATCTAATTTTTTTATCAGTTTAGGCCAATTTGTATTCTGCTACATATTTCCGGCCAAACAGCGTATTTTAATTGGTTTGCACAAAAGGTCGAGAGTTTACAAACTACAGGATTGATTTTTGGACTTTTTATTTATTTATTTTTTATTAGCAATGGTGGCGATCAGTGATTTTTACCGGGTTCAAAAGAAAAGGGTGTTGGGCGCTTCTGACCAAGCCAGAAAGGAGAAACAGGGGGGTTCACCGTTGTAAGAGGGATGCAGGGGATGTCTCCAAGGTCTAGTAGGGAATCGTCACAGTAGGCTGAGCACTAGGCTGCGCTGGCGGGAGAAACTCCGAGGAATCCGCTAGTAAACATGAAGAGAAAAACAGGCGCCATGTAATCAACCATATATTTATTGCACAACAATTAACATAGTATCTTACACTGAGGTAAGTTTCAGTCCGTGTCTCAGCAAGTCCAGCCGCACAATCCGGCCGTCCACCGGCCCGGAGGTGACGTCACAGGAAGCTGGTCCGGAGGGATGGTTACAGCGGAAGCCACGATGGAACGCAAGCTCCCGGAAATGACGCAACGCGTTTCGGAGCATGCGCACTCAGCTCCTTTCTCAAGCATGAAGAGCTGCCATCTAGAGTCCAGTTTAAATACTGCAGCCTTCAATCAATTAGGGGAAACTTGGGGAAGGGACGGCGCAATGCTCTGCGGGACCAGTTAGAAGACCAGCCCACTACAGGATGCGCTAATACTGATGATGGTAATGGGACTTTTGGACTGGGGTTTTTTAAGAGGTGTACAATACAAATATTACGAACAAGATTAGCATATACGTTATCCAGGAAGGACGTTTGTTGACATAGCTAATACCATACTATATTAGCTAAAAATAAATACAAATAAGAATTAAAATCAAGGGAAGGGAAAGAAGGGAAAAAAATATAAAAAAAAAAAAAACATATATGTATATGCATGTGCACATCCACATATGATTATAAATATGCTCATACGTATGTGTAGAAAATTTAAAAAAGAAGGGGGGGGGGGGCTGGAAAACAAAGAAGAGAAAGAACAGACTACCTCATGACACTGGCTGTGGGTTCGTGAATTACTTCACGGATTAGTACTCTCACTGCCATGTACTCACGAGGGGGGGGGGAAAAGAGAGGAAAATGGTGTGATCCACAAGAGTTAAAAGATCCTCAACACATTTATAACGTAAATGTGTGGAATAGCTATAATATATATAAAAACTTATTAGATGTTAAAATCATACATATATCTGTGTATATATAAATATACATATATACAACACATACACAAGAGATACTGGGGGAGGAAAGGGTAAAGGGAGGGAAGAGGGAAATGCAACAAAGAATAAAAAATGGTTCAAAGTAAACTGACTCATATAATCGTATTTATATCTAGCTCCTCGTTCAGTCCCCCGGGCGAGAGAACGTTCAGGGCGTATATCCAGTAGGTTTCCCTACTGCACAAACGCCTGAACCTCTCTGCCTCGGAGGGACCCTTAGGAATGGCCTCGATCACCCAGACATATAATCCCTCAGTGGATTTGTCGTGGTGATGAAGGAAGTGTCGGGGGACACTATGATGATCTTTGCCCTCCTGGATATAGCGTCGGTGCTGACCGAAGCGTGCTCTAAGGGTCCGTATGGTCCTGCCTACATAGTGCAGGCCACACGGACATACCAGACAATATACCACAAATTCCGACGAACAGGTATGGAATTCATTAATTCCATACCTGTTGCCTCCAATCACAAAATCCTTCTGTCCATGCTTCACATATTCACATGTCAAACATTGTTTTTTACGGCACTGGTACATGCCAATAACATTGACTTTCTTCCCCCTCTTTGACTTTTTTCAATGTTATTGGCATGTACCATACCTGTTCGTCGGAATTTGTGGTATATTGTCTGTTTTTCCCTTCTTTCCCTTCCCTTGATTTTAATTCTTATTTGTATTTATTTTTAGCTAATATAGTATGGTATTAGCTATGTCAACAAACGTCCTTCCTGGATAACGTATATGCTAATCTTGTTCGTAATATTTGTATTGTACACCTCTTAAAAAACCCCAGTCCAAAAGTCCCATTACCATCATCAGTATTAGCGCATCCTGTAGTGGGCTGGTCTTCTAACTGGTCCCGCAGAGCATTGCGCCGTCCCTTCCCCCAGTTTCCACTAATTGATTGAAGGCTGCAGTATTTAAACTGGACTTTAGATGGCAGCTCTTCACGCTTGAGAAAGGAGCTGAGTGCGCATGCTCCGAAACGCGTTGCGTCATTTCCGGGAGCTTGCGTTCCATCGTGGCTTCCGCTGTAACCATCCCTCCGGACCAGCTTCCTGTGACGTCACCTCCGGGCCGGTGGACGGCCGGATTGTGCGGCTGGACTTGCTGAGACACGGACTGAAGCTTACCTCAGTGTAAGATACTATGTTAATTGTTGTGCAATAAATATATGGTTGATTACATGGCGCCTGTTTTTCTCTTCATAGTGATTTTTACCGGGACTGCAACATTGCGACGGACAGATTGGACCCCTAACTGACATTTTTTACACTTTTTGGGGACCAGTGACATTAATACAGTAATTTGTGCTAAATAATATGCACTGTTACTGTGTAAATGACACTATCAGGGAAGGGGTTAATACTGGGGGTGATCAAGGGGTTAAACGTAAGCCTAAATGTGCTTACTAACTGTGGGGGTAGGGCTCTGTGACAGGCACACAGAGATCGGTGTTTCAGTTTAGCCGAAACACACAATCTATGTGTGCCTGTCTGACAGAAGAGCCGCCTGCTTTGTTTACATTGGCAGATGGCTCTCCTGTCAGTTTCTCTGAAGATTGCAGGAGGCCGGCGGGGATCAGGCCCGCTCCTCCCGCGGTCTGGCTCCCGCTGTGTCTAATCACAACGGGAGCGAGGCCTGCCACCGAGTACACGTACACATGATCACATACATGGTACATACATAGTTACATAGTTTGTGAGGTTGAAAAAAGACATCAGTCCATCCAGTTCAACCTATGATGTGTGTGTGTGTTAGTACATTGTATACCCTTGTTGTGGTCTTTAAGGTGCCCATCTAATAGTTTTTTGAAACTATCGATGCTCCCTGCTGATACCACTGCTTGTGGAAGAGAATTCCACATCCTTACTGCTCTGACATAAAGAACCCCTTACATATTTTAAGGTTAAACCGTTTTTCCTCTAGTTTTAGTGAGTGGCCACGTGTCTTATTGTATTCCCTTTCTCTGAAAACTTTGTTCCTTATGCTAGGGTCCTCACCAGTACAATATTTGTACATTGATATCATATCCCCCCTCAATCGTCTCTTCTCCAGAGAGAATAAGTTCAGTGCTTGTAGTCTTTCCTCCTAGCCGATGCCCTCCATTCCCCTAATTATTTTTGTTGCCCTTCTCTGGACTCTCTCCAGTTCCAGCAAATCCTTCCTGAGGACCGGTGCCCAGACCTGGACAGCATGCAACACATGTTTGTGATTATGCGCAGCCGAGCCACCCTGCCGCAGTAAATCTGCGTGGGGCAATCAGCAAGTGGTTAAATTCATCTGAAAATGTTCATCAGCTCATTGGGACCCTCAAACCGAATGTCATCAGAGACTTCTTGCGTCAACATCAGCTTGACGCATGTATTTTTCCCGCTATAGGAAATATATTTCTGTGCTGCGGTTTTTAATCTATTAGTGAATATATGAGGGACCTCCTTTTTGTATCCCTCATCTATACACATGTATCAATAAACTGATTTACTTTTAGTTATTTATATCCTGGTCTTCCTTCTCCCAATTGGCCTCACAAACCCCTACTTTCTCTGTATTCTTGGTTTTGCTAATATTTTTGGGGCATGGGCCGACCTTCACAGTAATTTGTTTCAATGTTCATCAGAAAATTCAATGGCTTAAATAATGTTGTTGGAAAATACTTCAAAAATAGTTTTAAAGGACTTTCCTAAACAAAATCACATTCACTGTTACAAGTTCGCTATTGACAAATCTTGTTTGAAAGTACTTCAAAAAAGTGTTTAAAAAGGACTCTCCTCAATGAAAACCACATTCTCTCTTAGAAATTCTTTCATTTGAGAAACTTTTTCCATTCTACTCCTTTGAATTTTCTTTTCACTGTAGTTAAAAATGAATGTTGATTTGACCCCACTAAGGCCCCTTTCATACAGGCGGACCGTTCAGATCCACCTGTCCATTTTTTGGGCGGATCTGAACAGATGCCTCATGTATTTCTATGGGGCATCGGATGTCAGCAGAGACATGTCCACTGACATCCGATCCGTCAAATCTGGATCGGATCGGATGAGAACGGACAGACGGTCCGTTCCCATCCGATTCCCTCATAGAGAACAGCGGGACCTGACAGCTCTGTCTCCGCACACAGCGCGTAGACACAGCTGCCATCCGCCTGCTCAGCGGGGGATCGCGGATCGATCGCCCGCTGAGAAAAACAGAGTCCGCCTGACCGACTCCCTGTGTGAAAGGGGCCTAATGATTAATAAACGTTCTTAAAATAAACATTTTGGAAATAAATTCTACTAGTGTATGACCAGCTTTACCAGAAATATATTTCAATTGTGCATTTAACTGGTTGCTCAGCTTAACTTTCATTTGCTGATTTCTCACTGAAGACTCATAAAAGAAAATAATTGGATAATTGAAAAAAAAAAAAAAGTCTGCTAATCCTTTAGATTTTGCATCCCTAGGCATAAGCTTTTGTTGCTTTTCCAAAGATCACTCCAGTATATTTATTGAAATTCGGCCCCCAAAATTGCAAGACAACAATTATAACCTGTAAGCTTTTATTTTTCCTTGACTCCATAATGTACAGAAAGCGTTTGCAAACATCCCATCCCCCTGCCCACACACAAACAATCTTTGCTATTTAGTTGCATACATAGACTGATTTTTATTTTCTACTTTCTTAATTAAAGGCACAATACATCCTATTCATAATGGATATTGATTTTTCTATAAATGTTCAGATTGAATATGGTCACCTCTGTGTGCCGGCCACTTCAATAATGACCTTTAATCAGTACACGAGTAATGGTGATATTTGGCCCCATCGTGTATTTCGGGCGCATATGGTAATGTTGAATTTTGGCAGAGGAAAGAGTAAATAGGAATGGTGTATACTGTATGTCCCCAGGTACTTTGTGCTTTTCTACTGTATATTATTTCTCCCTACAAGACCTGAGAGACGCTATTTATCGTCATTTCTTCCTCTTCAGAATAAAGCCTGATGGATTTCCAGATTCAATTTTCTGCAGTCCCGTGGTCAGAGAATGACTCCAGTGACACGTTTCTTTGACCAGATAAAACACTTTATTACTAGTTTTTTAGATGCTTCTGATTTATGGCCATGAATGTCTTCTATTTGAAGTCATTTTTCTCCAATATTATAGAGGTTATCGTGGAACATATTGGGGTTGATTTACTAAAACTGAAGAGTGCAAAACCTGGTGCAGCTCTGCAAAGAAACCAATCAGCTTCCAGTTTTTTTGTCTTAAGCTTAATAGAACAAGCTGAAGTTAGAAGCTGATTGGCTACCTTGCACAGCTGCACCAGATTTTGCACTCTCCAATAAATCAAACCCAATGTGTCCCCTTTTATTTTCTTATTTTGTTAAAGAGACCCTGTTCAATTCTGAAATGTTTCAGTACAAGGTCATACTGTAAAAAGAGTGTACGGAACCTATTTACATTTTTTTCTGCATGTCCCGCTGAACTCTGCTTTATCGCAGACAACTGCTCTCCCAAAATCCAGTTGCGAACTATGGGGGACCAAAAGGATTGAGGCATCTGGAAGTATCAGTTTCCATCACCACATTGTTGGGTTGGTTTACTAAACTTGAAGAGTGCAAAATCGGGTGCAGCTCTGCATAGAGACTTCCAGGTTTTTTCAGTCAAAGCTTAAAGGAGTTGTAAGGGTAGAAGTTTTTTTATGCATTAATTTAAAAAAAACCCTTCTGTGTGCAGCAGCCCCCCTACGCCCCCCTAATACTTACCTAAGCCAATCTTTATCCAGCGATGTTGTAGGAGTGTCTCAGCTGCCCAGGACTCCCCTCCTCATTGCCTAGGACCCCAGCGGTGCGCGATTGGGTCCCACTGCTGTCAAAGTCAGTCAACCGATTAGGAGAGAGAAGGGGCGGGGCCAGGTAACGGCTCCATTTCTGAATAGACACAGGGAGCTGTGACTCAACACAGGGGCCTTGCTGTGGGGGCACTCAATAGGAGGGAGGGGCCAGGAGCACAGAAGAGGGACCGAGAAGAGGAAGATCTGGGCTGCTCTGTGCAAAACCACTGTACAGAGGAGGTAAGTACAACATGTTTGTTATTTAAAAAAATGTCTTACGTCCAGGCCACTTTTTGCGATTCGGCGCTGTGCGAATTTAACTGACAATTGCGCGGTCATGCAACGCCGTACCCAAAACTAAATTTACGTCCTTTTTTTCCCAAAAACAGAGCTTTCTTTTGGTGGTATTTGATCACCTGTGCGATTTTCATTTTTTGCACTATAAACAAAAAAATAGCGACAATTTTGAAAAAATAACAATATTTTTCACATTTTTTTATATGAAATTCCCCCCCCCCCAAAAAAAATTTAAAAATCTAAATTTTTTAACATTTTATGCCAATTTGTTTTCTGCTTCATATTTTTGGTAAAAAAAAATCGCAATAAGTGTATTTTGATTGGTTTGTGCGAAAGTTATCGCAGCTACTAACTACGGGAAATGTCATTTTTATTGTTTTTTTTAGCTAGTAATGGTGGCGATCTGGCGGCGATCAGCGATTTCTTTTGCGACATTGCGGCCGACAGATCGGACCCTTGACTGACATTTTTTGACACTTTTGGGGGTACCAGTGACATTACTACATTTATCAGTGCTATACATATGCACTGTTACTGTAAAAATGACACTGGCAGGGAAGGGGTTAACTTTTATTTGTGATCAAGGGGTTAATGTATGCCTGGTGCTTACTAACGTGTGTGGGGGGAGGGGACTATGTGACACAGGCACAGATCGCAGGTTCAGCTATGCTGAATCCTTCAATCTGACCCTGCCTGTCACTTAGGAGATCCGCCCGCTTTGTTTACACAAGCGGACGGATCTCCACACTCGATCCCCGACGATCGGGGAAGAGCAGCGGTGATCACTGCCGCTCCTCCCCTGTCCCGACTCCCGCTGTAACTGAATACAGCGGGAGCGAGCCTCCGGCCCACAAGGGGAGGAGTCCAGCGAAGTAGGTCTACGTCGCTGGACGATAACGAGCCACTTTGCCGCAGTACGGTCAAAGTGACCGGTCGGCAAGTGGTTAATTGAACAAACTGAAGTTGGAAGCTAATTGGCTACCATGCAGAGCTGCACTAGATTTTGGACTTTCCAGATTTAGTAAATCAACCCCAGTGTGCTGTGTTAAAAATAAATTGCTTGTTCGTTCATCTAGATGTGTTGTCAGCTCCAGCAAATATACATATATAATTAGGTGTGTCAGCATAAAAGATCAATTCCAGGTATAGCAATTTATACATTGTAACATTGGCCCAACTTGGACCAATGTAAAAGTGTATGTGCCATACCTGTGGGATCCCTTTGGAAGTCAGAAATCACTGTAGTAGGCATCGCTACTACAGTGATCTCCTCTAGCTTCTAGGGCTTGTGCCAAGTGGGTGCCCTGCTGCATTGTGAATACAAGAAGTTGCGTGTTGAGAAATTGCAAAGTATTTTCTGATTGAAACCTGTGTCGAGTGAGTGACCTCTTGCAGTAAGCTGCAGCTGTAGGGGGACCCCACGTTTTTTTCCTTTTTTTTTTATGGAGTTCCCTCTTAAAGTCCATACAAAATTCAAAGGGTCTAGTATGGAATTTATGAGGGGCCCCATGTCACCTTTGTGTTATTGTTGTAGGGTCTCCCTTAAAATCAATACCAGACCTGATGGGAAGAGTATGAATTTCTTTGTTTATATTCAGCTGTCAGTTGTAATCCTTCCATGACAGCTGAAAGTACCTGGCTGGGAGGACTCACTGGTTGTTAGGACCCCAGTGTGTACAGGCTCCCTTCCTTACAACCAGGACCTTGAACAGGAAGCTATAATATTTAGCAGCAGTAGTAATACCGCTGCTAAATGTTCTACTTTACACTGCTGCTGGAGGTTTGCTCGGCAGGGCCGCCTCTACTATGGGTCCCATTGGGTCCATTGGACCCAGGCAGCACTTGGAGAGGGGCAGCAAATTGACTCCCAAGATTTTTTTCCCAGCAGTTTTGTGTGTCATAAGTTTGCGGTGCGTTTGGATGGCATTTCCCCATCTTATACTGCCACCCGTAGTGCACACTGATAAGTATGAGGAGGCGGAGTGTTTCCTCTCGGGAACATTCCGCACATGATTGTGGTGTGCGCAATGACATCAGACATCAGCGCACTCCATCTCACGTGGGGCAGGCTGGCTCTTCTAGGGTAGTGGCCACGGCAGACACAAGAGTGACAGTGGGTGTTTGGTGGACTGGTCCGGTGGGGAGTTATGGAAGAAGATAACAGTATATATAATATTCTCTACATTTTGTATTCCATAAAGTTATTATTTTTTTTTATTGTTGGTTTGTTTTTTTGTCCATATACCCCCAAAAAGCAGCTCCTTAACCCCCCCCCCCCACAAAACAACCCCTTAACCCCCCCCCCCCCACAATGCAGCTCCGTACAAATTATCCACATAGACAAGGTGCTGTTGCATGTAAATTTAACTTCCTGATAACTTTAATTTTAGGTTTAATTATCATGATCTAAAATAATGGATGTTGGGGCCTTATGGTGGGCTTGATTTGTTTTGTGGGGGTTGGGGGGCAGCATTTTATTCTTGGACCCAGGCAGCACAATGTCAGCCCTGTTGCTTGGCCAATCCTCTTTTCATTCAACTGGATAGTACACAGTATTCTCCCTCATATTTCTCCTGCTGGTCAAATGTTTTTAGCCAAGTGTTAGACTATTTTCTCTTTTGGTCAAATGTCCTTTACCTGTCATAGTTCAATGTTCGTATGGCATTTTTTCAAATAGTATCAAATGATAGGTAATGTTATATTAACGTGCTAACAGGCAACAAATAGATGTTGACATTATACACATTTTGCAAACATTATGGGTGTTATTCATTACGTAGACCAAATGATGAGAAGTTAGCAAAGCACATTATTTTCATATAGGTCCCATAGTGTGAATGGGTCTTTATTGTAGCCCAGTAATCACTCATATGTTTAGTTAGTAAACTGTAAAGTTTGAAGTGTTATGCTATAAAAACCTTGATTTAAGAAATGTCCAGTGTAGTGCGGCAGCTGATAATCAAGCATAAACAGTGTAATTAAAAACGACAGTTGTGTATGTATCCAGTGGTGATTTCTCAATGTAGCCTAGAAGAATGTTTATCTAAAAGGTAAACTGATTGTTGTTGACATCTGATATAGAACACTGAACATCTTGAAAGTTTTCTGTTCCAGGTTGACATTTGAAAATTGTGCATTATTCAGGGGCCTTTTGGCTTCTTAGTATAATTACTCCCAGGCTTGTCTATAATCCTAAAACTAGGAGACAAAAGTAACAAGCAACAGCACCTACTCTTTGTAAAATACCTCTTAAGGAATGCGACTCAACTACGTTGTCAAATTCATTTTAAGCTTCTAAGGAAGAATCAGTTGTTTTGTTTTACCATTCTTTATGAGTGTTATTTATTTACTTTTGAAATTAGAGAGAGTTAGAAAGTTACATAGGTAAATGGCTGTTGATGCATTTTTAGACTTTTGTCTCTACATCCCTACTACTTCTTATAGCAATAATAAACTAAAAAACGCCAATGTAAAATTTTGCAGCTTACCAATTCTTGGATGTGGTGACTGCATTTGTTTCCTTTTTTAGGATTTTTTCCTTTATTTTTACTAACTGATCTATACATTAAAAGAAGAAAAAATATTCAGCGCAGATAACAACAAAGTTATCATATAGTAAAAAAAATGCAGGCTGGACACTGCAAGGCCACTACACAATACCTCAACAGAAAAATAAATACAGTGCAGCATAAAAAAGCAAATCAATCAGTAATATTAAAGTCCATAAAACAGTTCATATTAAGCAAGATGTTTGCCACTATGAGGATGTGCATCCAAGCCGAGCATGCAAGTGTCAAAGTGAGTCCAGCCTATCCACCAAAGACATCAGCAGCCACTCACCTGATTGATATGACCATAAAGGTCTGAATAAGCCTTCCCACAATGTGGAGATAAGAGTCCTTCTATGAACAAACTATGGCACCAGAGATGTTCCCTCCTCAAGTTTACATGTGCGAATCAAATAAAACAGGATCTAGTGCTCTCTGTTTATCTCTGATTTTTTTTTTTTTTAGAAGTGGTTAAAAAACTTACAAATGAAGCACAGCTCTCTGGATACAGGTTTAAAATGATAAGATGGCCATGGTTGATGTCATACGTAGATCCTCCCCCTTATGCGCTATGTCCATAGGTGGGACTTCGTCAGCGGGCCTACGGACGTAACGCGTATGGGGAGGAGCTACGTATGAGGTCACCCACGGCCATCTTAGGCTGTATCCAGAGCACTGTACCTATACACTTGGGACAAGTGCTTCATTTGTAAGTTTTTTAACCACTTCTAAATAAACTCAAAGATAAACAAAGAGCACTAGATCCTGTTTTATTTTATTCATACATGTAAACTCATTGAGGAAACATCACTGGTGCCATACTTTGTGCATCAGAGGACTGTTATCCACACATTGTGGGAAGGCTTATTCAGACCTTTATAGTCATATCAATCAGGTGAGCAGCTGCTGATATCTTTGGTGGATAGGCTGGACTCACTTTGACACTTGCATGCTCACCTTGGATGCACATCCTCATAGTGGCAAACATCTTGTTTAATATGAACTGTTTTATGGACTTTATTATTATTTCTTATTAATTTGTTTTTTGCGCTGCACTGTTTTTATTGACCTATAAATTAAAGCTGGCCATACACTAGCAGATTTTCAAATGAACATTTGTTTTTTGATTTTCAGTACATTCAATGATTTAAATAGAGTAGATGCACATTCACTCTTAGGTAGCGCTACACCTAATTTTGCAAGCACTAATCACCCAGTGCTATATGTGCAACAATAAAAAAAACACCACTGTGTAAAATAAGATTATAATAAAAGTTCATAAATAAAATCCATGTATTAGGCTCAAACTATTTTATTAGTCTCAACACGCTGAACGGGATGTGACGCGGACCGGACGTGACGCGGGAAGAATGTATGTTGAGACACGCTGATCACTGACCATAGTACACCCGTGTTTGTGTGGAGCATTGAAAGTGGAGCCATTATAAGGATTTAGATGGGAGACTTTGTTATTTATAAAGTCGGTGAATGGTAAATGCGATGGTGGATATAGTCTGATGAGCTTATTTGGTTTTGCTGGGGTAGAACACAAGAAGATTGTTTGAGACTAATACATTGACTTTATGAACTCTTTTTTATAATATTATTTTACACAGTGGTGTTATTTATTAACACACATTTAGCACTGGGTGATGAGTGATTGTGAAATTAGGTGTAGCGCTACCTAAGAGTATCATCTACTCTATGGTTATGATTTCATTTTTATATTAAGGTGGAAGCACACAATACACTTTGAATATTTATTTGATTTAAGTTCCTTCGAAGTTTGGTGTAATGGGTTTAAAAATATAGTGACTCGATGAATGTTTTTTGAAACTACTTAAAAAATGTTACTTTTCAAAATAAAAACTGCATTCACTGTTATAAATTCGGTTGTCCATCCTGCTCCTATGAATTTCTCATCACTGTGGTCAAAAACAAAAATCGATTTTTACTTTACTAACAATTAGAAAATTGAACAAACATTCTTAAAATGAACATTTTTGAATGAAATTCCTGTAGTTATGGCCAGCTTAACCCCTTTACAATCGTGTAACACATATGTGGTGTCTAGGAATTGGGCTATAATCCCACATACACTATATTACCAAAAGTATTGGGAGGCCTGCCTTTACAGGCACATGAACTTATTTCCAGTAAAGGGAATACTTAAGGTGTCAGACTATTAAGACATTTTGGACAATTTCATGCTCCCAGCTTTGTGGAAACACTTTGGGGATGGCCCCTTTCTGTTCCAACATGACTGTGCACCAGTGCACAAAGAAAGGTCCATAAAGACATGGATGAGTGAGTTTGAGGTGGAGGAACTTGACTGTCCTGACCTCAACCCGCTAGAACACCTTTGGGATGAATTTGTGTGGAGACTGAGAGCCAGGCCTTATCATCCACATCAGTGCCTGACCTCACAAATGCTCTTCTGGAAGAATGATCAAACATTTCCAAAGACACACTCCTAAACCTTGTGGACAGCCTTCCCAGAAGAGCTGAAGCTGTTATAGCTGCAAAGGATGGGCCAACTCAATATTGATCCCTAAAGACTAAGACTGGGACGCCATTAAAGTTCATGTGCGTGTAAAGGCAGGCGTCCCAATACTTTTGGTAATATAGTATACATGTGTTCCTCTGTTTGTACTGGAAGCACACTCAATTGTGCACTCCCAGCACTGAGATGGCACTGTCAGTTACAGCCCCGGTCCTTCTACTAACAGTCTGATCTCAGGGGAAACAAATCTCAATCACATGATCACTGTGATAGCCTCCGATTGACTATTACATATATAGAAAATAGTGCGCTACTTATGAAATGCTCAATGTATTTATCAGTGCTGTGTGTATATACATTAGGCAAAACAACCATTACATGTTCATAAATGTGACAAGTTAAAAAGTGGTCAGACCATATTGTAAAACAACAATTCTGATAAAACGTCTTTGTGAATAAATTGAGGTAGATCTTCTCACAGAGATTCCACTGAGAATTAAGTCACATGAGAGACTAGGAAGTGTATCCTACATGCGTGCCCACCACCACCATGAAGCCTCTTACCAGACACATGTGATCCACATGAGATCAAAAGCGCAAAGGGAGCCCCAAATCCGGAGTCCCCAAATCAGGTAAGTATGGTCAGCAGGGATTCAGTATAAAAACATCACGTCACCACAACTCCAAAGTGAACTCAGATAGCCATCATACGGGGAAAAAGAATAAAGGACTCACATAGCATCAATACTGCTAGTACATCTTTATTAATAAAGATACAAAAGGTACTCACACTGCTCAGGCAGAATAAGGGCAATCAGATAGTGGATGACGTCATATGTTCATGGCCCTGCCCAACATGTTTTGCGTCACAGCGCGTTCTCAGGGAAAACCAGGGCAAGAACATTTTTTTCCAATTCAGAGCAGAAACATTTTCTGATTGACTGTAAGTACCCGTTCACGTTCACATTAGGTCGCCCTTAGGGGGCGACCTGTGAAGTCGCGTGCAGCGCGACTTCTGCGCGACTTGCACGGACTTCACACAATGCAAGTCAATGCAAGTCGCCTCCAGGTCGCCCCGAAGTAGTACAGGACCCTTTTTCTAAGTTGGAGCGACTTGTGTCGCTCCTATTAGAAAGGCTCCTGTACTACACAGTGGGAGCGGGAGGACCGCGACTTGTCAGGCTAACAAGTCGCCTGACAAGTCAGATCAATGTGAATGGACACTTACAGTGATTATTTATTCTGTAGCCCATCCCTGTGTTGTCTTTTCTCTGTAAATAAACATAAACAGACTTCTCTTCTAGGGAGGAGAAAAAAAATACATTGTATATATGCTGGAGGAGATGTCTGTAGAGAAAAAGAAAAGTTGCAATGTTGCAAAGTGGCAATGTAAGTGCCAGTTACTGTAAGTGGCAGTTAGTGGCAGTGAAAATATCAATTATTGGCAGTGTAAGTGTCAGTCAGTGTTAGTGGCAATGTAAGTGCCAGTTACTGTAAGTGGCAGTTAGTGGCAGTGAAAATATCAATTATTGGCAGTGTAAGTGTCAGTCAGTGTTAGTGGCAATGTAAGTGCCAGTTACTGTTAGTGGCAGTGAAAATATCAATTATTGGCAGTGTAAGTGTCAGTCAGTATTAGTGGCAATGTAAGTGTCAGTTAGGGTCCTTTCACACGGAGCGTACCGTTTTTTGATCCGCTCCGGCACTTTTTTTTTCTCTACGGTACGTATGTCCGTTTATCATCCCATCCATTTGCGGATGATAAACGGAGATAATGTATGTCAATGGGATTGCAGATGTCAGCGGATGACACCTCTGACATCCATTTTTGCATCCGTTCCTTTTTTTAAACGGAAGAAAAATAGGGTTCTCTTCCATTCCAAAAAACGGAACTGATAGGAAAGGAAGCAAATCGGATGTCAGCGGATGGTCATCCGCTGACATCCGCAATCCCATTGACATGCATTATGTCCGTTTTTCATCTGCAAAAAAATGGGATGAAAAACGGACATACGGACCGCTCGTGTGAAAGGACCCTAAGTGTTAGAGTGCCAGTTGCTGTAAGTGACAGTTAGTGGCAGTGTAACTATCAATTAGTGTCAGTGTAAGTGTCAGTCAGTGGCAGTGCAAGTGTCAGTTAGTGACAGTATTGTTTTAGGTAAGAAAAAAAAGGTTTTATATCTTAGTATCAGTGCGAGTGTTAATGTCTGGGGGGGGGGGGGTGAAGATTTACTAAAACTGGGGCACTCAGAA
The DNA here is from genome assembly GCF_965119305.1 of Pelophylax lessonae. Classification (NCBI taxonomy): domain Eukaryota; kingdom Metazoa; phylum Chordata; class Amphibia; order Anura; family Ranidae; genus Pelophylax; species Pelophylax lessonae. Next base: position 586,119,639 of record NC_138769.1, on the reverse strand, counting down.
TCTGGTGGAGCTGTGCATGGTAGCCAATCAGCTTCTAACTTCAGTGTGTTCAATTAGGCTTTGACAATAAAACTTGTTAGAAGCGAATTGGTTTCTATGCAGAGCTACACCAGATTTTGCAATCTCCAGTTTTAGCCTCGGTTCACATTACTGCGGCTGCGGCATTCGCATGTAATGACGAAGCGCACTGCTCCTTCATTACATGCGATCGGCTGTGCGGTGTGAGTTTAGCCATACACTTGTGCGATCCGATCCTGTGCGAACTGCAAGATCGCACTGCGATATGCGATCAAACTGGGGGTGTCGTTAAGATTACATTGACACCCCCAGCGTATCACATATGGCAGTGTGAACTGCTGGGGGTGCGTTTGCGATGGGGGAACAGGCTGCGGATTCGCAGCCTTCCCGCATCGCATAAGTGTGAACCGGGGCTTAGTAAATCTCCTCCAGTGTGTTTAGGTAGGACAAAAAAAAGCAAAATACACACATACTGTTTCTTATTTCTACTATGGGTACAAAGAACAAGGCAAGCACATATATGTGGTATTGGCATTCATGGCATTCATAATGAGTAAGAGACATTTTTTTAGCAGTATTTTTAGTAGTGGGTCATGGTAATACCATAAAAGGCTAAAAATAAATAAATAAATAAAAATAACGCGGCCACCGCGTGTAAGAATTGCTAACCTGCAATACATAAAATGATTGTATTTTCATCTAATATTACTTTAAAGATAAACTTCATGGTATATTTTAACATCTTGGACCAATGTAACTTTGTATATACCATATCTGGCTAAATCCCCTGGAAGATAGAAATCACTGAAGTAAACAGCCCTACTCCAGTGATCCCCAAGTGGCTGGCCTGATGCATTGTGAAAACAGGAGGTCGGCTGCTCAGCACCATTCGGGGAATGTTTTGCATTTTCTGAATGCATGCAAAGCCTCTCTGTTTATAAGACGTGGAGAGGCGGGCAGTGACGTCGCACTCTCTACCTCATCCAATAAAAGAACCCTGCATTCATTCAAAAAATGCAAAGCATTCTCTGAAGGGCACCCATGAGGAATCCTTAGTGGAGCTGCATGGTAAGAGGGTGAGTGATCGGGTTGAATCATTATGCTCACTCATTCCTCTGTACATTTCAGCTTGAGCTTCTGAGTTTTTCTTTAACAGGAGGTAAGGGTAAAGTGCAAAACATGAAAATGAGCATCACGCTCCACCTGCTGACTGGATATCAGAATACAAAATTTTCAAATTCAGTAAATTGTAGATACCTGACAAAAAAAAAGAGAAAAAGTTTGAATGAGGCTCAGTCAATTACAAAGGTTACTTTTTTTTATTTATTAATTTTTTTTTTTTTATTTCTTACAAATCTCTATTTTTAAAATTAATAAATAGACCTAACATGCTTGTTTTGGGGATTATATGTGCTTAGATAAAAGCATTAGGGATCAGCCAATTTAGGTGGATATTTGCATTGTCTGGTATTGTTTCCAGAATGTTTACTGTGCTGCACCATCAAATGATGAGTCGGGTTGCTTCATGCATACACTGTAGATCTCCAACAGAAAATGGCCAGTGTTTTTCTTTTTTTTTTTTTAGTTTTCATATTGTTACAAAATGATAATTATGTACTTATGGTTGGCTTTTGATATTCATTAGAGATCGGCGCCTGAACTTCACCTGTTTGACTGTTCAGTGAACATCCGAATTTGCGGGTAGCTCAGCCGGATGTTCGCCTGCTGAGCGCTGCACAGTGCATTCTAGGGCCCTAACTGGATGAAGCTTTGCACCTGACTACCAATTAGCACTGTCAGAGCCCTGATTAAACAAAGTGATGATTACTTTCTCCAACCACGGCTCAGTACTCATAGTCCCACCCCACACTAGAAAAGCCAACATCCCATAACCAGCTTGTGCAGTGTGTTGGAGTGGAGATAGATAGAGCAGGGGAAGTTTTGCTTGTATAACAGTGTAAATTTGCTGTCCTCTCAAAATAACTCAACACACAGCCATTAATGTCTAAACCGCTGGCATCAAAAGTGAGTACACCCCTAAGTTAAAATGTCCAAATTGGGCCCAATTAGCCATTTTCCCTCCCCGGTGTCATGTGACTCTTTAGTGTTACAAGGTCTCAGGTGTGAATGGGGAGCAGGTGTGTTATATTTGGTGTTATCGCTCTCATTTTCTCATACCAATCACTGGAAGTTCAACATGGCACCTCAAGGAAAATAACTCTCCGAGGATCTGAAAAAAAGAATTTTTGCTCTACATAAAGATGGCCTAGGCTATAAGAAGATTGCCAAGACCCTGAAACTGAGCTGCAGCACAGTGGCAAAGACCATACCGAGGTTTGACAGGACAGGTTCCACTCAGTACAGGCTTCACCATGGGCAACCAAAGAAGTTTGAGTGCACATGCTCAGCGTCATAGCCAGAGGTTGTCTTGGGGAAATAGACATATGAGTGCTGCCAACATTGCTGCAGAGGTTGAAGGGGTGGGGGGGTGAGCCTTGTCAGTGCTCAGATGATTACTTTCTCCAATCACGGCTCAGTACTCATAGTCCCACCCCCCACTAGAAAAGCTAACATCCCATAACCAGCTTGTGTAGTGTGTTGGAGTGGAGATAGATAGAGCAGGCCATGTTTTGCTTGTATAACAGTGTAAATTTGCTGTCCTCTCAAAATAACTCAACACACAGCCATTAATGTCTAAACTGCTGGCAACAAAAGTGAGTACACCCCTAAGTTAAAATGTCCAAATTGGGGCCAATTAGCCATTTTCCCTCCCCGGTGCCATGTGACTCTTTAGTGTTACAAGGTCTCAGGTGTGAATGGGGATCAGGTGTGTTATATTTGGTGTTGTCACTGGAAGTTCAACATGGCACCTCATGGAAAATAACTCTCAGAGGATCTGAAAAAAAGAATTGTTGCTCTACATAAAGATGACCTAGGCTATAAGATGATTGCCAAGACCCTGAAACTGAGCTGCAGCACAGTGGCAAAGACCATACAGAGGTTTGACAGGAAAGGTTCCACTCAGTACAGGCTTCACCATGGGCAACCAAAGAAGTTGAGTGCATGTGCTCAGTGTCATATCCAGAGGTTGTCTTTGGGAAATAGACGTATGAGTGCTGCCAGCATTACTGCAGAGGTTGAAGGGGGGGGGGGGGGTGAGCCTGATCAGTGCTCAGATCATATGTCGCACAATGCATCAAATTGGGCTGCATGGCTGTTGTCCCAGAAGGAAGCCTCTTCCAAAGATGATGCACAAGAAAGCCCGCAAACAGTTTGCAGAAAACAAGCAGACTAAGGGATATGGATTACTGGACCCAAGTCCTGTGGTATGATGAGACCAAGATAAACAGTCTGGGGCTGCATGAGTGCTGCCGGCACTGGGGAGCTACAGTTCATTGAGGGAACCATGAATGCCAACATGTACTGTTACATACTGAAGCAGAGCATGATCCCCTCCATTTGGAGACTGGGCCTCAGGGCAGTATTCCAACATGATAATGACCCCAAACACACCTCCAGGACAACCACTGCCTTGCTAAAGAAGCTGAGGGTAAAGATGATGGACTGGCCAATTATGTTTCTAGACCTAAACCCTTTTGAGCATCTGTGGGGCATCCTCAAATGAAACAGCCTTGATATTTCATCAATCCCATGTACTGTGACAATGGCCCTGTTAAATAGCAGCCTCCAGGCTCCAGCTATAATCCACTGAGTTGCATGCAAAAGATATAAGGACGAACAATCCTTATTATCAAAACCACTTTATTAACATTTTTGTAAACTTATACACTCACATTTAAACAGTAAATAGAGCGTTTCGTATATCCTCTGTTACCGTGTATCTCACAGATCCACTGACCGCCGGTTGTGCAGTCCCTACAGCTTTACACTCGTCAGTGTTTTCAGGTGTATTCACAGCGCCAGCATCAGCCTTTCAGGTCCCACCCCTGTCGCGGCACCTTTGTCTCTGTTTAGTGATGTTGCCCGTGCTATCCAGCCACAGCATGTAGAGAAGGTGGTGGACTGGTTTACTAAACCATCCCCATCCTTCTCATCCTCCATCACCCAAGCTGACACTAATGCGCAGTCCACCGCAGCTGCCAGAGCGGCTTATTCTGCCTCCTTGTCCACAGCTACTCCTGCCATAGCCCCAGCATCAGGCATGGAGGAGTCAGCTGAATTATTCGAACACAGCATCAGCCACTTGCTCCTTGATGATGCACAGCAATTCATTGATTCTGATGTTGGCTCTGAGGTGGAGTAAGGAACTAACATGAGCTAACAGAGAGAGAGGGGGGGGGGAACTGATAAGCAACAAATCGGCATTCATGTTTCCCCAGCCGCAGAGTAGTGCCAAGTTGGCTCCAGTGATGATGAGGAATTGTATGAAAAAATAACTGCAACATAAAAAATAAAATACATTGTTATCATGTAAAAGAATTGATCGTGAAAAGATAAACTTTTTTTATCTACCAGTCACTTGGAAATCTGTATAGAATATTACTTTTTTTTTAAATGAGCAATCCTTACAAGAATACACAAATCATTGTTTGGCATTGATCCAGAAACAATATATTAAACACGTATTGTCAATGCATTCCTTTGCTGCAACATGATTTAAAATCAATTCCTTTTTCCTGCACATTCATCATTTTGTGACAATTGTCAGCAACTGGTCATTGATCAAAAAGGACACTGCTTGAGGTGTTAGAGAACATGGAAGACTGCTGGGTAGACTGAGGATCAGAGGCTGGAAATAACGCGGCTCTGCATAGAGCAATCATCATGTACAAATGCAGTATTCCATAGCAGCCCATCTGATTTAACGGTCATGTGGGGACTGGCTGCTATGGATAACTGCAGTTTTTATATATTTTTTTGCTAACATTCACTTCTCAAAAATCCCTAATTGCTGGGCTGTCATGCTAACTCAAGGCCTTCAGTACTTTCCGGAGTACAGACCTGGTATAAATAAGAAAACCAAGAGAGACAGCCAGGCAATTAGTATTCCAAGAAGGAGGTCAGCAATTGTTTTCAGGTTTCCTTTAAAGATGGACTTGAGGCAGATGTAAACAATTGTTAAAGAAAGTGTAACTAAAGGCAAAACTTATTTTAGTTTTGGATAGGGATTAGAACCCCGCCAGAGTTTTATTTCTGCCTGTGATTCCATTATGGATATTCGTCTCTATTTGCCCTATTTATCATTATTATCAAGAATTAAAATGAAAATAAATAAATAAAATACACAAGAAAAGGAATAGAGGGGAAACATTCCAATGGGGACACTAGTTCTGGTGACCCTGGGTGACAATCAGGAATTTCCTCATCTTGGAGGGATTCTTCTCTCACTTCCAGTTTTTGGCTATGGGACAGGAAGTGATGGGAAATATCCCCAATAATATCCAGATGAGACAGGGGACTGGGGTTTTAACCCCCCCTTACTCTTTTCAAAATGAAAAAGGTTTTGCCTTTAGTTTTACTTGAAAGTAGATGTTTACCCTAACTACATGATGTTTAGTTTGTTACATTTCTGTGTATCATAAACAATTGTAATTAATTAAAATAAAATTATTTTTGCATTTTTTCTTCCTTTGCTACATCTCCAGCGATGGCTACATGTAATTTCTCATGGAGCATAATTGGGAGACATAGATAGAGTGTTGTCACACTATAACTGGAAGTGCTTGAACTAAGATCTTTATGGCAGGATCACCAACATGTTAAAGCTTAAATGAGATTTTGACAACTTGTTTTATAGCTAATTTGAAAGAGTTAACCAAAAAACGGTAACTGTATTTTTACCTGGAGTTAGGGAAGGTAAAGCTGGCGATAAATGGTTTAAATTTGGTCGGTTCAGCAAGGACCAGTCAACATCCGTTCCATGTGTGGCTGCTCCCGCTCAACAGATGTTGATTTAACCACTTCAGCTCCGGAAGGTTTTCCCCCTTATCCACTTTACCACCGGAGGATTTTGCTGTCCTACGTCCAGGCCACTTTTTGTGATTTGGCACTGTGCGACTTTAACTGACAATTGCGCGGTCATGCAACGCCGTACCCAAACAGGGCCGGATTAAGAGCATCATGGGCTTGGTGCTGAGGATTTTGAAGGGCCTTAAGGGCCGTGCCTTGGCATGCACCCAGAGGAGGAAGGGTGCAGCCATGCATGCCTAATTCAACATGGGATGCTGTCTCTGAAGCCCATAAACACATCCATGCATCGGCAACTGTCCCTCCTTGTCCGGCCTTCACGCTGTGTGGGGAAGTTCTGAGGGAGCTGCCTGGGGAAGCGAGCATAGAAGCCAGACTTCTGTGTTTACAAGTGACAGAAGAGCGGTAACAGTGAATATGGCCAACCCGGGGCCTATATAAAGGTAGGGGCCTGGAGCTGCAGCTCCAATAGCCCCTATGTTAATCTGGCCCTGTACCCAAACGAAATATACATCCTTTTTTTCCTCACAAACAGAGCTTTCTTTTGGTGGTATTTGATCACCTGTGCGATTTTCATTTTTTGCGATATTAATAAAAAAAAGCGACAATTTTGAAAAAATAACAATATTTTTCTATTTGACAGTCAAAAAATATCCAATATATTATTTTTTTGTCATATATTTAGGCCAAAATGTATTTAGCTACATGTCTTTGACAAAAAAAATCTCAATGAGCGTATTTTTAACCGCTTTAATTCCGGAAGATTTTACCCCCTTCCTGACCAGGCCATATTTTGCGATTCGGCACTGCGTTATTTTAACGGACAATTGCGTGGTCGTGCGATGCTGTACCCAAATTAAATGTATTTTTAAATGTGGTTTTTTTCCCCACAAATAGAGCTTTCTTTTGGTGGTATTTGATTCCCTGTGCGATTTTTACTTTTTGTGCTATAAACCAAAAAAGAGCGACAATTTTGAAAAAACAACAGTGTTTTTCACATTTTTTTATATGAAATTCCCCCCCCAAAAAATGTAAAAATCAAAATTTTTTAACATTTTAGGCCAATTCGTTTACTGCTACATATTTTTGGTAAAAAAAAACGCAATAAGCGTGTTTTGATTGGTTTGCCCAAAAGTTATCGCAGCTACTAACTACGGGAAATTTATGTCATTTGTATTGTTTTTTTTTTTTAACTAGTAATGGTGGCGATCTGGCAGCGATCTGCGATTTTTTTGCGGGACTGCGACATTGCGGCGGACAGATCGGACCCTTGACTGACATTTTTGATACTTTTGGGGGTACCAGTGACATTACTGCAGTAATCAGTGCTATAAATATGCACTGTTACTGTAAAAATGACACTGGCAGGGAAGGGGTTAACTCTATTGGAGAGGGAGGGGTTAATGTATGCCTGGTGCTTACTAACGTGTGTGGGGGGAGGGGACTGTGTGACACAGGCACAGATCGCAGGTTCAGCTATGCTCAGCTATGCTCCCTAGCTAGCAATTCAGGCCCCCCTGATAAGCAGACAGGGCCACATATGTATTTACCTAGCACCTACCGGGGAGGGTGCTACATATATACAGTAAAACCTTGGATTGCAAGCATAATTCGTTCTGGAAGCATGCTTGTAATCCAAAGCACTCTTATATCAAAGCAAATTTCCCCATAAGAAATAATGGAAACTCAGATGATTCGTTCCACAAGTCCTTCAGTTTATAGTCTATATACAAAGATTATAGCAATGTGATAAGTTGTGTAACCATAAAATGTCCATCCACAATATGCAGCCTTCCCAAGGGGATTAGAAGCAAAATCTAGCAGAGCTATAGAATATAAGAGACAGGGCCGGCCTTAGGTGATCAGGCGCCCTGTGCGAGCTAATCCTGTGGCGCCCCTCCCCCCCCCCCCCGCGCAAATTTTCTTGCACCTTTTTTGCACTTTATTTGACTTTTCTTTTTTATGATCACTAATAACTTAGCCCCCCTTACATCAGAGCCCCCCTTACATCAGAGACCCCCCACACAAAGCCCCCCTTAAATCAGAGACCCCACACACAGAGCCCCATTACATCAGAGACCCCCGACACAAAGCCCCCCTCACATCATAGACCCCCGACACAAAGCCCCCCTCACATCAGAGACCCCCCACACAGAGCCCCCCTCACATCAGAGACCCCCGACACAAAGCCTCCCTCACATCATAGACCCCCGACACAAAGCCCCCCTCACATCAGAGACCCCCCACACAAAGCCCCCCTCACATCAGAGACCCCCAACACAAAGCCCCCCTCACATCATAGACCCCCGACACAAAGCCCCCCTCACATCATAGACCCCCAACACAAAGCCCCCCTCACATCAGAGACCCCCGACACAAAGCCCCCCGACACAAAGCCCCCCTCACATCATAGACCCCCGACACAAAGCCCCCCTCACATCAGAGACCCCCGACACAAAGCCCCCCTCACATCAGAGACCCCCCACACAGAGCCCCCCTCACATCAGAGACCCCCGACACAAAGCCCCCCTTACATCAGACCCCCCTCCCCACGGAGCCCCCCACATCAGAGAGCCCCCCGCACATCAGAGACCTCCCACACAAAACCCCCCTAACATCAGAGACCCCCTACACACACACACACATAAAGCCCCCCTCACATCCTCACATCAGAGACCCCCCCACAAAAAGCCCCCCTTACCTCAGACCCCCCCTCCCCATGGAGCCCCCCACATCAGAGAGCCCCCCTTACATCACAGACCCCCCACAAAAAGCCCCCCCCCACACAGAGCCCCCCCCCACACACATAGCCCCCCACATCAGAGAGCCCCCCCTTACATCACAGACCCCCACACATAGCCCCCCTCACACAGAGCCCCCCCCCACACATAGAGCCCCCCCTTACATCACAGACCTACGTCGCTGGACTCCGCCCCTTGTGGGCGGCGCGCGCGCGCCCCCGGAGGCTCGCTCCCGCTGTTTTCAGTCACAGCGGGAGTTGGGCCAGGGGAGGAGCAGCGGCGATCGCCGCTGCTCTTTCCCGATTGTCGGGGATCGAGTCTGGAGATCCGCCCGCTGTGTGTAAACAAAGCGGGCGGATCTCTGAAGTGACAGGCAGGGTCAGATTGCAGGGTTCAGCATAGCTGAACCCTGGATCTGTCCTTGTGTCACTCTGTCACCTCCCCCCCCCCAAACGTCAGTAAGCACCAGGCATACATTAACCCCTCCCTCTCCAATAAAATTAACCCCTTCCCTGCCAGTGTCATTTTTACAGTAACAGTGCATATATATAGCACTGATTACTGCAGTAATGTCACTGGTACCCCCAAAAGTGTCAAAAATGTCAGTCAAGTTACAATCTGTCCGCCGCAATGTCGCAGTCCCGCAAAAAAATTGCAGATCGCCGCCATTACGCGTTAAAAAAAAAACGCGCAAACCAATAAAAATACGCTTATTGTGATTTTTTTTTACCAAAAATATGTAGCAAAAAACAAATTGGCCAAAAATTTTAAAAAAATTTGATTTTTACATTTTTGGGGGGGGGGGGGGGTTTCATATAAAAAAATGTGAAAAATATTGTTATTTTTTCAAAATAAACGCTCTTTTTTTGTTTATAGCGCAAAAAGTAAAAATCGCACAGGTGATCAAATACCACCAAAAGAAAGCTCTGTTTGTGGGAAAAAAAGGACGTAAATTTCGTTTGGGTACGGCATCGCGCGACTGCGCAATTGTCAGTTAAAGTCGCACAGCGCTGAATCGCAAAAAGTGGCCTGGACGGAAGACAGCAAAATCCTCCGGTGGTAAAGTGGTTAAATGTAACCATATTGCTACACTTTAGAGGCTCCCCTCTTCTTTTTATACATGACGCTACTTGTATATCAAGACAAAATTTATTTAAAAAATTTGCTTGTCTTGCAAATAGCTCTCAAACCAAGTTACCTTCAAACCAAGGTTTTACTGTATAGCTTTTTTTCAGCAGGAACGCACCTCCAGCAGTGAATGTATGTAATGGCAAGGTGTGCTGGAGGTTCGATTGATGCTGGCTACTACTGGAAGATCTATTGTTGCTGGTAAGGGATCTTTTGTTGTTGGGGAGGGGGGGGGGCATCTACTGTTTAGGAAGGGGGGTCTATATTTGATAGCTGTTAGAGAATCTATTGCTGTTGGTTGCTGTGAGATCTATTGTTGCTGGCTGCAGGGGATCTATCTATCTATCTATCTATCTATCTATCTATCTATCTATCTATCTATCTATCTATCTATCTATCTATCTATCTATCTATCTATCTATCTATCTATCTATCTAACTATCTATCTTTACATAATCTATCAGTCAGTACATTATGTAAAATCTCTATAGAAGGAGAAAAAACTACCAAAAAAACAAAAGTTATAATTCATTAAATGAAAACAAGATGTTCCATTTATTATATGTTTACAGTGTCTGGTATATGTTACATTGTGTACAGGAATGGTCCCCTTGGGCAATGTATCATGTATAAACTCAAAGGTGTCAAAAGGTGTACTGGTATAAACAGGCTAATATCCAGCCTTCAGGACTTCAAAAGCGGTAAAGTGAGGTCACCCAGGGTCATCCAATGGCTTAAAAATGTTCTCTAAATGCATACTTGTGACTTTTAACTTATATCACTTATCAGGGTGAATAATATTATATTTGATTGACAATTGAAGCTTGTTAAACCTTTCCTCTTTTTCCCTAAAATTCACATTGGCATGCGTTTCTACAGGTTGATGTGAAAATGCCTAATACTACCTTCTTAAAGAAAACTTTTTTTTTTACTTTTTTCTACTTTTCCTTGAAAGCAGTGGTGATGTAGTCCCGGTCTTTGTACCTAAACCGCAAGATCTCACAGTAGTGTCATACTACGTACAGGGCTGGATTTCCCACTAAGCACTGTAGGCATGTGGTGTCCACAGATGCCCTTCCACTGTACTGTGTGTCTACAGATGCCCTTCCACTGTACTGTGTGTCTACAGATGCCCTTCCACTGTACTGTGTGTCTACAGATGTCCTTCCACTGTACTGTGTGTCTACAGATGCCCTTCCACTGTACTGTGTGTCTACAGATGCCCTTCCACTGTACTGTGTGTCTACAGATGCCCTTCCACTGTACTGTGTGTCTACAGATGCCCTTCCACTGTACTGTGTGTCTACAGATGCCCTTCCACTGTACTGTGTGTCTACAGATGTCCTTCCACTGTACTGTGTGTCTACAGATGTCCTTCCACTGTACTGTGTGTCTACAGATGTCCTTCCACTGTACTGTGTGTCTACAGATGCCCTTCCACTGTACTGTGTGTCTACAGATGTCCTTCCACTGTACTGTGTGTCTACAGATGCCCTTCCACTGTACTGTGTGTCTACAGATGTCCTTCCACTGTACTGTGTGTCTACAGATGTCCTTCCACTGTACTGTGTGTCTACAGATGTCCTTCCACTGTACTGTGTGTCTACAGATGTCCTTCCACTGTACTGTGTGTCTACAGATGCCCTTCCACTGTACTGTGTGTCTACAGATGTCCTTCCACTGTACTGTGTGTCTACAGATGCCCTTCCACTGTACTGTGTGTCTACAGATGTCTTTCCACTGTACTGTGTGTCTATAGATGTCCTTCCACTGTACTGTGTGTCTACAGATGCCCTTCCACTGTACTGTGTGTCTACAGATGTCCTTCCACTGTACTGTGTGTCTACAGATGCCCTTCCACTGTACTGTGTGTCTACAGATGCCCTTCCACTGTACTGTGTGTCTACAGATGTCCTTCCACTGTACTGTGTGTCTACAGATGCCCTTCCACTGTACTGTGTGTCTACAGATGCCCTTCCACTGTACTGTGTGTCTTCAGATGCCCTTCCACTGTACTGTGTGTCTACAGATGTCCTTCCACTGTACTGTGTGTCTACAGATGCCCTTCCACTGTACTGTGTGTCTACAGATGCCCTTGCACTGTACTGTGTGTCTACAGATGCCCTTCCACTGTACTGTGTGTCTACAGATGTCCTTCCACTGTACTGTGTGTCTACAGATGCCCTTCCACTGTACTGTGTGTCTACAGATGCCCTTCCACTGCACTGTGTGTCTACAGATGCCCTTCCACTGTACTGTGTGTCTACAGATGCCCTTCCACTGTACTGTGTGTCTACAGATGCCCTTCCACTGTACTGTGTGTCTACAGATGTCCTTCCACTGTACTGTGTGTCTACAGATGCCCTTCCACTGTACTGTGTGTCTACAGATGTCCTTCCACTGTACTGTGTGTCTACAGATGTCCTTCCACTGTACTGTGTGTCTACAGATGTCCTTCCACTGTACTGTGTGTCTACAGATGCCCTTCCACTGTACTGTGTGTCTACAGATGCCCTTCCACTGTACTGTGTGTCTACAGATGTCCTTCCACTGTACTGTGTGTCTACAGATGCCCTTCCACTGTACTGTGTGTCTACAGATGCCCTTCCACTGTACTGTGTGTCTACAGATGCCCTTCCTAAGGGGCGCCTGTCTGTATGAGTTTTTTTTTCTTTTCATTTCTTTTTTAAACCCTTTCACTGCTAGGTCACCTGGGGCTGCTCTCCTGCCCTTCTTGCTGTGACTTGTGTATGATGCCACTTCCAGATCACCCGGTCACTTTTCCTGGCATAGCATAGCCAGAAAGGGATGTATTACAATGCGATCTGCATTACAATACATTCAGTGGAGCCAAGAGAAACATCTGGGATCTTTTAGACCATGCATGTCTCATTAAAGAGAACCTCTCAGCTGCAAATCATTACATAGGTGACTTTTTGTCTCCTATGTGATGAAAAAACAAAAGGTAAGCAAAAAAACCCCACAACATTTTTAGGCTCCCCCCTCCCCATCCCCAATTATACGCAAGTATGAATGTAAGCACAAGTGTTGGGGGCACCTGCGCATGAAAAGGTTGATTGCAATACACGTTACACCAAAGTGAGAGCAACAATTCTAGCACAAGATTAACAATTTGGTTAGTTTGTTGCGTTTGTTTGACCTAAAATTCTCTTTAGTGTGTTTTTACTGAAATTTTACATTTCCTAGACCCAAGAAAAAAAAAAAGCCAGTCTTACTGTCTTTTTTTTTTTTTGGGGGGGGCTATAGGCTCCTGAGATGTAAATCTGGCCCTGACTGCGTATGTGCTAGACGAAGGGCAGGACATTGTGCACCTCATCTTGCACATGCGTTGTTCAAAGTTACGTAAGGTGTCCATAACTGAATTGAATCACAGCCAGTTCAGCATGGATGGTATTCAACTTTGGGCAGGATCGACTTGACTATCATAAGCCTCTAGCCCCCCCACCGGCAGAACACAACAGAACTTCCCATCAACACTGACCATGTTGGTAGGGGAAGAAAAGAGAATCGCTTAATCATTGGGCTGCTTTACACATATTTGCTGGTAAAAAAAAACTTCCCGTGAGATCTTGGGGGAAGGATCCTATATTTAAATCTCAACAGATGCACGTATTGTCATACAGCGCATGCACTAGATGAGGCACATGACATTATGCGATTCATCTCTTGCATATGCAGTATGAATAAATAGTGATGTAACTGTTGAAAATTTCAGCAGAGAAATGGGAGCCCAGGCAGCATAGATGCAAAAACTCTTAACCACTTTCCGCCTGCGCTATAGCCAAAAGAGGGTTACAGCACAGGCTTCCAGTTCTGGTAGAACATCTATAGACGCAGGAGGGGCGTTCTGTGATCATCCAGTCCTTCAGACTCGGCTGATCACACAACAGGGTAAAGGGCCAGTCACAGGAGCCCTTTACTACGTGATCAGCTGTCAACAAATGACAGCTGATCACGGAAGTAATCAGAAGCCAGTTATCAGCTTTTTTTCTCCTCATGATCAGCGTGAGGAGAAAAGAAGAAAGCTGGTAACTGGCTACTGTTACAGGGACATCAGTCTCAATCTGTGATCAACAGTGCTGCTAATCAAAGCAACCAATGCCACCTATCAGTGCCCATCAGTGCCACCTATCAGTGCCCTTTAGTGCTGCCAATCAGTGTTCACCAGTGCCCATCAGTACCTCATTATCAGTGTCACCTATCAGTGCTGCCTATTAGTGCCACCTACCAATGCCTATCAGTGCCCATCAGTGCTGCCTATCAGTGCCCATCAGTGCCACCTCTCAGTGCCCTTAAGTGCCGCCTATCAGAGCCCATGAGTTACACCTATCACTGCCCATCAGGGCCACCTATCAGTGCAGCCTCATCAGTGCCTCCTCAACAGTGCCCCCTTATCAGATCCCACCAATGCCACCTCATCGGTACCCATCAATGCAGCCTTATCAGTGCCACCTATCAGTGCCCATCAGTGCTGCCTCATCAGTGCCCATCAGTGCCTATCAGTGCAGCCTATCAGTGCAGCCTCATCAGCGCACATCAGTGAAGGAGAAAAATTACCTGTTTGTAAAATTTTATAACAAACTATGAAAAGTGTTTTTTGTTTTTTTTTTCTTCTAAATTTCCGGCCTTTTTTTTGTTTCTTTAGCGAAAAAAAAAATCTCTGTTGTGATTAAATACCACCAAAAGAAAGCTTTATTTGTGTAAAAATAATTATCAAAATTTCCTTTGGGTACAGCGTGCATGACCACGCAATTGTCAGGGGGATATATGTGCTCAGTTGGGGGGGGGGGGGGGCCCAGTAAGCAAGTGGTTAAAAATGAAGAAAAAGTCACAGAGACATAGGTAAGTAATGTAATTTATTTCCCCCTTCACACATGCAGACCGTTTGTCCGTTTTTCATCCATCCATTGACAGATGTGAAATGGACATCAATGCTTCTCGATAAAAAAACAAATGTATACGGATGATTATCCATTTACATCTGTTTACATCCGCTTCAACATCTGTTTTTTGGAACGTCTTAAAGCCCCTATTTTTCTTCCATTAAAATAATGGTCGGAAGGAAAACGGATGTAAACGAACAAACGATCCGTTTTTGCATGAAAGAATGGCTCCGGGACTCGGTGGTTAAGGACTCTAGCTGGCAGATGTAAAAAACTGATGTAAAAACGGATGAAAAACTGATTTAAACTTCATAAATTCTTTCTTTGAAAACATTGACTGAACCGATGAAAGGAACGATGTGTGAAAGAGGCTACCTAGGCACATTTTATTTATAAGCAAATGCTGTGCAAATTTGTAAAGTAGGTGGCACTCAGATAGTAATAAGTGTAAGGAAGGCTGTGATCCTGGTAGAACCTCCAGCATTTCTGATGGCTCCTAGCACAGTAGCATATCTGTGTTTTCACCACTTCATATGGCAATTGCCTATGCAGTGAGAATGGTGGAAAGATGCCAAGTCGACTCTACTAACCTATGACCAGCTACAAGAGGACACCAAAGTTTAGTTATCAATGACTCATTAGTTGAGATGTCAAAGGCACTTATGTCTCCTGCCAAGAAATTCCATTACCATCATCAATAGCACGCAAATGCTGCGGTTGTCAATGACCCTGGATGAGGAAAGACCACTAGCGATTGTTCTTCGAAAGTTAAGACATATGTTTGTCATTACGGCTATTGATATCTATTCAATCAGTGCAAGTATTTACTTTAAAGCTAGCTGGGCCACATCCGAAATGATCCAATCAATATGCAAATTAACAATCGCCCAGTGCCAAGACCTTCTTCCTTATTTCCTTGGTACAATCAAAGCATAAAAATATTGTAACATCATTTCTAGGCTGTTGCTTTTTTTAAAGCATATGTCAGGGCAAAAAAAAAAAAAAAAACATAATTTGTACATCTCTGGAATGTCTTCCCTCCACACTGTATCCCTTTAACCACTTCCATACAGGGCAGTTACACCCCCTTCCTGCCCAGGCCAATTTTCAGCTTTTAGCGCTGTTGCATTTTGAATGACAATTGCGCGGTAATGCAACACTGTACCTAAACCAAATTTATGTCATTTTTCCCCACAAATAGAGCTTTCTTTTGGTGGTATTTGATCACCTTAAGGTTTTTTCTTTTTTGCTACACAAATAAAAAAAGACCGAAGAGTTTGAAAAAGAAAAGTTTGGAAAAAAAAAAAAAGTTTTTTGTTTATGTTATAAAATCTTGTAAATAGATATGTTTTTTCCTGCACTGATGAGCAATAATGAGGCTGCACTGACAGGCACTGATGAGGAGGCACTGATGGGGTGACACTGATGGGGTGGCACTAATATGCAGCACTGATGGGCACTGATATGTGGCACTGATAGGTAGCACTGATATGCATCATTGGTGGGCACTGATAGGCGGCACTGATTGGCACTGATAGGCAGTACTGATGGGCACTGGTGGGCAATAATGGGCACTGGTGGGTGGCACTGATAAATGGCAATGATGGGCACTGGTAGGCAGCACTGATATATGGCAATGGTGGGCACCACTGGCCCTGAGCCCTGATTGCCATCCCATGGTGGGCATCCCTGATGGTCATGGGTGGGCATCCCTGGTGGCCATAGGTGGGCATCCCTGGTAGTCATGGGTGGACATTCCTGGTGGCTCTAGTGGCACCCCCACAAGGGTCTACACTGGTAATAAATGCTCTGATTACCAGCACAGACCCCCCCCCCCCCCTGTCAGGAGAGCCCCAGATCGGCTCTCCTCTACTCGAACTGAGGAAAGCCGATCAACGACTCTTCCTATTTACTATATGACCAGCTGTGATTGGACACAGTTGGTTACATAGTAAAGAGCCTAGGCTCTTTACCGAGATCGGAGATGCGGTGTGTCAGAGTGACACACTGCAGCACCGATTGCCGCCCTGGGGCGGGCAGAGCGCATTATCCTGCTCGACGTCATATGATAGGATAAGGCAACCACCTTCCCACTGTCAATTGCCTATAGGGCGGGCGGGAAGTGGTTAAACTCAGACATTTAGTGTTCTCCTTTCTCCCTCTTCGACATGACAACGCACCTCTGAATATCTAAGCACATGGTGTCAGACCTGCCTATTTCATTTGTCTTGGTGGTTATTTTGACTGCAACATAGAAGAATGATGGCAGAATAAGATCAAGTGGTCCATCAAGTCTACCCCAGTCATCACCAAAACAAAAGGTAAGGTTAAATCTTCCAATGGGGATACCTGTTCTGGTGACAACGGTCGAAGGGGGAATTCCCCTCACTTTGCATCAACTTCCTTTCTCTTCCACAATGACTACTTCTTTTATGGACCAGAACAGCAAGAAAATAGAAACACCCTCAATGGGGCAGGGATGGGAAAAATATACCTGACAGAGTTCAAACCCTTCCCTATTCAATGCAAAGCTAAATAAATGCTGGATACACATATACTTTAAATGACACCTGTGTTGAAACATAAACAGGGGCTACGATTGCTGAACCCCTTCTGAAAATGCTGGCTATAATACTAAACCTCTGATCTTAATACTTGGAGTTAATGGCAGAGAAGTAATCTACAGATAAATGTAAATACCAACAGATACAACTTTATTTCAGTAAAAGTCAAGGGGCCAAAGAGTATCCAACACGTTTTGTTGATTCAAACACACCCCCTTCTTTAGGACTAGAAAAAACATACCGGCATCTCTATATCAATACAATAGTAAAAACCAAATACCAAACAGTCAGCCAATAGTATTGGATGTATTAAAAATAATGTCAGGTTACATTGAGTGACACACAATATAAATGAACCTAAGACAAATGTGAGAATTTGAAAAATAGAACATAGCATTTCAGTTCATCAATTGGATTCAACAACAGCAATAATACATATGACGGACCACCTGGCACAGGCACACATCTCCCAAAGAATAAAGCACCCTCAAAAGCCAGGGCCCATAGTCAGTAGGCAAGAGACTACCCTGCAGTCCCCTCCAAAAGCCTCTGTCCCGTTGGGTCTGTCACAATACAAATCAAATTCTCCTCCTTATTTACTTCTTGCCTCCATCCTCTCCCTTCTCTTTGGCCTACTTTCTGGTGGATAGAGGTGAGGTTGTTGATCTGAATGCCATTTTAAAGATTTTAGGAGCTTATTTTTATTTCACTGTTGCTCTTAAAAGTAAGTTACGGGCGGTCCCCGGGTTACAAACATCCGACTTACAAACTTACAAACGGATCCGACTGACCGCACGGACCCAATGTCCGCCGGTCACTCTGCGATCGTCGGGGGGAGAGGGAGAAAGGCAGGCGGCTAGTGTAAACAAGCCGCCTGTCTTTCTCCCCTGTGTAGAAACACTGATCATACGGTTCTACTATGTAGGACCGTTGATCATTGTTCCTACAGCTCAAGCCACAGCCAATCACAGTTAGAATCATGCCCCTAGGGACACACACAGCCCCTCCCTCTCAAATAAAGTTAACCCCTTCACTTCCAGTGTAATTTTACAGTAACAGTGCATATATATATAGCACTGATTACTGTAGAAATGTCACTGGTAACCCCAAAAGTGTCAAAAATGTCAGTCAAGGGTCCGATCTGTCCGCCCCAATGTTGCAGTACCGCAAAAAAAATCGCAGATCACCGCCATTACGCGTTAAAAAAAAAAAACAACAAAAATGACAAAAATCTTTCCCTTGTTAGTAAACGCGATAACTTTTGCGCAAACCAATCAAAATACGCTTTTTGTGATTTTTTTTACCAAACATATGTAGCATAAAACAAATTGGCCGAAAATTTTAAAAAATTTTGATTTTTACTTTTTTTTGGGGGGGAATTTCATATAGAAAAATGTGAAAAATATTGTTATTTTTGCAAAATTGACGCTCTTTTTTTGTTTATAGCGCATGATCAAAAAATCGCACAGGTGATCAAATACCACCAAAAGAAAGCTCTGTTTGTGGGAAAAAAAGGACGTCAAATTTGTTTAGGTACAGCGTCGCACGACCGCGCAATTGTCCGTTAAAGTCACGCAGTGCCGATTTGCAAAATACCCCCTGGTCTTTTAGCAGCCAAATCCTCCGGGGCTTAAGTGGTTAAAACAATTTAGTAAAAAAAAGCATAAAAGTGTAAAAAAAAAAAGGTAAAATGAAGTCCAAGCACTTAAAATCATCCCCCCCCCCCAAACTTTTTGGGCCCTCCACACCCCCACATACAGGTGCAAATGTAAATGTATAACTCATGGGCGTCTGTGCATGAAAACTTTGATTGTGCTAAACATGTTATATATCGCTGCACACACCAGAGAGAGAGAGCAATAATTCCAGGACCATTATTTATGGCTAACTCTAAATTGAGGACCTGAAAGGGCTTCTAAAGTGTTGCCTATGGAAAATATAGGGTATGAAAAATTGTGGCTGCTTCACGGGCGCACGCAGTTTTAAGGTTTGACATGTTGGGTATCTATATCCATGGTGGAGCCAAAAATCGTTTTTCCAAAAAAATTGATAATTTGTTATGTTTGTGTGCCCTACAATTAATGTTAGTGTATTTTTTACTAATGTAGCACCTTCCTAGATAGGTGCCAGGAAGCAGAATTGTTTGCTCTGCCTGCTTAACAGGGGAGCAGCAGGCAAATCATAGTTTGCTCCATCTGCTTATCAGGGGAGCCTGATCAGTAGCCATGCCTGTTGCATGTGTCCATGTGTGATTCATCTGGGCTGAGGGAGTGTCCCCACTGTATCCAGTAGGGAAGTATGTTGGGCAGTGGAGGAAACCCAGCCAGTGACACACAGGCTTTGTAATTATCCCCGTGGGTTGGCACAAACAGTGGTGCATCCTGGATAATGATATAAAAGCCAAGGGCACATGTGACAGGGTGTCTTTGGGCGGGAAGCCAGGTCCCAGGAGGAGGGTGAAAGCTGTCTCTTCTCCTTTCTGTATGGAAGGTGGTCACAAGCGGTCGGCCTAGTGAGCCAGAAGTGTGGTGCTAAGCCAGGAGGTCCAGTGGATGCTGACAAGTGGAATTGAAGGCAGAGAAACCTTGGGATAAACAGTGTCCGTGATTACTGGGAAGCTTGCCAGGGGTTTGCCCAGGAAGGAGACCACTCCAGTGGAAATTCAGTGGACAGGAGTTAGCACACACAGCAAGTGAGAAAGGGGGTGCCAAGCTAGGACCCTGAAGAGAAACTATAACAGGATCATATTCTTTATCTGCACTTCAATGGCAAGGTGAAGCAGTGGCCTTGTTGCACACTACAGCTAGTTGTCTTCAGAATTTGTGCATAGTTCATAGTTGGAGCATCCCACTCATCCCTTCTCCTATCCCAGTTCTAAATAAAACACAAAAACCAAATCCCCTGGACTGTTCATTGTCTGAGCCAAGCATCTAAAGTGATAAGTTTCCAAAGACTGTTGCTACTGGTAACCCAGGGGAATCCAGAAAGTGCAATTCTCAGCAGTCCTCTAGGGGGTAGTGCTACACTAACATTTTTGGAAGTACCACCATTTTGTTCTCTAGGGTCTTTAGAAATATATAATATTTTGAGAGTTTTTTGCAATCTTTGGTATAAAATGATTTATTAAACATGGAAACAAAAAATGTAAAAAAGTCTCTAGCATTGAAATGGATAATAAAAATATTGTTTAATGATGTAAGTAATCTTAGTGTACCTGTGCTGAAATTTTAAATAACTGATTTCTTGCCTAGTTTAAAGCGGAGTTCCAACCTGGGAATACTTTTTTTAATAAAAATACCCCCGGGACAGTCAGGGCTAGTACATTCCACAATGGCTAGCCTCTGATCTGTCCCGGGTTGCACTTACCTTTTAAAAGAAATACTTACCTTGAAAAAGTATTGTCCAGCGCTGCCATCTCAGGTGTGGGCAGCTTGAAGCCGGCACGATCCTCTTCTGCGTCCTCTTCCGTCTTCTTCGGTCCCACGATGCACTGCACCGGCTCCGCCGTCACTTCCGGTGCCGCAGCGTCATCCCTGCACAGCTTCAGGGCATGCCCAGAAGCTGTTTAGCAAGGTATGACGGCGCCTGCACCGGAACTGACGTCGGGGCCAGTGCAGGCGCATTGATTCCTGGGAGCGATGACGTTCAGCTCCCAGGAATCATTGCAAAGCCAGGAAGTGACGAATCGCCGTGGCCGCCGAGGGGAGGAAGAGGAAGTTAGGTGAGTATATTTTCTTCTAAACCAGGTAAGTAAAAAAAAAATAAAAATTGCGATTATCCATTTGTTTTTCAGGTGACCCCGGGCATGAAGATGGAGGTAAGTTTTATTTTAGGGTGGAACTTCGCTTTAATATTGGTTGTGATACTTCTTTTTTATATGCAAATAACAAATTATCACTGACAGTACTCAGATTTGTTGCTGCAAATGTACAGATGTGGCTAAAATCAGCTGATGCACCTGATTGTATACATGTAGAATTCCATGCATAGGTATGTTTCCAGGCTGTTCCTTGCTGATCTTGCTGATCCAGCTGGTCTTCTTCGTAGAAAGGGTAAAAGTGAAAACAATACACTTTGCAGTCTCTAATTAAGTGAATCACTCCACATTTTTGTGTTAGCCAGTGACTTTTGAAATGAAAAGAATGTGGTTATTATGTTGAAAAGTGCTCTACTAATTCATGTGAACTCTGGTGGCTGGTCTGCTTTAACAATTTGAAATCATAAGGATCAGTTACCAGACTAAGGATAACAATATTACCGTATTAATTTATTACAGTGCTGTACAGGCTATTTAGGGAGCACTTACAAGTAATGTATGCTAATGTTGGCCCAATATATCTTCTCTGGATGTTGCCTGAACTTAACTAATGTTAAGTAAATGTAAGACTGATGATTGTATTTAAAAACATTTGATATGTAATTAATTCTAACATGGAAAGATTGGCTGAGAAGAATCCCCAGTGTGTGATTCTTTACAGTATATAATGTTTTACTTAGAGGGCATTTCATTTCTTCCTTCCTGCGAGTTGGAGATGCAGTTTCAGAATATAAATTAGTTTAAAAAAAAAAAAACAGCATTAGCTTAGGAAGAATTAGTTCTCATCTGTCGTTTTTTTCTTTTTAATAGAATGTTGATCTATAGAAAATCTTCCATTTAGTGAAGTCTTTGAATGGCTATATATCAGGTAGATGAAGCTGAAAGCATGAAAAGTTGGGGTCATTGCACCCCAGTTGAAAGTTATTATCAAGACTAAGGTTTTGATTAGCTAGCATCTCTACTGACATAACACAAGATAGCCACAAAGAAGAATATGAAATCCCCAGATGAAGACAGGCATGATAAATGCATACAATAAACGTCAAATATATCGTAAGCCCTCTTTATAATATGCCCTTGCTTCTCCCATAAATAGAAACATTGCCAGGCAGCAACATGTAGCCCGATCTTACAGTTTACATAGGAGTAATATAAAAAGCGACATGGCACAGCCCCGCCATTTTTACATTTGTTTTACATGTGACGAGATTAGCAAGAATGTATATAAGGCTTGTCTCCAGGCGAAAACAAATCTTCCCCATACCTCCCACTGGATCCACCACTGAAGGCCAGGCCTGACATCTGGTCATGTTGCTGCTCCTCGTGTTGTGATGTCATCATACATTTACAGACCAGGCCTTTTCTTGCACTTTTTGTTTACATGTAACAATCAGTATTGTTTGCTAGAAACCCCCAAACATTACATATTTTTTAAAGCAGAGGCCCTAGAGAATACATCAGTGGGTTTTGCAATTTTTTATGTCACATGGTATTTTTGCAGTGGTTTTTCAAACGCAATTTTTAGGGAACAAATACACTTTTTTATGAATTTTAATGCAAACAAACACAATACATAAATGAAAAGACAAAAACTCACTGCTCAAGGTGGTGTGATTGCCTGATGACTCACACCGGGGCATGCCCCTTTTCCTTTATCAAACACAATACATAACCCAATTTCTTGTAAAATATAAAAGATTATGTTAAACTGAGTAAATACGCATCAAACATGTCACGCCCGCGCAACGCTGACAAATGATGTAAGTTTTATTATACATAAGGGACACTTTAAAAGCTCTTACAGGTTACCCCTTTCGATTTACAGAGTAGGACTAGTGCTAGAATTACTGCCCATTAATCTGACATTGGCGGTGATACCTCACATGTGTGAGATGATCGGTATTTGCGTGCGTGCGGTGCCGATGCGCGCGTTCACCTTTGCGTGCGAGCACAGGGGGACAGGGGCACTTTCATTTTTTTTTACTTATTCATTATTTTATTTTTTATTTTTACACTGTTGCTTTACATTTTTTATCACTTTTATTGCTGCCACAAGGAATGTAAACATGGCAGCAATAGGCATGTGATGGGTACTCTTTATGGAGAGATTTAGCCTTAAAGCCAAATACCAGCCATTTCTGTGTTTATTAAAAGTCAGCAGCTAAAAATATTGTAGCTGTTGACTTTTAATAAACACACACTCACCTGTCCTATGATCCAGCAATGCGACTGCCCGGAGCCTCGCTTCTCTCCTCTCTACGGTGCTGGGATCACTAGTGTGGACATTCGGCTGTGACAGCTTATGGCTTCACAGCCAGGTGCGCGCTACATCCCCTGAATGGCCAGGCAATCTTCTGAGACCTGTGACGTGTCCCTGAAGACTGCAGGGAGGGAGGGGGAGAGGAGAACCCCCTAGGCTGCTCAAGCTGAAGTCAGAGCGGGTACCTGTGAAAACTTGAGAGTCGCCCCCCCCCCCCCCAAAAAAATGACATGCCAAATGTGGCATGCAGGGGGTCAGGAGTACTTAAAGCGGAAGTTCCACTTTTGGGTGGAACTCTGCTTTAAAAGCATTCAAAATACCAAGATCTGTGTTTTTGAATGCTTTTGATTTTTTTAAATTGGTGCTGTTGACACCTGGGTAAACCGAAAATGTCAGGTCATCGCTTCCAGGTTACCATAGCGGAGAACCAATCAAAGCTTAGTTCAGCTTTCTGACCAGCCAGTGGATGCACCGGCTGGTGGCTCGTGTCTCCTGGTGGGACAGAAGAGCTCAAGCAACCCACGGAAGGTGGGGGAAGGGGGAATGTCCCCTCCCGATGCTTGGAAAAATTGTCCAGTGGCATGTTAGCTGCTAGGATTGCTTTTTCAAGAGAACTCTAAAAAACAGTACTGGGGTCATGCCTGCAGCTGCAAGCATGATCCCAGTAGAACCACCCAAGTACTTCGCTGGTCCGGAAGTGGTTAAAGTGAGCCTGTGTCCCAAACTGTACGCATAAAGTGGAAATAAATCCTCCTATCCTTTACAGTGACGTAAGCTGCCATCATAGCCTTAATCTGCAGTTGGCATGGTGCTGCACATGTGATCAGCTGTGATACCAACCATTTGATGGCTTGACAGCTCGGTTAAGAAAATAAGCAACTGTGACAGTTATCATTCACTGCATTCCTGCAATGTAACTGTTTTGGGAAACGGTTCAATTGACAGGTTTATTACTACTTTAAGTATTTACATATTCTGAACAAGCTATAAAGGAAGTTTTAAAACAGAAGTTCAGGATTTAAAAAAAAAAAAAAAATGATACTCACGTAGGCGGATGCAGCACCGGTCCAATACCGTATCTGTCCCCCACTGGCTCTAAGACTGAGAGCTGAGCAATCAAACACCTCTGATCACTCAGCTCTCAGTCTTTAGGCTGCAGAGAGACAGATCTCTGCTCTGCCCCTCCAATGCTGACTGGAGTGGGGTAGGAGCGGCTAGCTCAGCCTCTCAGCGGCTCGCTTGGTGGAACCCTAAAATATGGTCGGGCTCTTTTCAGAGTCTGGAAAGGCTCTGTGACATCAGCTGACAGCAGGCTGTTGGCTAAAAATGGGTCACAACAGTGCAGGAATTACAGTCCTCATCCTTGCGTAACATTTTGTGAATTGAGTCTTTTGTAATCTTTGGGAATTTTTTACCGCTATAGACATCAGTAAGGATTTGTTTTATATCTCAGGATACAGGTGCACTTGAATGATAAGGGAGCCTGTGTGGAACCCTGTAATGTAAACCTTGATCAGCCATTGGAAAGCATTAAAAAATGACCCTCCCATACTACAGACAAGAAGAAAGACTTATCAGGACCCCCATTCTGGCATGTGGGGATGGGGGTTGGCTGAGAACACCTAGAAAGTGTGAGCTAACAGACTTTAATAAACATGGTAATTGGTGCCAAAAGCATGGGCTCCAGCACAGCTGCTTTTGATAAGTTGATGGGATTTTCAGAGCTGGCATTGAATGAAACTAAAATGAATCAGCTAGAACAGGGCTCAAAAATCCAAGTCCTGAGCTACTAGCCAGGCCTTAAAGGTTACTCGCCAGCAGTTGCCCTACCCAACCCCTACCCTGCCCGCCCCTAATTCCACCCCTAAACACGCCCTCATAAATTATCTCATAGAATGACACTGTTAAATGTTTTTGCATGAATGTTGAAGTTACAAAACTAAATATTAATAACAACTTTATCAGTGCCCATCAATGCAGCCTATTGGTGCCCATCAGTGCAGTATAATCAGTGAAGCTTATCAGTGCCGCCTCACAAGTGCCCATCAGTGCAGCCTCACCAGTGCCCATCAGTGCAGCCTGATCGGTGCCCATGAATGCAGCCTCACCAGTGCCCATCAATGCAACCTTTCCTGTGTCTATCAATGCAGCCCCATCAGTGCCCATCAATGTCCCCTCACCAGTGCTCATGAATGCAACCTCACCAGTGCCAATCAATGCAACCTCACCTGTGCCCATCAGTGCAGCCTGATCGATGCCTATCAATGCCCATCAATGCAGCCTAATATGTGCCCATCAATTTAGCCTCCCCTTTGCCCATCAATGCTGCTTCACCTGTGCCCATCAATGCAGCCTCTCCTGTGCCCATCAGTGCAGCCTCACATGTGCCCATCAATGCAGCCTCACCTGTGCCCATTAAGCAGCCTCACCACTGTCTATCAATGCAACCTCACCTGTGCCCATCAATGCAACCTGATCAGTGCCCATCAATGCCCATCAATTCAGCCTCATTTGTGCCCATAAATGCAGCCTCACCTGTGCCCATCTATGCAGCCTCACCTGTGTCCATCAATGCCCCCTCTCCCTTGTATTTATTTGTATCCGTGTGTATTTGTGCGTATTAGCATAAACTACTGACCAAAAATGCAATATTTTCTATTTTATTTAATTTTTTTTACTGAAGATTGCGCTGTGCTTGTTTGCGCGCCTGTGTGTAATTTGGCTGTATTTTAGCTCAGTAAAAAAAAAAAAAAAAGCTGTACTGAGGTTTTTCAAGCTGCAGTGTGCAAGAGAACTCAATATATAAACAAAGGGGGGTGGGGGATTAACAAAAATTGGTGCACAAGGAAAAATGTGCCTATATTCACACCTATTTGGGTTTATGCAACAGATAAAGAAAAGCATTGCACAACAATTTAATTTGTTACATGCTAGTGATGTGCTGTCTGTGTATACCCATCCACCTCTCCTCTCCTGCCTGCAGATCTGCTCCTCGCTACCAGCCCCTCCTCACCACAGTATTTCCCCCACTGTAATGGAATACTAGAACAATTTTTACCTTAGGTCATTGGCGCAAACGCTTAATTATTATGGTGCATGCTATGGGACAATATTAGAAACTGTTGCATATTCATTTTAAAGTGATTTGATGCAGTTGTTGCAACGACACATTTATATTGCGCATTTTCGATCAGAATTTACAAAATGTCCTTCCCCTGGGTACCCCCCATAGTCTTTATGGCTAAATGAAGCTAGCATGTCAACGTTCAGCTCTCTCTGCTCTCGGTCAGATACATATTATAGCTTACATTACTGTCCCAGGCTGACCCACACATCAATGGAGTGGACAGGCCTTGTGTGAGAAAGCGCAGCTGTGCGCATGCGTGTAGGGACTGATATGCCCCCCCCTCCCCCTCCCTCCTCCAAGAGGATCCAGTTACTAACATGGCACCAGTCCAGCAGAGAACTCCCTAAAATAATTGGCCTGCGTTCAACATTGTGTCAGCAGTGATAACTCCTGATGACTAAATAAAGAAGCCTCCAGGCCAGTGATGAAACTGATGTGAACATTATAAACCTAGTGACGTCTGTGTGTATGAAAAGCTCCCTCCCAACACACATTTCCCTGCTCGTCTTACCATAGCTGGAGTCACAAAGTGAAATTCAGCTTGTTTCTGTTGGATGCATTATGTCCTACATGGAGCACTGCTGTGAAATGTATTTAGGCTGGGAGAAGTCCTTTACTGGGCTCCTACAGTGTGAAGTGGGGGAGGGGTGCCCATAATACATACTAATAGATCTAGAAGCAGGACCCCAGCTAGGTGCAATCATATTACTGTACCAGTAAAATAGTTTCAGACTGTTCCAGTTTCACTTTACAATAAATTACTGAAAAAAAAAAAGTAAAAGAATAATCCTGATAAAAAGCATTACTGTAGTTTCTCCAATACTATACTATTACCAATATATTATTATTACATAGCTCCCTACTGTCCCTGATTTTGGGGGACTGTCCCTGATTTCGGGGGACTGTCCCTGATTTCGAGGGATTGTCTCTGATTTGGAACAAAGTCCCTCTGTCCCTCTTTCCTCCTCATTTGTCCCTCATTTTGGTCTGATCTGTATAGTTGTAAATAAAATGCACTATTTGTCTTTCAAAAAGTGTTTTCCAGTGCTAAACCTTTCATCCAATTTCTAAATTGCTGTATTTGTAAATTCCGAAACCAATATAAAGAAATAGTAGTGGTAAAAAAAGCACTTGTGAGTTTAACTAATAATTTGTTTTGTACAATTCTCCTTTAAGGGGGCGTGGCAGAGGGGTGTGCCCTATGCCTATGTACTTTTGCTAATAGGTGTCCCTCGTTCCCATCTCAAAAAATTGAGAGGTATGTTAATATTATTATACAGGATTTATCTACCGCAGATGAGTGTTTCTGCAGCGCTTTACAACATGAAGGCAAACAGTACAGTTACAATACAGTTTAATACATTAGGAATAGGAATCAGAGAGCTCTGCTCGTTAGAGCTTACAATCGAAGACACAGAAGTCAAACACAAGGCCTGGTGGCCATATCTGGTCTTTTCATGTGGCTCTCACACCTCTTCTGCAGCTGCAGCGACCCTCTTGTTGTCACCCCCACCTTGTCTCAGCAGTCGGCAGCAGAAAGGAGGACAGAATTTCTTAGCCAGATCCTGTGATTCTTTGTGCAGCCACGAAGGCTGGTCTCTGCGACGCGAGGCGAGGCAAGGCTCTGCCCTTCCATTCCTGGCTCAGCAGTTAGCAGCAAAGAAGAAGACAAAGCTCCTCCTAAAGATTCTGGGGCTCTCTGTGCAGCCACAGCACCCCCTTGTCTCCACCTCCCCAGGTCTCAGCATTCAGAAGACTCCGGTAGCTGACTCCAGCCTTCCTCTGGTCCTCCTTCAGACCCTGCATTTTATGCTTATTGTCTCCACCCCCTTGTTTCCACCTCCCCAGGTCTAAGCATTCAGCAGACTCTGGTAGCTGACTCCAGCCTTCCTCTGGTCCTCCTTCAGACCCTGCATTTTATGCTACTTGTCTCCGCCCCTGGTTTTTACTTGGAAGTAGCACAGGTTAAGGGGGGCACTGTGATGTAGGGGTGTGGGACTCTTGGATTTTGATCATGGGGGGGCTATTGACATCTGATGTTCTGATGTTCTGGGGTGTTCTGGACATTTAGTCTCACAGATGCAACTGGCTCTTTGAGGGCAACCGTAATGCTGATGTGACCCGCAAATAAATTGAGTTTGACACCCCTGATCTAAGAGATGGGACAAAGTACACTCCAGTGAAAACTAAAAGGATATTAGGGAGTTCAGTGGCCATGTACAAAACTTATAGTCAGATCTCCAGCTTGGTAAAGGCAACTGAAATGTCATAATATCCACTTGACCTTGGGATGATTTGCCTCCCCACCTTCATGACCAGGCCATTCTTTGGCAGTGCATTACTTTAACCACTTACCGCCCGCCGCAAGTACATATACTGCGGCGGGCAGCCCCGTGCAGGCAAAGTGACATACCGGTACGTCACTCGCCTGCGAGCCAACAGGGGGCGAGCGTGCGCCGCCGGAGCCGTGCTCCCGCCCCCCCTCGCTCACTGGGATCCCTGCGCGTGTGACCGTCGGACCCGATGTCCGCCGTTCACTCGCGATCGTCGGTTACAGAGGGAGAAAGGCAGGCAGCTAATGTAAACAAAGCTGCCTGTCATTCTCCCTTGCGTAACAGCAGAGATCATACGGTCCTGCTATGTAGCACCGTAGATCTCTGCTGTTACATGAAAAGCCACGCCCCTAGGGACACACTTAACCTCTCCTTCTCGAATAAAGTTAATCTCTTCCCTGCCAGTGTCATTTTTACAGTAACAGTGCATATGTATAGCACTAATTATTGTAGTAATGTCACTGGTACCCCCAAAAGTGTCCAAAATGTCAGTTAAGGGTCCGATCTGTCCGCCGCAATGTCACAGTCCCACAAAAAAAATCGCAGATCGCCGCCATTACTCGTTAAAAAAATAAAAATGACAAAAATCTTTCCCTTAGTTAGTAAACGCAATAACTTTTGCGCAAACCAATCAAAATACGCTTATTATGATTTTTTTTTACCAAACATATGTAGCAGAAAACAAATTGGCCTAAAATGTTAAAGAATTTTTACATTTTTTTGGGGGAATTTCATGTGAAAAAATGTGAAAAATATTGTTATTTTTGCAAAATTGTGGCTCTTTTTTTGTTTATAGCGCATGATCAAAAAATCGCACAGGTGATCAAATACCACCAAAAGAAAGCTCTGTTTGTGGGAAAAAAAGGACGTCAATTTCATTTGGGTACAGCGTCGCATGACTGCGCAAATGTCCTTTAAAGTCACGCAGTGCCGAATCGCAAAATAGGCCCTGGTCAGGAAGGGGGTAAAATCTTCCGGGGCTTAAGTGGTTAACTGAAAATTGCGCGGTCATGCAACGCTGTGCAAAAATTAAATTTATATAATTTTCCCACAAATAGAGCTTTCTTTTGATGGTATTTGATCACCACTGGGTTTTTTATTTTTTGCTCTATAAACAAAAAAAAGACCAACAATTAAAAAAAAAAAAAAAACAATGTTTTTAGCTTTTTGCTTTAAAACATATGCTAAAAAAAAAGTTAAAAAATCAATTTTCTTCATAAATTTAGGCCAGTATGTATTCTGCTACATATTTTTGATCATAAAAATCCCAATAGGCGTATATTGATTAGTATGTGTGAAAATTATAGCATCCACAAACTATGCGATATATACTGGAATTTATTTATTCTACTAATGGTGGCGATCAGCGACTTATTGCGGGACTGGGATAGTATGGTGAGCAATCTGACATTAACTGACACTTTGTTGGAACCAGTGACACTGATACAGTGATCAGTGCTGAAAATATACACTGTCACTGTACTAATGGCACTGGCTAGGAAGGGGTTAAGCATCTAGGATGACCAAAGGGTTAAATGTGTGTCTAACCAGTGTTTATGGTGCTTTCACTAAGGAATGTTCTGGATTTTATTACCTGCATTGCAGGGAATCAAAAACCAGCACATCTGTGCTGACAGGACAGAGCTCTGTATTGTTTACATTGACAGAGCTCTGTCCTGTCTTCCTCCTCGCTGATCAGCGGGTGCCAGCGGTCATTTATCCACTGATCGGCTTGCGCTGTGACTAAGCAGAGCCGGCATCCCCACTACCAGGAAATGCAGAATCACATATATACATGATTCTGCACAGCCACCCCACACTTTAGCACTAAGGCTACAGTGTCAGGTCAGCAAGTGGAAGACTACCTCCAAGTATTAGGTTCAGGTTCATTGCAAACTTTTAGCCAAACAGTTTATTGGTTTGCCACCAGAAATAGGAAACAACCTATATTTCAGTACTTATGCTGGTCACAAGAGCCAAGAATTTGAAGACATGAAAAAACCTAACTCCCTTTCTTTAATAGGGATGGCTCACAGCAGCCATATTTTCAGTGTAAAATTGATCTGTTAGGGAAAGCTGATGATTCTGTTTTAGGAGAGATTTTGTTTTTTTTGTTTGTGTATGTTGACCTTGGCGCATGTCCTCCATGATAGTGCCTAGCTTCTGGCCATGGCATTTGTTTGACAAAAGGCTTGCTTTTTTAGCACTTCAGTTAGGCAGAATTGAATAACAAGACCCACTCCATAGACTACAATGGGGTTTGCCATAAAGTTTGCAAACTTAGAAATTCAAGCAAAACTGGTTAAAATTTTCATTAACTGCACCCTAGCAGAGTTGCCCTAATCTAAACCAGCTTTCCTGCTTAAGAGCTTGGCCCTGCCCCATTTTTCTTCTCACTGTTTGCCAGCAAGGCCCTCCATCACAATAAAAGGTCAATAGATATTCAGATTTTACTTATCACTGCTTCTCTGAAGCTTTTTTTTTTTAACTCAAGCACATCTGATGTGTAGTGGCTAGCGTCCCCCTGTCGGTTCAAATCCCAAACATGACACAACCTGCCTGGAGTTTGCATATTCTCCCTTTGCCAGCGTGGGTTTCCTCCGGGTACTATGGTTTACACCCACTCTCCAAAGACATGCTGGTAGGTTAATTGACTCCTGATTGAATTGGCCCCAGTATGTGTATATAGTATAAATGTGGGTTAGGGACCTTAGATTGTAAGCTCCTTAAGGACGGGGACAGATGTGAATGTACACTGCTCAAATAAATGTAAGGAACACTTTGAAAACACATCAGATCTCAATAGGGAAAAATATCATGCTGGATATATATATACTGATATGGAATAGGTAATGTGTTAGGAACAAAAGGATGCCACATTATTTGATGGAAATAAAAATTATCAACCTACAGAGGGCTGAATTCAAAGACACCCCGAAAATCAAAGTTAAAAAATGATGCAGCAGGCTATTCCATTTTGCTAAAATTTCATTGAAGCAATGCAAAATGGTACTCAGTAGTTTGAATGGCCCCCACATGCTTGTAGACGTCGGGGCATGCTCCTAATGAGATGACGGATGGTGTCCTGGGGTATTTCCTCCAAGATCTGGACCAGGGCATCACTGAGCTCCTGAACAGACTGAGGTTTAATCTGGCGGTGTCTGATGGACCGAAATATAATGTCCCAGAGGTACTCTATTCGATTTAGGTCAGGCGAGTGTGGGGGCCATTCAATGGTATCAATTCCTTCATCCTCCAGGAACTGGCTGCATATTCTCGACACTTGAAGCTGGGCATTGTTGTGAACCAGGAGGAACCCAAGACCCACAATATCAGCGTAGGGTCTGACAATGGGTCCAAGGTTTTCAACCCGATACCTAATGGCAGCCAGGGTGCCATTGTCTAGCCTGTAGAGGTCTGTGCGTCCCTCCATGAATATGCCTCCCCAGACCATCACTGACCCACCACCAAACTGGTCATGCTCAATGATGTTACAGGCAGCATAACATTCTCCACTGCTTCTCCAGACCCTTTCACGTCTGTCACATGTGCTGAGGGTGAACCTGCTCTCATCTGTGAAAAGCATAGGGTGGCAGTGGCGGACCTGCCAATTCTGGTGTTTAATGGTAAATGCCAATTGAGCTCCACGGTGCCGAGCAGTGAGCATAGGGCCCACTAGGGGACATCAGGCTCTCAGGCCACCCTCACAAAGCCTGTTTCTGATTGTTTGGTCAGAGACATTTACACCAGTGGCCTGCTGAAGGTCATTTTGTAGGGCTTTGGCAGTGCTCATCCTGTTGCTCCTTGCACAAAGGAGCAGATACCGGTCTTGCTGGTGGGTTAAGGACCTTCTATGGCCCTGTCCAGCTCTCCTAGATTAACTGCCTGTCTCCTGGAATATTCTCCATGCTCTTGAAACTGTTCTGGGAGACACAGCAAACCTTCTGGCAATGACATGTATTGATGTGCCATCCTGGAGGAGTTGGACTGCCTGTGCAACCTCTATAGGGTCCAGGTATCGCCCTCTGCTACCAATAGTGACACTGACCCTAGCCAAATGCAAAGCTAGAAAAGATGAGTAGGAAAAAAATGTCAGTGGCCTCCACCTGTAAAACCATTCCTGTTTTGGAAGTCATCTCATTGTTTCCCATCTAGCGCACCTTTTGTTAATTTCACTAACCCCAAAGCAGCTGAAACTGATTAACAACCCCCTCTGCTACTTAACTGACCAGATCAATATACACTACAGAGCTATACACTAATTAAAAAGTGTTCCTTTATTTTTTTGAGCAGTGTATAATATATTTGTAAAGCGCTGTGTAAATTGATGGCACTACATACTGTAAGTACCTTTAATAAATAAAATAACCGTTTCCTATTATGTACTATATTTTACTGTCTATAGAATGGCATGATTTTGCAAAAGTCAAAATATAGTGGTGAAAGTAAGCAGAATGTAGTGGGAAGAGCTTTATAAAGGCAAAGGTCCAACACATTAATGAAATGTCGCTCAATATTTCATTTGGTTCAGGAATGTGGCTCAACTATGGGTGGGGGGGGGGGGGATTGGTGTAAAGGAACTGGTTAGTGTCATTAACATGGAAGAAATGCTTTATCTCATTTCATTGGAGTTTGGATAAGCACTGCCTGTTTTACAGTGCATCCGGAAAGTATTCACATGGCTTGACTTTTTCCACATTTTGTTATGTTACAGCCTTATTCAAAAATAGATTACATTCATTATTTTCCTCAAAATTCTACAAACAATACCCCATAATGACAACGTGAATGATGTTTGTTTGAAATCTTTGCAAATTTATTAAAAATAAAAAATGTAAAAAAAATCACACATACATAAGTAGTCACAGCTTTTGCAAAGACGCTCAAAATTTAGCTCAGATGCATCCTGTTTCCACTCACCATCCTTAGGATGTTTATACAACTTAATTGGAGACCACCTGTGGTAAATTCAGTTGATTGGACATGATTTGGAAAGGTACACACCTGTCTATATAAGGTCCCACAGTTAAAAGTGCATGTCAGAGCACAAACCAAGCCATGAAGTCCAAGGAATTGTCTGTAGACCTCCAAGACAGATCTGGGGAAGGGTACAGAAAAATTTATTTTCAGTAAATGAAAGAAGTTTGGAACCATCAGGACTCTTCCTAGAGCGGGCCGCCTGGCCAAACTGAGCGATCGGGGGAGAAGGACCTTAGTCAGGGAGGTGAATAAGAACCTGATGGTAACCCTGACAGATCTCCAGTGTTTCTCTGTGGAGAAAGGAGAACCTTCCAGAAAAACAACCATCTCTGCACCACTCCACCAATCAGGCGTGTATGGTAGAGTGGCCAGACGGAAGCAACTCCTCAATAGAAGACACATGACAGCCTGCCTGGAGTTTGCCAAAAAGCACCCAAAGGTCTGTCAGACCATGAGAGATAAAATTCTCTGGTCTGATGAAACAAAGATTTAATTATTTGGCCTGAGTGGCAAGCGTCATGTCTGGAGGAAACCAGGCACCGCTTATCACCTGGCCAATACCATCTCTAAAGTTAAGCATGGTGATGGCA
This sequence comes from Pelophylax lessonae, assembly GCF_965119305.1. Classification (NCBI taxonomy): domain Eukaryota; kingdom Metazoa; phylum Chordata; class Amphibia; order Anura; family Ranidae; genus Pelophylax; species Pelophylax lessonae. Next base: position 586,085,249 of record NC_138769.1, on the reverse strand, counting down.
GCATCATGCTTTGGGGATGTATTTCAGTGGCAAGAACTGGGAGACTAGTCAGGATCGAGGGAAAGATGAATGCAGCAATGTACAGAGACATCTTTGATGAAATTTGCTCCAGAGCACTCTGGAATTCAGACTAGGGTGAAGGTTCATCTTCCAAAAGGACAAAGACCCTAAGCACACAGCCAAGATAACAAAGGAGTGGCTATGGGACAACTCTGTGATTGTCCTTGAGTGGCCCACCAAGAGCCCAGACTTGAACCTGATTAAACATATCTGGAGAGATTTGAAAATGGCTGTACAGTACATCGATGCTCCCCATCCAACCTGATGGAGCATGAGAGGTCCTGCAAAGAACAATGGGAGAAACTGCCAAAAAATAGGTGTGCCAAACTTGCAGCATTATACTCAAAAGGACTTGAGGCTGTAATTGGTGCCAAAGGTGTATTGAGCAAAGGCTGTGAATACTTATGTACTGTGCATGGGATTTTTTACGTTTTTTATTTTTATTAAATTTGCAAAGATTTCAAACAAACTTCTTTCTTGTTGTCAATATAGGGTATTGTTTGTAGAATTTTGAGGAAAATAATGAATCTAATCCATGTTGAAATAAGGCTGTAACATAATAAAATGTGGAAAAAGTGAAGCGCTGTGAATACTTTCCGGATGCACTGTATGTCTGGGTTTGAGTATCCTTTTAAACTTAAGGCTAATTGTGAATTGTATGTAATACAGAGTGTTGTCAATGTATCATATTTTGGGGGGGGGGGGATTGAGAAAGACCTGTTATGCTGTGCACTATGGGGTTCATTTGCTAAAAGAAAAAAAGACAGTTCGCTTTACAATGAAAGTCGCACTTTGCAAGCTCTGCTGACTTCCATCATTCAATCATGTCCAACCAAAAATACTCTTTTTACTTTCATTGCACATGATCAGGTATTCTTTGCAAAGTGAAGTTTTATAACATTCACTAAGCTCTGGAGATAATTCCCTTGCAAAGTGAACAGCCTTTTTGCCTTAATGAACCTACTGTATATACTACTGTACGAAAATTGCTTTGTGATATTTTTTTTATCTACAATGGTATTAATATTGCAGTGGAATTGCATGAAGAAAACACAGAGCCGAGAAGCGTTATTAACTTTAATGGCACAGATGATGACATGCATTTTGTGAATGCATTTAAAGAGAGCCTGTATTTTGACCATGCTTCCAATTGTTTTCCTCATTTCGACTGACCGAGTTGTTGAAATGAGTATGATTTATTAACACCACCTTAATGCGGAACTAAACCCTCCTATCCTGTATATCCAAGGAAGCTTTCATTTTAGACTCTGTTTGATCTGAATGTAATGTGTTGACAATTCAGTTGAGAACACAAGCAACTGTGACAGTTATCATTCATGGCAGGGGCAGACTGGCAGCTTTCAGCCCAGGGGGCAAGTACAAACCAGAGGCCCATGATGCAGCGACTCGGCCCCTCCCACTCTCCCTCTTCCCCTCCTACTCCTGACCCCCATTACAGGCTGAAGCTCCGCTGCAGGTACTCTCTACTCCCTCCCAGGCCTGGTCCGTTTTCCCAACCTGGCCAGCAGGGGGCGGTTAGGGGGAGCTGGGACAGCTCGTTTGGGGCTGGCCAGGCGAGGAGAGTCTCTAGTAGGGCATGGAACCGGCCTCTGCTCAGACACAGTGTACACCATCCATGCTGGGGAGGGGGGGGGGGGGGCTGTGCTTGTCTTCATCCTGCACTCAGTAGGTCAGCGGTAGGGACATTGTATTTCTCTTCACCAGGAATCCTTTAGTCATGTCCGTGGCAGAAGTGGTGCACCCTTTTAACGGGGCATCAGAGCAGCCCAGGGGGCAATTGCCCCCCTGACCCTGGCCCAGTCCTCCCCTGATTCATGGCATGGTTAAATGTAACAGTTTTGAAAAACTGTTTAAACAGTTGGGTTTAGCTCTGCTCATACTACTCAATGCCACACAATTGTTATTGATTTCCTCCCAATTGGCATTGATAGGTCATCTGAAACCATCAGAGGACTTCTGGTGCTGAAAACTGATTGAAAGTAATTATTGCTTTAGATTCATGTGTGCTCAATTAAATTAAGTCACCATGCAGGCAAAGAGAGAACATATTAACAGTATCGGGACAAGGTTATCCAGAGCCCTGGGCGAATATATCAAATTGTGCCCCCCCCCCTCACCAATCTGAATGCTTACTCCCTAAGCATAAATTCCCCCCTCTTCCCAATACAAATCCACCCCTGCTAAAATCCCCTTCCCAGCATGAATCTTTGCCCCACCCAACCCGCCCAGCTCAAATCCTCTCATTTCCTATATGCCCCCAGCACAAAATCACCCCCCCCCAGCCAAAAAAAATATCTCCCCTGCTAGTATAATTCCTCTACCATTCAAATTTCCCCTGTGAACAAATACCCCCCCTCCCGGCACAAATTTTCATCCTAGCTCAAATCCCCCCAAATTTTCCCTCCTAGCACAAATACCCCCAATTATCCCTGCTAGCACAACCCCCCCCCCCCCCCAAAAAAAAATCCCCTCCTAGCAAAAATCTCCTCTCCTCTACCATATTAAAATTTCGAGCACAAACCCACAAAATTCCCCCTCCTAGCACAAATCTTCTTCCCACTCCCAACACAAATCACCACCCCTATCACACCTGCCCATATTTCCCCTCATAGAACAATTCTTATCCCCTGCCGCCACCCAAATTCCCCCTCCCAACACAAATCCCCTCCCCACTACCCCCTTGCGGTGCGCCCCCCACCTTACATGACACCACAGTGCCCATTGCAGCTGCCCCTCCTACCCACCCCTTGTCCTGGCCCTGCATACAGTATGAGCTTGCAATATATGCAGCAGTGGTAAACATTAGACCAGCACGCAGTATTCCTATTCATAGATGTAACATGTGCAGCTATCACATAAAGTAGAGCAAAAAGGGTGCCTGTGCCTGTTTTGCTAAAACATATGGGCTTATTTGACCTGAGAGTGCAGTTATACCTTTCAGAAACATACTAATCAAACAAGACAAAGGTTCGGGAATGAAATACATCAGGGAACACCTTTGAAGACATAGTAACTTCATCCCTATAATATCAAGAGGTTTATATTGCATTTCAAAATGTTTGATGTGGTTATGTCCTATTAGATCAGTTGGTCTTCTGCATTGCTTTTCATGTCCACTTCACACCTTTAAAATCCATTTATATCTCTTTGTGGTGAGCTGTTTTTGTGGTTTCTGTTCACAAGCTGTCCAATGCTATTTTCAAGTTGTACTTTGATGTTTTTATTTTATTGTACCTGTAAAGTGGCAGAGTATTCCTCAGCAATGTGAAGATAGCAAAAATAAAGCCAAATTTCCAGGATTTCTGATATATACAGTATCTCACAAAAGTGAGTACACCCCTCACATTTTTTAAAAAATATTATATTATATCTTCTCATGTGACAACACTGAAGAAATGACACTTTGCTACAATATAAAGTAGTGAGTGTACAGCTTGTATAACAGTGTAAATTTGCTGTTCCCTCAAAATAACTCAACACACAGCCATTAATGTTTAAACTGCTGGCAACAAAAGTGAGTACACCCCTAAGTGAAAATGGCCAAATTGGGCCCAACTTGTCAATATTTTGTGTGGCCACCATTATTTTCCAGCTCTGCCTTAACTCTCTTGGGCATGGAGTTCACCAGAGCTTCACAGGTTGCCACTGGAGTCGTCTCCCACTCCTCCATGACCACATCACGAAGCTGGTGGAAGTTAGAGACCCTGCGCTCCTCCATTTTCAGTTTGAGGATGCCCCAAAGATGCTCAATAGGGTTTAGGTCTGCTTGGCCAGTCCATCACCTTTACCCTCAGCTTCTTTAGAAGGCAGTGGCCACCTTGGAGGTGTGTCTGGGGTCGTTATAATGTTGTAATACTGCCCTGCCGCCCAGTCTCTAAAGAGAGGAGATCGTGTACTGCTTCAGTATGTCATAGTACATGTTGGCATTCATGGTTCCCTCAATGAACTGTAGCTCCCCATCGTCGGCAGCACTCATGCAGCCCCAGATCTTGACACTCCCACCACCATGCTTGACTGTAGGCAAGACACACTTGTCTTTGTACTCCTCATCTATTTGCCGCTACACACAATTGACACCATCTGAATCAAACAAGTTTATCTTGGTCTCATCAGTAGTTTACAGTAGGTAGGTAGGTTCCAGTAATCCATGTCCTTAGTCTGCTTGTCTTCAGCAAACTGTTTGCGGGCTTTCTTGTGCATCATCTTTAGAAGAGGCTTCCTTCTGGGACGACAGCCATGCAGACCAATTTGATGCAGTGTGCAACGTATGGTCTGATCACTGACAGGCTGACCCCCCACCCCTTCAACCTCTGCAGCAATGCTGGCAGCACTCATACGTCTATTTTCCAAAGATAACCTCTGAATATGACACTAAGCACATGCACTCAACTTCTTTGGCTGACCATGGCGAGGCCTGTTCTGAGTGGAAACCTGTCCTGGTAAACAGCTGTATGGTCTTGGTCACCGTGCTGCAGCTCAGTTTCAGGGTCTTGGCAATCTTCTTATAGCCTAGGCCATCTTTATGTAGAGCAACAATTTATTTTTTTCAGATCCTCAGAGAGTTCTTTGCCATGCGGTGCCATGTTGAATTTCCAGTGACCAGTATGAGAAAGTGAGAGCGATAACACCAAATTTAACACACCTGCTCCCCATTCACACATGAGACCTTGTAACACTAACGAGTCACATGACACGAGGGAGGAAAAATGGCTAATTTGGCCCAATTTGGACATTTTCACTTAGGGGTGTACTCACTTTTTTTGCCAGTGGTTTAGACATTAATGTCTGTGTGTTAAGTTATCTTTAGGGGACAGCTAATTTACACTGTTATACAAACTATACACTCACTACTTTACGTTGTAGCAAGTGTAAATTCTTCAGTGTTGTCACACGAAAAGATGAAATAGAATTTACATTTACAAAAATGTGAGGGGTGTACTCACTTTTGTGAGATACTGTACTTTTGTAGAAAAGATGTCTAGGTATGCAGATTCTGACAGGTTCTAAAGATTTGAACCTTTTTTGTTCTGCGAAAGTTCTGTTTTACATTTTTGTACAGGAAATGTATCTGCCCATCATGGGTGTTCACTGTGTATAGAGCAGCCTTTTTGAACCAGGGTGTCTTCAGGCGTGCCTTGGCAAAATGCCTAATGTGGCATTGCCTCCATAGGGGTCGCTGAGTATAGATTTTCCTGGGTCTCCCTCTGATTTTTCTGCAGCCAGTTGCTTGGGTATTTTCACTCGACCAGGTGCACACTCATCCGCTCGTTATCCAATTTATTGGTAGAACTTGGATAGGAGAAGGGATTGGTGGGATACTCCAACTTTACCAATGTACAGATTAGGACAACTCTCACTTGGCCTCACTTGGTTGAACTGAATAGCAGACTCTCAGCTGAACAATATAGAATTTGTATGGAAATAAAGTCTTTTGCTCCCTCTGGCAGCAGACTCAATGACTCCTGATTCTTTGGAACACTAACCAGTATCCCCTTTAGCTGGCACCCGTCCGCTGACTTACTAGCTTGAAGGAATGGCCCTCACAGAACAGGCCGCTAGACGTAGGTCTGTACTCACAGTAGCAAGGAACAGATCCTTCTAGGTGTGTCTCCCTCCCAGTCAGCTCTACAGGACATCTGGATTGCATCTTCTGCAACTCTGGCCCTTAGGTTGACTACCTGAGGCCGCATGGCAGCCTGTACAGAGGAGGGATAGCTACCCCTCTTCCCCCAAGACCCCGTGCACATGTGCTCTCTTGGTATATATAGTCACCCAGAATGCCTTGAGGCACCTACCTCTGCCATGGCCAGGGCTGTATCTACACCCATGCTCACATTTGTCAGGTTTCCTTCCACTGTCCAATGTGCCCCTTACTTTTGGACCAGTGTGAAACCGGCAGACAACATGAGCAGCATCTGATCACACTGAGCAGACCCTAGTAAAAGACCACTGCTCCTTGTTAGGCAGAGAGTACTTACATTTGCCTGACAGTCCTCCTGTTAAGCAGGGAAACCCAAAAATGATGCACTCTGTAGCACCTACCTAGGAGGGTGCTACACTAAAATAAAAATGCCCCAAAATTGTATACAAGCCAGCAAATGGATGAAGCCTGCCTTTTAGTTACACAAAGGCATAGGATTTCATTGTGCACCTTTACGACCTTCTAGCTGCTGGCGTCCTAACAACCAATGACCCTCCCCTGCCCCTCTATGTCAGCGCTGGGGTCACATTAGCTGAGTGATGGAGAAAAACTGAGGGAGAAGAGAAACGTTGGAATACTAGTCAGTATGCAAAAGTCGGATTTGGAAGGATAAATCACCTCTAACGTTGGGTGTCCTATGTGTGTGGATGTTGATGTATTATATAAAACTATTAGAATAGTTTTTACATTGTAGAATGGGGTGCCTCGAGAATTTTAGAGGGTGCCTTGGCTGAAAAAATGTTCAGAAACACTGGTTTGGAGTACAAAGGTTCAACAAAGCTGACAATTTAGATAGAGGCCTAGCTTGGACTATGTAGAGATGTGTCACGATCCTTGCCAGAATAGGCACAATGTTCATAAACAATTTTATGTTTTTAGACCACAGTTTTTGCAGATTACCCTACATTGATTGATCTAGAAAAAGAAAATAGCTAAAATGGATTTCCTGTACAGTTGCAGCCATTAGACTTTTAAAGTGGAAGAAAAGCCTAATTATAACTATTCTAACTATAACTAAAATTGTTCCATCCCTTCTCCCACCTATCCTGCCTACCCTGTATAAAAGAGATGCATGTACTTATCTATTTTTAATCTGCTCTGGTCTGGTCTGTGTAAGGGAACACTCAATAACGCCTGTGAATTCCCGGAGCTGTGACATCACTCATAGGCTCCCATAGCCTAGCCGTTATTGGTGCTCCCTCTTCTTCCCTGCAGCAGCCGCCACTGACACAGGGGAGCCGGAGCTGCCGGATCACATGACCGGACTGAAGTGGATTAAATGAAGGTAAGTACATAGATATTTTTTTACACAAAAAAATCAGAAAAGGTAGGAGGAGGGGGGAGGGAGCCATAGTTAAGCTTTTCTTGAACTTTATGGGGGGACAGACTTGCGAGTATAATCCAACCACCCTACAGGACAACAGAACTGCTAGCTCCACGCAATAATAGACGGTAGCAGCAGAAGCAATTATGCCAACCAATAGATCCAATAGATCCAAAACTCATTGTGCAGGGGTTCTATAGACCTGGGATTGTCACATTATCCAGATGACTGTCATCTTTATTTATTAGTAACTTATTTAAAGTGTATGTCATCTATGGCCAAATAAGTTTGAGGTAGAAACTCTGCCACATTTTTTTTTTTCATTGGAGAGATTTTATTCCCCTCCCTGTCCAAAATAGGGATGTGCATGACAGAAAAATGTGTTTTGTGTCAGATTTGTTAATTTTTTTCATAAATTCATTATATTCAAATCAAATTTGAGTTAAAAAATTAATTTGAATTCAAAATGGAAACATATTGCAATAAAAACAGTTGGGTATAAAAGTGAAATAAGATTATTCCTATTTAGGCTGCTTTAAAAAAATAGAATGGAATAAAACAGAATAGAATAGAACATAAAGGAATAGAATAGAGTAAAACAGAATATATAAGAATAGAAAATAAAAAAAATAGAATAGAATAGGAAATATGATATTCTATTCTATTCTATTCTATTCTATAAAGCAGCCTAAGTAGGACTCATCATCTTATTTCACTTTGATACCTTACTATATTTATTGCAATATGTTTGCATTTTAAATTCATTTTTTATTTCAAATTAGGATAATTCTTTTCATTATAATATATTTTGTATTCATTGAAGTTTGTTACTATTGTGATTCGGAAATTCGGATACATCCGAACACCGAAAAGTTTGTCCGAATTTGTAAAAAAAACGGATCACACATGTCTAGTCCCAAAGACACAAGTGGAAGTGAATTTAACCCATTTATGCCTGAGGTTGAAATTTTTTTTTAATTTGTGCAAAAATGTATATGTAAGCTAGAGCAGTAGGTTATAAATTACAACCACATCACTGCTGTTCTAGTATTGGAACATGAGGCATTAATGGGTTAAGCCTCTCTAAAAGGAGAAGTAATATCCACTTAGTTGTCACCTATAAGGTGTCCCCATATGAAGACTTCCCCTTACCTTCTGGTCTGGTGACAGCTGTAAAGGTTTCCATTTCCAACCTTTTCTCACAATCCAAGAGAAATAGAGAGGGGGAATCTCTGAAGCGGGAATAGAGACAGTAATAAAATATAGAATACTGGCTATAGATAGATTGACTTTAAGAAGAGAAAATGAGAGATGAGCAGTCATGCAGTGAATGATGAATGTAAGGTACATGTTAGGTAATAATGAGATCTGCCAATGGTATGGGCAGGTGGACATGAATGGTTATGATTTCTGTTTATATGGCAAGTTTTATTTGCAGTCAAAGTGGATTTCCAGAAATATGTGAAATTCCTATGTTCATCAGTACTGCTCTTGCTGTAACATGAAGGGTTTACTTCACCGTACCTGTTGGGTTTACAGAGAGAGGTAGCTGCAATTTCCAAATTTACATGGACAGCCACAGGGGTATTGCAGCATTGTGATTCTCTATATTGACAGGTCAAACTTCAGCCCACCAAGCAATGTTAGCAATAAAGGTCCAGCTATTCTTCTATTTCTTGGAAATCCATAAAATATACAGTGGGTACGGAAAGTATTCAGACCCCCTTACATTTTTCACTCTTTGTTATATTGCAGCCATTTGCTAAAATCATTTAAGTTCATTCTTCTTACTCATGAATGTACACACAGCTCCCCATATTGACGGAAAAACACAGAATTGTTGACATTGTTGCAGATTTATTAAAAAAGAAAAACTGAAATATCACATGGTCCTAAGTATTCAGACCCTTTGCTGTGACACTCATATATTTAACTCAGGTGCTTTCCATTTCTTCTGATCATCCTTGAGATGGTTCTACACCTTCATTTGAGTCCAGCTGTGTTTGATTATACTGATTGGACTTGATTAGGAAAGCCACACACCTGTCTATATAAGACCTTCCAGATCACAATGCATGTCAGAGCAAATGAGAATCATGAGGTCAAAGGAACTGCCTGAAGAGCTCAGAGACAGAATTGTGGCAAGGCACAGATCTGGCCAAGGTTACAAAAAGATTTCTGCTGCACTTAAGGTTCCTAAGAGCACAGTGGCCTCCATAATCCTCAAATGGAAGACGTTTGGGACGACCAGAACCCTTCCTAGAGCTGGCCGTCCGGTCAAACTGAGCTATCGGGGGAGAAGAGCCTTGGTGAGAGAGGTAAAGAAGAACCCAAAGATCACTGTGGCTGAGCTCCAGAGATGCAGTCATGAGATGGGAGAAAGTTGTAGAAAGTCAACCATCACTGCAGCCCTCCACCAGTCGGGGCTTTATGGCAGAGTGGCCCGACGGAAGCCTCTCCTCAGTGTAAGACACATGAAAGCCCGCATGAAGTTTGCTAAAAAACACCTGAAGGACTCCAAGATGGTGAGAAATAGGATTCTCTGGTCTGATGAGACCAAAATAGAACTTTTTGGCCTTAATTCTAAGCGGTATGTGTGGCGAAAACCAGGCACTGCTCATCACCTGTCCAATACAGTCCCAACAGTGAAGCATGGTGGTGGCAGCATCATGCTGTGGGGGTGTTTTTCAGCTGCAGGGACAGGACGACTGGTTGCAATCGAGGGAAAGATGAATGCGGCCAAGTACAGGGATATCCTGGACAAAAACCTTCTCCAGAGTGCTCTGGACCTCAGACTGGGCCGAAGGTTTACCTTCCAACAAGACAATAACCCTAAGCACACAGCTAAAATAACGAAGGAGTGGCTTCACAACAACTCCGTGACTGTTCTTGAATGGCCCAGCCAGAGCCCTGACTTAAACCCAATTGAGCATCTCTGGAGAGACCTAAAAATGGCTGTCCACCAACGTTTACCATCCAACCTGACAGAACTGGAGAGGATCTGCAAGGAGGAATGGCAGAGGATCCCCAAATCCAGGTGTGAAAGACTTGTTGCATCTTTCCCAAAAAGACTCCTGGCTGTATTAGATCAAAAGGGGGCTTCTACTAAATACTGAGCAAAGGGTCTGAATACTTAGGACCATGTGATATTTCAGTTTTTCTTTTTTAATAAATCTGCAACAATGTCAACAATTCTGTGTTTTTCTGTCAGTATGGGGTGCTATGTGTACATTCATGAGGAAGAAGAATGAACTTAAATGATTTTAGCAAATGGCTGCAATATAACAAAGAGTGAAAAATTTAAGGGGGTCTGAATACTTTCCGTACCCACTGTATAATATACACTATATAATAATAATAATTTTTACTGACGTCTATATTTTCTGTTATGATTAATTAAAATATTAATGCAAGGGTATAAAATTACACTGTTTATTTATGTTTTTTTAAACAAAGGATGATGGATTTTTTAAACAGAGAGCACTGCATACATTGTGCAGGGTATATTCCAGGTCTCAAAGAAAAGATGAGACACTGGAGATTGGAGATTTTGGTGTGCCCAAACAAAAAACTAACAATGGCTAAAAACCATAAATTAAAAAAAACATACATTTTTAATTGGTAATACAATTACAATATCACACAAAAACATAATCCATTAAAATTCCTTTATATATGCATATAAAAATACAGTACACATATTAAGATATTAGATGAACTCCGAAAGAAGTACAGATCAACGCATTTCACCAACAATACTGGCTTCTTCAGGATCCAACTTCTGTTTTGTGTAAGCCTCCACAAACCAACCACAAACCATAGATGCAAAGAACATCTTATTATCATAGGTCTTGGAAGGGCAGGGGGGCATTAGGTATAGATGGTAAATGTGGTGTTGAATCTGGATGTTGAGAATCTAAATAAAGACATTGAAAAGGGATCAAAAAATAGAACCAATTCAATCTCTCCAACAGGATGAGACTTCAAATAATAAGCCCCGAATAAACCCAGGGTCAAATTTAACACAGACATCCAGTGTTAGACATCCATGACCCAGCAGTAAACCCCACATTCAGGAAAGGTCCCTCACTTTCCCTATCCAAAATGACTTGTCATTTCTTTCAGCACTGCATACATTGTTTATGTTTAGAATTCTCTCTAATTGAAATGCCATAGCTCCATTGAAATACTGTATCTGCAACAATCCGCCTTTTCTATTGGAGGAGAGCACGTTGTAAAGTGTTATTATTCTGTTAATTACTATTTTGCATAAATGGATTATGGCAATAAATTTATTTGACATGCATTGTTTTTATGCATATTTTTGGAAAAAATTTCAATTATGATTGATAATAATGTCATTAATCCCTTAACAGGGGGTTTGTGATAAGTTACCATTGGTTGCAACACGTTATACTGTTTATGTGTGAATGTTATCTTAGTATTTGTTACTATTTTGCCTTGAAGAAGGGACCCTGCAAAATATTCGTATAGACTTTGTGACATTATGCTTTCATGATAAAATAGTTCATAGAATGCTTTGGAATGCTAGCAACTTTCTACATTTGACTTTTTAACGTCACTTATCTATTGGCACCCACCACCTCAGTTGGTCGCATACAGAATGGACTGTAGCTCACACAAGGACTGTATAACAGGGAAGGGGATGCCATTACCTTTCAAGCCAGGGTGGCGCTTTGTGTGGTGCAACTATCATGCAAACCGGGTCTGATACCTTCCTTTGTGGGGACTTATAAACCATACATGGCTATTTTTTACCTCTAGTCCATACAATGAATCGTTAGTCACTTCCTACCACTTTTAACACCAGAATGTATATACTGTTCTTGCAACTGGTGAGATACTTTGCTTAATTCCCACCTTGCCTTGCATTCTATGGCTATATCAATTAGAAGGTTATTTTCTAGTCCCCTGTGTCCACCAGGGGGAGTACTACATTTGGCGGGGATGCTCTGCTGCATTGGACGCCTGATGTACCGTTATTGAGCGACTATACGAATCATCCTCCTGAAGAAGCGGGTCATTACCGGCGAAACATGTTGAGGACTGTAAACACTCAATTTTGGAAGGTTCTATGTTATGCCTTTTGAATGTACATAATCTTTACCGTCTGTAATGGATATTTACCCTTGTTTGGCCATATCTATATGTTGTTTTTTTTTGGTGAAAGTAATGTTTTGGATATGCATTTCATTTTTCAAATTTTTATCCAATTATGTGTCAAATAAAATGTATATATTTTTATACCTTCTGTGTATATCTATGTGTCTAAGGTACCTAGAAATTCCTGTTTCATCTTTTGGAGACTTGATAGTTGGGGAACTAATCTCCTGCCCCCCCCCCCAGGGGCAGACTGGTAACATTCTGCCCAGGGGGCAAGTACAAACCAGAGGCCCATGGTGCAGTGACTTGGCCCCCCCCTCCCACTCTCCCTCTTCCCGTCCTCCTCCTGAACCCCATTCCAAGCTTAAGCCCTGCCCCAGGTATTCTCCACTCACCAGCTGAATCCGCGTTCCAACCTGGCCAGCAGGGGGCGGTTGGGGGGAACTGGGACAGCTTTGGTTGGGGCTGGCCAGGGGATGAGAGTCTCCAGTGGGGCATGGAACCGGCCTCTGCTCAGACACAGTTTACACCATCCATGCTGGGGGGGGGCCTGCACTCTGTCCTTGTCTTCACCCCACACTCAGTAGGTCAGTGGTGGAGACTTTTTACTTCTCTTTACCAGGAATTCTTTAGGCATGTCTGTAGCAGAAGTGGTGCAGCCTTCTTACAGGACATCAGAGCGGCCCAGGGGCCCCCCTGCCCCCTGGCCCACTCCTCCCCTGCCCCCCCCCCCCCTTTTTTGTGTAAAAAAAATTGTGGGATGTTGGTACCAGTATTTATATTTTACCCAAGTGGCTCTTCCAATATTTTAGGGAAGGGGATGAGTTACCCCTATAATTCAGTTTGTAAATGGTTGCCAATTTGAGCTACTAAGCAGTGTAAACAGCATATCGTTTTTAACAGAGCAGTTAAAATTAGTCTGGTAAACATGTAGAAAGGAGCCTTGTGTTCCACATGCTAACTAGTAAAATATCTATGAAACTTGACCAAAATGAAAAAGAACTTTGAACTGCATTTTTTTTTTAAAATAAAGAACATAATGAATCAAGAAGATATATTGAAAAAGAAAACATTCCCTGTTAAACTGTAATTTAACATGACGGTTGTTCTTGAAAAAGCATGCCTGTTTTAGATGGGCTTGATGAGAGACATAGTGATAATACTGTAATAGAAATCTCAACAAGTGTATTTTTTTATGCTTCTGTTTTCTCACAGGAGGTTGTGCTTATTGTACTTTTAAAGTTCCTGAAAGACATCAGAGCGTATCACATATCTGGAGTCCCGTCTGTTATGTTGTTTGCCTCAAAACTGCTATGCAATTAAAACTGCTCTGACGTCTTCCCATTTTTTTCGTTTAAGCTTCTGAGAGCCAAGAGTGGGATTATGTAATGGTGACAATTGATTGTGTGTCACACACCCCATCACTCATCAGATGAATTTGCTGTGGAACCTAAATGAACTTAGAAACGTGCATCTTGCCCCAAGGGACAGAGAAGAAAGACAAGGCGATACAGAGTATGTTTTGTTAAGGAAAAGGAAGATCAGCCATCAGATGTTCTTCTGCTCCAGGGCTCTCAGCAATGCATACAGTCCAATTTAAATAAAATGCTGCCACTTATAGGTATTGTGTATATTTTACCATATTCATTATTTTATTTAATAGGCTAAAGCAGGGTGGTGTGACCTGAAATAAAATGTGTTCTTGCCCTTAAAATGACCCAGAGGTAGGAGAACAGATATGGGTCGTAAAATCTGCCAGGTTTTACGTGATAGACCTATTGGCTAAATCGTAAAAACGGATTAGAATGGTTACAAAGTGAAATACACTAGAATGCAAACTTAGGCCTTGCCAAGGAGAGACACAAAAGCTACGCACTTAAAGGAAAATGTCTTGGCTTTTAATGATAGGACAGATACCAGCCATTACATAGAGAGGTTGCCCCAGGGCAGTAATATTTTTGTAACCGACATGTTGATATTCCTCATCAGAAGTTATTTCCTAGAATTTTTTTTTAAGTGTCAATATTTGTACTTCTGAAGGAACCTTTTTTTTATACACAGTTTAAGTGGATCAGTAAAACATAAAAATGTGGTGAAGGCAGTGTGTTTAGAGTAGCAGTAACTGTCTAACCCAGTACACGTGTTCATTGTTTGTGCATTAAATCTTTCTAGCAACTAGTAGGCAATGAGGCTGATTTACTGAAGAAGTTGAGACTCTTTACACAATAAATTGTTAGACTATTAACTAAAATTATCCAAATATGTGAAAAACAACATTACGTTTTTTCTTATTTCATCTGCACCTATTTGAGTATTTAACGTGAACAGGAATTTGCTATTTTTACATAATTGGGTAATTGAAGTATATCATTTTTTCTGTGAACATTCTTAGTTCCTTTAGTAAATTAGCTTCGAAGTGTAGAAATATTCATGTCGTTTGCTAACTAGCATGACCATCAGTGTTGTTTATTTATAATATTTGTTTATTTTTTTATTGTATTATTTATAATAATTGTTTTTTTTTATAATAAAGTTGTTGGAATTTTATTTAGAAGGTTACATACACTGGATGTTTACAAGAATGTATGAATATTTAAAACAAAACATAAATGTAGAAAATGTAAATTCATACATATATCAAAACTGTGACAATCGGCCTCAGACTAGCGCTCCTCTATAACTCTGTGTGTGTAAGGGGGGCAGTTTATCACTGCTCTCTCGCCCACTGATCATTATTATCCAGATCGGCTCCAGACCAATTTTTTTTATTTTTCGCATGCATGTAAAAAATCCAAAATTTTGGACAATAAAATTACTTACTTATTAATTACCCCAGAACATTATATATTTTCTGTAAGCAGGGGCCCTTTAAATTAAAAAGGGGATAGTTGCAAATTTTTGTTTCACATGATCTTTTTGCAACTGTTTAATAAACATACATTTTCAGGAAAATATATAATAAATTGAATTTTAGTGCAAAACCACACCATATAATACCAATTTTTGGTAAAATATAAAACATTTGTTTTCATTGAGTAAATACATACCAAACATTCCATGTCTTACAATTGTGTGTGCCAGCGATATCGCCAATAATGATGGTGCTGGAAAATCCCCATAGGTGACAATTTAAAAGCCTTCACAACTCATCAGGTTAGAGTTAACTAGGTGCTAGAATTATTGTTCTCACTCAGACGTTTGCGGCGATATGTCACACGTATCGTGCGGTCTACATGCATGTGCACACACTGTCCAAAGGCACTACAAAATGGCTTAATTCGTGGACTATAAATTTGTGGACTAGCATTCTGCATTGGAATCCATAGGCTTTTCTGGCTCTCCTTCTGCTGACTGGAGGGGATAGTGCAACACAACATTTACCATAACAGCACTGTGAAAGTAAACTGATCGTAAAGAGGGAATGTCTCCTTTGCCATGTTTCTGTAGTCCAAACATCTGGCTACACTAGATACACTACATACTTTATTCCTTTTTGTATTATTTTATTTAAAACGTAATTACCACTTAAACTTGGCGTGAACTTTAGCAGGGGTTCCTGAGACATGAAAATTATTTCAAGGGTTCCTCTGTATGGAAAAGCTTGGGAAATAATGGGCTATACAGTATGCTGCACCCTTTTCTGAAAGCAATTCCTTAAAGGAAAATTTCACATTAGGTCTTGTACCTGGCTATTATTATTATTATCCAGCATTTATAAAGTGCCAACAACTTGCACAGCATTTTTTTAAATTAAGAGAGTCAGCTTAGTTCTTGGAAGAATAAAAATGGCAATAGTTTTTTTCTTTTTTTTTTTTTTGTGTGTACACTTTCCTGTGTGCTCCTGCCCTGTAAATTGTGCAAAAAAGCTGTTCCTGGATTGTTATGCTGAGATTCATGCCTCTTTCCCATGGCATTTGATACTAATCTCCCATGAAAACACACATGTAAGGGGTTATTATTTTTGGTATTTTTTTATGCTCAGGGCTGGTGCAAGGATTTTTGACACCCTAGACGAAACCTCATTTTACTGCCCCCCCCCCCCCCAGCTCAACCCCTGATTCGGCGGCGCTTCTTAACTTATATTCACTTATTTCTCCAGCTGTGGTCCGCAGGCCCGCACCTGTGCTTCTGGACCCAACCTGAAGACAAATAGTGGCAGCCCTGGCTCACTTCCTTATGCCAGCCATGGTCCACAGGTAGATGGATAGGCTAGGGTAGCAAATGGACAGGCTAGGGTAGTACATGGATAGGCTAGGGTAGTATATGGACAGGCCAGGGTAGTAAATAGATAGGCTAGGGTAGCAAATGGACAGGCTAGGGTAATAAATGGACAGGGATCAGTCCCAGGCAGACGGAGGCCTACTACCTATGTGTGCCAGTCATGGGGCAGTGAGGAGTGCTGGCTCCCCGAAGGGAAGCAGACACTTCTAGCTGTAGAGTGCCCCCTGCAGCCGGTGTGGAGTTGGGGCCTTGGAGGTGTGTGTGTGGGAGGGGAGGCTGGTACCTGTACATGCATCACAGGGGATCCACTGTGGGAGATCATCAGCTGTCATCAACACGGCTCACTCAGCTGCCATTACCTGTGATGCTGGCATCCACCATCTGCCCACCTGGACGGAGGGAGACACAAAGTATCTTGCGATCAGAAGTTCCATGGTGTCACGCTCCCCCCAGGGCACTGAGCAGGCTAGTGCATCACCGCGGCTCCCCCCCCCCCCAGCCTGGATGGATCTGGGATGGGATTGGGCTGGTGTATGGAGCCCGTATGGGATCAGGGGATAAATTAAGCCAGGATGGGATCATGGGAATAGATGGAGCCGGGATGGGATTGGGGGAATGAATGGAGCTGGGATGGGATTGGAGTGTTGGATAGAGCCAGGATGGGATTGGGGGATAGATGAGGCCAGGATGGTATCAGGGTGATGGATGGAGCTGGGATGGGATCAGAGTGGTGGATGGAGCCGGGATGGGATCGGGGGGTGATGGATGGAGCTAGGATGGGTTTAGGGGGAATGACGGAACCTGGGTGGGATAAGGGGGAAGGATGGAGCCGGGATGGGTTCGGGGGAATGTTTGGAGCTGGGATGGGATCCAGGATTGATGGATTGTTGCAGGGGATGCCTGAAATCTGCCTTGTATCTTAGACAGACTCCTGGGAAAAACAGTGAGCTAATCACACAAGGAGGAAATTATTTTTTAGATTCTGGAGGGTGGTCAGTACACATTTTGTGTACAGAACAACTCCAGGTAGCCATATTGCATTGCATTTTCAGAAAATTGCAGAATAAAAAGAACAGGTAATTTTTAACAACATTCAATCACAATATGACTTGTGTCGCAATTGTATATGCTATATTATTTTTTCTTTATTTGCTATTTTTTTTTCTCCACTAAAGTGAAGTTACCCTTTAAACTTTATTTAAGTGAGACACAGCCCCATAGAAGTGTTTTTTTCTTTCTTCTGTATTCTTTTTTGAAGTGGGACACTGACCAATAGAAGTCTATGGGGCTGTAATGCACAGGCATACAAAACAGTCTCGGCGGGTGACTACCATAAATTAAGGGCGCAGTAGGGTCCGCATTTTTATATTTGTGGAGTATTTTGTAGAGAGGCTCTGAGTGTAGCCGGTCCCCAATACCATCTTAATTAACCACTCCCCCCAAAAGGTTCTCAGGTTCTCATGGCATGAGTAGATTGGCATTTATGCATGTATATACTAAGTTGAAGGAGCCTCTGCTGATAGGCTCTGAGGAAGAAGGAGAATCTTTCGAAATGCGTCAGCCAACAGGGTCCCTTTGCATGGTTCCCCCTGCAGTCTGTAAACTGTTGATTCCTTGGCTTTCGAGCTACAGAGGAGAAATGTGGGATAATGCGCTAGGCTGGTGTACTCTTTTTCTTTCCATTTTCGAATGCACAGGTATAGCCAGGATGTAAACAATCAACATTGCCCAGAGCTCCCTTCTGTGTTTTTTTTTTTTTTTTTGGGCTTTCTTTTAAGCGTTTTTTTTTTAACCTGTATTCAAGTAGGACATAGCCCCATATAAATTGTTTTTTTTTTTGTTCTTTTCCTCTTTATAACAATATTTAAGCAGGACACAGCCCAACAGAAGTGGGTATTTCCTTTTTTTTTTTTAAATCCCTATATAACCACTTCTGGACCGTAAGGTTTTACCCCTTAATGACCAGGCCATTTTTTGCGATTTGGCACTGCGTTACTTTATCAGATAATTGCACGGTTGTGCAATGCTGTACCCACCTAAAATTGATGTCCTTTTTCCCCACAAATAGAGCTTTCTTTTGGTGGTATTTGATCACCTGTGCGATTTTTATTTTTTGCGCTATAAACAAAAAAGGAGCGACAATTCAGAAAAAAAAAACTATATTTTTCACATTCGGCTATATAACATTCCCAATAGAAAAAAATGTAAAAATCAAATTTTTTTCATCATTTTAGGCCAATTTGTATTCTGCTACATATTTTTGGTAAAAAAAAAATCACAGTAAGCGTAATTTGATTGGTTTGCGCAAAAGTTATCGTGTCTACAAACTAGGGGAAAATAATTTTTACTAGTAATGGCGGCGATCTGCGATTTTTAGCGGGACTGCGATGTTGCGGCAGACAGATCGGACCCCTAACTGCCATTTTTGCCATTTTTGGGGGACCAGTGACAATACTACAATAATCAGTGCTAAAAATATGCACTGTTACTGTAATAATGACACTGGCAGGGAAGGGGTTAACTCAAAAGGTTAAGTGTGAGCCTAAGGGTTGTTTTCTAACTGTGAGACGGAGGGACTTGTGGAATCATCAACACAGAGACCTGTATTCCTAAATAGGAGGATCACAGGCGCTCTGTGTTCATTCCAGAGAGAGCAACGGTCTGCTGTGTTTACAACAGCAGACCGTCATTCTTTCTCCATGGGGAGCGATCGCGGGTGCCCGGCACCATGTGCGGCCACCGACCCGTGGATCGGCTTTCCCGCTGCCTAATGGTGGCACGCCCCCAGGAGCCTCCCCTGCGAACCGACATACCTATACGTCGGTTTGCGCAGCCGAGCCAGCCTGCCGTAGTACATCTGCAGCTGGTGGTCGGCAAGTGGTTATACAGGGCCCGTCCCACAGAAGAGTTTTTCCTTTTTTAACTTTATTGAAGCAGGATACAGACCCATAGAGGTTTTTTTTTTTTTTTTTTTAAACCTTTATTTAAGCAGGAAACTAGTATTAGTGTATAGTAAAGGTGTTTTTTTTTTTTTACATTTTTTTTTTAAACTCTTAGAAGAGTTTTTCTTTTCTTAAACTCTAGTTAAACAGGACAACGTTCCATGGAGGAGCATTTGTTTTCTTTCTTTATATCTAGGCATTTCCAGGATGTAAATAATCAATGCTTCCCCCTGCAGGTAATCACATTACCTGTTCTTCCACTAACCTCTGTGCCTCAATGCCTCTCTTCTGCACTGAGACATCCCCATTTTCTAAAATCCCTTCAGTCTTACACATTATATTCTGTTCCTCCAAAATAAGCAGTTTAGTTTTTCACTGCCTGAAACTGATAGTAATGAAGAGCACATTTGAATATGGCTAGGTAGGCTTAATAGGTCCCCTAAGAAAAGGTGCCCTGTTGCGCCTACAACCTCTGTTTACTATCTGTTTAGGATTTGCTAACAGGGTGACAGATCTTTTTGTTGGCTAGTAATGTGGAACACACTTGCCCAGGTTCACCTTCCCAGGAGTTTGGCGAATCCTGTTTAAAATTCAGTGAACCCGAACCAATAAACCCAATATTAGTGTAAATGGATAGAGGAGTGGGGACAAAACATTTTAGTCAATTTTCACTAACATAATAAGTAATAAGCAAGCTATTTTCAAAAAAACAATGGAAAGCTAGGCACTGTGATGGGAAACAGGTCCAATAAAAAAATATATTTTTTAAAATCCTGTTTGGGGCAAAAGTTTCCTCTTCATATGCATTCAATGGTGACAAAAACACAAATCCCTTAAAATACATGTTTGGGGGAACGGTGCAGAACAGCATGCTTTTTTCAGACGGCCTCAGCAACAGCTTTCTTTAGTATATATATTATATTTAGTGTGTATATTTGGCTTTTTTTCTTTTACAGTAAGTTTGGCTTACACAGAGCAACACACCTCAGCCTAACTTAGATTTAAAAAAAGGCTTTTTGCATTAGACTGTGACATTTTCTCGTAAAACAAAATCAAAGAAAATTTCCAGCCAGCCCGCTACCAACCAAATTAACCCGTCAAACAGTTTGGGTTAAAAACAGGGCTTTAGTTAGCACACATTTGCAAATACAAGTGTGAGCTGCGGAGGCCGTGACATGGCACCCCATTAGTATTTGCAAATGTGTGCCAACTAAACCCTTGTTTTTAACGCAAACTGTTAGACAGGTTATTTTGGTTGGTAGCGGGCTTGCTGGAGAATTGGGCTCGGAATTTTCTTTGCTTTCATTTTACATGCTTTCCCTTCCATGTGCTCCTAGCTTTAAAGGCCAGTTATAGGTGGGCAGTGGCCATTTGTTTGTACTATTGGAATACTGGTGAGGGGATGCACTGGACACTTTTGCTGCCATTGTGCTAAATGCTGGGGGTCCAGTGCACTCCTGTGCCTTTAAAGAGGGGTGGGCTCTTTCCATGCTCACCTGCTCTCTGCCTATCCATTATAATGCACGTGTTTCTACTATGGAGGATCTCAAAAATGTATACAGTTAGAACTGTGGATAATAATGGGGTGCCTTGTCGCGGCCTCTGCAGCTTACGTTTGTATTTGCAAATGTGGGCTAACTAAACCCCTGTTTTCAATGCATACTGTTAGACAGGTTAATTTGGTTAGTAGCGGGCTGGCTGGCAAATTGGGCTGGGAATATTCTTTGGTTTTGTTTTTCATGCGTTGCCCTTTAATGTGCTCCTTGCTGTGAAGCTCAGTTATAAGTGGGGGCAGTGGCCATTTGTTTGACATTTTTTTTCCTACTTTGGCTATAACCAAACATAATACCAATGATTTTAAGCCCTATTTTTATACATTCTTTTTACTTAAATTATTTGTTCTATATTAATTTGGGATTTAATACATTTTTCTGAAATCTCCTTTTTCTTGCCTGGGCAAAAATCTCCTGGTAGGTTGAGATGGTGGGTAAAGAGGGGGATTCAAAGACTTCTGTTCATTCTAGACCTTTTATTAACCTCCCTGGCGGTATGATTCTTTTGGATTTTAGGTGCTGAAAGCGGTACCATTATTTTAGGTGCTGAAAGCATGTAATTCTTGTGAATGAGCAGCCCAAACCAACTGTATACATTTATTATACATATTATATATATATATATATATATATATATATATATATATATATATATGTATGTATACATATATTATGTATACATATATTATATATATATTATATATATATATATATATACGTATATATATATATATATATCTATATATATATATATATATATATAATGTATACAGTTGGTTTGGGCTGCTCATTCACAAGAATTACGTGTATATATATATATATATATACATATATATGTGTATATATATATATATATATATATATATATATATATATATATAATGTATACAGTTGGTTTGGGCTGCTCATTCACAAGAATTACGTATATATATATATATATATATATATATATATATATATATATATGTGTATATATATATATATATGTGTATATATATATATATATATATATATATATATATATATATATATATATATATATATATAATATGTGTGTGTGTGTATATATATATATATATATATATATATATATATATATGTATGTATATGTGTATATATATACGTATATATATATATACTGTATATATATGTATATATATATATATATATACATATATTTACATAAAAAGTACAGTAAAACTGCAGGAAAGGGCACTGGGGGGTAATGTAATGTGATTTTATTTTATTTTGAACGATATCAGTGTGTTTGGTGCATTTTACATTCGAATTTGCCGCCGGTTCCACCCCCCGGCGAACGTCACGTCGCCGGAGACGGAAGCCGGGGCTCGCAGACGATCGGGAGAGAGCTCCGCCGCCGCACACCGCTGGCAGTCTTCGCTGGATCCCGGAGAAAAGGTAAGTAAAACCTCCTCCAGCATCCAGCGATCTTCCTAGCGCTACCCCGAGTGTGACTCGGGGTTACCGCTTTTGGCACTAAAATCTTACCCCGAGTCACACTCGGGAATACCGCTAGGAAGGTTAAATCATTTAATTATTTCTGAGAGAAATATGATTCCCTTAACCGAGAGCTTTATCAATTTTTGCAGCATTTTGTTTCCTCCCTGCTGAAAAAAGGAGGAAACACTGCTTATGCTCACTAGTTATGAAAGTAAGTGTCGGGCTTTCACTCATTTATCATTTCCATCAAGCCATCATTAAGGACAAAGATACTGCACATAGTAAAGCAGTGTATACATTGGGTAGTAGCAGGACAGTTTTATTCAGGAAGAACAGGCCTAACAAGTGTATGCCTAACTTTGATTTTTACAATGGGGATAGTGGGGTTTGGTGAATGTGATAGAATGTGAAGGGGTTTAGGGACACGTTTATATGAACTTATTTGTTTTTCTTTCAAATGATGTGCTGAAAACAAATGGCTGCTCCAAGAACAGATAATCAGCA
Organism: Pelophylax lessonae; assembly: GCF_965119305.1. Taxonomy (NCBI): domain Eukaryota; kingdom Metazoa; phylum Chordata; class Amphibia; order Anura; family Ranidae; genus Pelophylax; species Pelophylax lessonae. The sequence goes on along the minus strand of NC_138769.1, from coordinate 586,062,341 downwards.
ACTAGCGAATGCTGTGAGCACTTCAAATTTAAAAAGCTGTGAACCTATAAAAATATTACATAAAATAAAATAATAAAAAAAAACTCCAAATAAAATGAAAACCTTAAAATAGCATCCTCTTAGAGAAAAGCCTATTTTTAAAGGAGCATTTTGTAAGGAAAAAACTTAACTAGTTAAAGCAGTTTGTTATGGATAGAACAGCAGATAAAAGTGACTGGTGACCTCTAATCAACCACAAACCTAAATGAACCACTTGCCGACTGCTCACTAGAGCTGTACGTGGCAAAGTGGCTCTTGTAGGTCTGACGATGTAGACCTACGTCGCCAGACACTCCACTGTATTCAGTCACAGCGGGAGTCGGGCCAGGGGAGGAGCAGCGGCGATCACCGCTGCTCTTCCCCGATCGTCGGGGAATCGAGTGTGGAGATCCGCCTGCTTGTGTAAACACAAGCGGGCGGATCTCCTAAGTGACAGGCAGGGTCAGATTGCAGGGTTCAGCATAGCTGAACCTGCGATCTGTCCTTGTGTCACTCAGTCACCTCCCCCAACACTGTTTAGTAAGCACCAGGCATACATTAACCCCTCCTTCTCCAATAAAATTAACCCCTTCCCTGCCAGTGTAATTTTTACTGTAACAGTGCATATTTATAGCACTGATTACTGTAATAATGTCACTGGTACCCCCAAAAGTGTCAAAAATGTCAGTCAAGGGTCCGATCTGTCCGCCGCAATGTCGCAGTCCCGCAAAAAAAATCGCAGATCGCCGCCATTACTCTTTAAAAAAAAACACCAAAAATTACAGAAATCTTTCCCTTAGTTAGTAAACGCAATAACTTTTGCGCAAACCAATCAAAATACGCTTTTTGTGATTTTTTTACCAAACATAGGTAGCAGAAAACAAATTGGCCAAAAATTAAAAAAAAATTTGATTTTTAAATTTTTTTGGGGGGGAATTTCGTATAAAAAATTTTGAAAAATATTGTTATTTTTTCAAAATTTACGCTCTTTTTTTTGTTTATAGCGCAAAAAGTAAAAATCGAATCAAATACCACCAAAAGAAAGCTCTGTTTGTGGGAAAAAAAGGACGTAAATTTAGTTTGGGTACGGCGTCGCACGACCGTGCAATTGTCCGTTAAAGTCGCACAGTGCCGAATCGCATAAAGTGGCCCAGACGTAAGACAGCAAAATCCTCCGGTGGTAAAGTGGTTAAAGACTAAAAAGCACACAATAATAGGAACAAAAAAAGAAGAAAGCAGTGAGTATTTGTCCAAAGAACCAATCTTACTGCCAATATACAGTAGCAGTCCTAATAAGGATGTTTGGATTTAATGAAGAATAGTAGAGGGGGACTTATTTATGAACAGTAGAGCAAAATAAAGAGCTCAACGGTCAAATATGTTGAACAGAAAGCTCAATTCTCAGTGAAAACTAATATTGATTTGGTTGTTTTCTGCCACAGCCCTATTTTTCAATCATTTAGGTATCTTATAAGAGGTGCCTTTTTCCTCATATTATCATATGTTAATTATTACTGTTGTTTACAGTAGTAACAATTTTCAGATTGTAACAGATTTCAGACTGAAGTTCAGTAAAGTTTGTATTTTATCTGAAAGGACTTTAACTATATTTTTCCACTTCTCTCTCTTTCTCAGACAAAATCTGTGATTTTTAGGCATTCTATTCTGTGTCACTGCACCACTTTTCCCATGATGTCATGACACAGCCAATATCTAGCAATGATGTCCAGCCATTATATTATCTGTGTGTGCGTGTTCAAACAGTTGGGAATTTGCAGATTGGGGATTATGCAATTTTATCACTGTTCCTTCTGACTGCAAAGAATCCATATGTGCTCAGTGCCAGGTTTGTGTCCATATGAGTAAATCTGCTATGAATACTAGAAGGCTAGCTTTTCCAGATAACAATACAAACACATATGAAGACCACATCAAATTTTCCCAGAGAGGGTTGTCAAGATGTAGAATCATATGGCAGGTATTGACGTGCAGCAATTTATTGATCAGAGCAGCCAAGGACCCTAAATCCTGGTTTGCCCTATAATATACACAGCCTGTTGACCCATGCCCATTTTGGTCAAGAGGAAGGCAAGGGAAACCGGAATTGGAGGCAATATTACAGCCTTAGCAGCTCTGGCCATATTTTGCTTTTTAGAGTAAGCTAAGATTTTGGGGTCTTGGGTTTCTGTGGACTGTTATTTTCATACGTAGGCAGGAATTGGGAGAAGGCTGCAGTAACATCCTCCTGCTGGTTCAGAAGCCCACCAGAAGCCACAGTAAAAAGTGTTTTACATGTTCCCTGTTTTCCATGCACTTTCAAAGAAGGTAAAAAGCATAATAATATTCAGCTATGGATCTGTTCACAAAGTAATTTATAAATTATATTGCATTGATGATGACAGGTCTTAAGAACCAGAACAGATACTCAGCATGCTAAGCCTACATTACGTGAATTTTGTCAAAGTGAAACGCAGTAGAATTTGGGGTTAAAGGACTAAAGAGAATAAATGGTGTCAGACTTAACTGGGTTTTAAAATCCACATTTCACTAAAGGGCACATGTAAGCATTACCAATGTTATTATTTTGATAAAAAAAAAGTACTAAAAATAATTATACGATTTACCAATCATTAGGGACTAGTGATAAGACTGTGTAAGAACTGAACTTTGCTGGTTCAGGTTTTGGTCCAAACACTGGACATTTAGCTTGTTCAGCAAGAGAGGAACATCATATATAATAGCGTTTTTTTTTTTTTTCTATTACTACTATTTTTTTTAGTGAATCAGCAGGCATCTTTCATCATGTTTGATGAAGATTGGATGGTTTTTCTTTTTTAATAAAGTGTTTACAAAAAATGTGTTTTTTTATTTACTGAACAAATCAAATAGTGTGGTGCTAAATAATACAATATGGAATAAAATATACCGTACTTAATTTGCATAAAACTAAAATATAAATTAATGATAAAAATCTCAATTCATAAAGTGCAAAAGTGTTAAATAAATGCAAATTTACATTTCATAAAAAAATAAATGAACATAATAAAATTAGTGTGTTAAAAAAACAAGTATAAACAAGTAAGAAGTCCCAATTCATGAATTCAAAAATCTAAAAAATAGGTAATTAATGTGTCACATCTAAATAAAATAAGGTGTATAGTCCCATATACAAGTGCAAGTGAATGCCACTCTTATTCATCAAATATAAGCCATCCAAGAAACAGATAGTTGTTACATCCAATGCTGATCACCACAGTGATATCACCCATGATATAACATAAGGTTGGCTCCTTACCAGATAGTGTGGACCATATTAAATGGTCAACAGTGCATTAAAAATAACCAAGATCTTTTCCTGTCACTCTTCATCTCCTTGCTGCAAACTCTCCTAGCAATGTAATGCAAAGCAAGAAAACGAAATCTCATAGCACAATAAGTTTAAAAAATCTGTATCTTTAATAATAGAAGTGAACTTACATATTTTCCACAGTAAAATTGCATTAAAAGATGCACAGAGAGGTTTCCCGTTGCTCGGGCTGCTTTTATGTGTTAAAATCTTCTGCAAAGTTATTTTTGTTTTTATGTCTTTATTTACTATATACATTTTGGCCCCAAAATTTTAAAAGGGGCTTACAGATTTTGATAATCCCTCCTGCCACAGACCCCAGTGTAATGTCTAAACTGCTGGCAACAAAGGTGAGTACACCCTTAAGTGACGTTGTCCAATATGGGCCCAAAGTGTCAATATTTTGTGTGGCCAACATTATTTTCCAGCACTGCCTTAACCCTCTTGGGAATGAAGTCCACCAGAGCTTCACAGGTTGCCACTGGAGTCCTCTTCCACTCCTCCATGACGACAACATGGAGCTGGTTGATGTTAGAGACGTTGTGCTCCCCCCACCTTCCATTTGAGGAGGCCCCACAGATGCTCAATAGGGTTTAGTTCTGGAGACGTGCTTGGCCAGGCTATCACCTTTACCCTCAGCTTTTTTCACAAGGCAGTGGTCATCTTGGAGTTGTCTTTGGGGGGTCTCATATTGGAATACTGGTCTCGGAAGGGAGGGAATCATGCTCTGGATCAGTATGTCACAGTACATGTTGGCATTCATGGTTCCCTCAATGAACTGTAGCTCCCCAGTGCCGGCAGCACTCATGCAGCCCCAGACCATGACTCTCCCACCACCATGCTTGACTGTAGGCAAGACACACTTATCTTTGTACTCCTCACCTGGTTGCCACCACACACGCTTGACACCATCTGAACCAAATAAGTTTATCTTGGTCTCATCAGACCACAGGACATGGTTCCAGTAATCCATATCCTTAGTCTGCTTGTCTTCAGCAAACTGTTTGCAGGCTTTCTTGTACATCATCTTTAGAAGAGGCTTCCTTCTGGGACGTCGGCCATGCAGACCAATTTGATGCAGTGTGCAGCGTATGGTCTGAGCACTGAGAGGTTGACCCCCCACCCCTTCAACCTCTGCAGCAATGCTGGCATCACTCATACGTTTATTTCCCAAAGACAACCTCTGGATCTGTGCACGTGTACTCAACTCCTTTGGTCGACCATGGCAATGCCTGCTCTGAATGGAAAACTTGTCCTGGTAAACCACTGTATGGTCTTGGCCACCATTCTGCAGCTCAGTTTCAGGGTCTTGGCAATCTTCTTTTAGCCTAGGCCATCTTTATGTGGAGAAACATTTTTTTTTTTCAGATCCTCAGAGAGTTCTTTGCCATGAGGTGCCGTGTTGAACTTCCAGTGACCAGTATGAGAGAGTGAGAGCGATAACATCAAATTTAACACACCTGCTCCCCATTCACACCTGAGACCTTGTAACACTAATGAGTCGCATGGCACCGGGGAGGGAAAATGGCTAATTGGGCCCAATTTGGACATTTTCACTTAGGGGTGTACTTTTGTTGCCAGCGGTTTAGACATTAATAGCTGTGTGTTGAGTTATTTTGGGGGGACAGAAAATTTACACCATTATACAAGCTGTACACTCACTACTTTACATTGTAGCAAAGTGTAATTTCTTCAGTGTTGTCACATGAAAAGATATAATAAAATATTTACAAAAATGTGAGGGTGTACTCACTTTTGTGAGATACTGTATATATATATATATATATATATATATATATATATATAATTTGAGGGCCATTTGTTTGTTTTTTTTGCATGAGGTACCCCTTGACATCTATACCAGACACTCGTCAAGAGTAAAGCCCCGTACACACGTACCGATTGTCGGCCGTAAATATTCGGCCGACGACCGATCGGCCGATTGTAGGCTTGTTAGTATGATGCTTCCGACAGCGCATTTTCGTCCGAACAGAATCTGTCGTGCAGGCATTAAAATTTTTGTTGGCCAACACCAAAACGGCCGATTGTTTGCCAGTCAGTACAGATTTCGGCCGACAGACAGCCGATTAGCAAGACTGGGCATGCTCAGAAAAGAAAAAAGACAAGGAAAGTTAACCATCACATGACATCACTTCTGCAGTCGGCTGTTGTTGGCCGACAAAATTCGTGTGCAGTCTTTTGCACTTTTCAACAGACAAGACAGCCCTCGGACAAAAGACGGCCGATCGTTCGGCCGACGATCGGTACGTGTGTACGAGGCTTAAGAGTGTGGTATACATTTCTATTGGGAGCTACACACTTTTTTTTTATTGTGAGGTCAACTTTAAACATCTACACCAGACCCTCATCTAGCATAAGGGTCTGGTACAAATGAAGGAAATCCCCAGCCACCATTTACAAAGAGAAATTAGCTGCCATGGCAATTTAAACTGCAGTTTTTTTCTAAAATAAAAACAAAAACAAAACACAGTGGAAGTTGTCTCAATAGTCCCAGCTGCTATAATAACATGAAGTGCAACAACAAAAATGACTTATATGCTCCCCCTTCCTGTGCAGCACCACCTCAGCCCAAGATAACAGGTAAAGCAGTCCACCGGACCAACAGTGACAATTCCGGGACAAGTAAAGAGCTCAAAAAAGATTTCCATAACATTAAAATCACAATACCAACTGAAAAACAGAGACCATGAAACATCTAAAGGTACTAGATGACACTATCGCCCAGACCACAATGGAGCTAGGTGATATAGGAGAGCAGAACAGTAATATCTCAAGACTAGGAATCACAAAATGTTCCCCCAAACCCCTCTAGAGGTGATTAGGGATTGGTAGTAGATGTGGAAACCCAGCTACAGTATGCCATACCTTGATTTTTTTTTGGACATACTCTGTTCAAATAGGTAGCTTTGTAGAAGGGCAATACAGAATTCACCAACCCTTTCCAAAAAGTCAGCTACATATGGTATAAGCAAAATATGAATTCCCTCCATGTACATACAGGAAATAATTAAAAAGTATATCCAAAAACAAGTTATTTAATTTATTAACACATATTGGTAAGAGTAATTGATCACTTTAATGTATATAGCCAAAAACATTAAAATGACTAGAGTTGCTCTTTATGAAGTATTGATCACTACCTTACATGGAGTGATACTGTAAGCAATTGCTCTACAGTATGTAGAGTGGCAAGTAAACTCACTTCTGGCAACCCTTTGGTGTTTAAGAATTCATTCAGCTCAGAAATTACAGGTCTTCTTTAAGTGATAATCCAAACATTGAAAAATCTTTAAATATTATTATTATTATTACTATATAGGATTTATATAGCGCCGACAGTTTATGCAGCGCTTTACAACATGAGGGTAGACAGTACAAATGCAATACACTTTAATACAGTAGAAATCAGAGGGCCCTACTGGCATTGACAGAAGAACTAAAAGGGGGAAGAAAAGGAAAGAATCTTCATCCCCTGAAAATAATAGGACTTTAAAGGCATCTATTGGACTGATCTCAAAAGGAATACACACTTGGATAAATATATGTAAAAACAAGTTTATTGTACAAAATAAATTCATATAATATCATAAAAACCATTGTCCAAACATACATGAACGGTCATATAACAGAATGCTCCTAAATTAAGAGAACCCTTGTGCATAACAGACACAGCATATTCGATGCATTAGATTCGGACCATGAAAATGGCCAAACTTAACAGTTTTTAGAGTATGCAGGGTTCATTTGCAATGGAAATGCAGCCAGAGAATCACTCCGCAGCTTTTTCAGGCGATTCTGTGGAGTTGTGGTCACAACAACATTTGGTGTCCTCTCTTCTCCCCATGTATGGGCTTAAAGGGTTACCAGGAGCATGTAACTGTTCCAGAGGGACTATACCATATGTGTCTCCTCTTGTGTAGAGTCTAAATGTGTGGTACCCTTAAAGCCCATATATAGGGGGAGAAGAGAGGATGTTGTTGTAACCACAACTCCACAGAATCGCCTGAAGAAGCTGCAGAGCGAAACGCGTAGCGGTTCTCTGGCTGCGCTTCCATTGCAAGTGAACCCTGCATACTCTAAAAACTGTTAAGTCTGGCCATTTTCATGGTCGGAATCGAATGCATCGAATATGCTGTGTCTGTTATGCACAAGGGTTCTCTTAATTTAGGAGCATACTGTTATATGACAGTTCATGTATATTTGCACAATGGTTTTTATGATATTATATGAATTTTTTGTACAATAAACTTTTTTTTACATATATTTATCCAAGTGTTTATTCCTCTTGAGATCAGTCCAATAGATGCCGTTAAAGTCCTATTATTTTCAGGGGGTGAAGATTCATACTTTTCTTCCCCCTTTTAGTTCTTCGGTACATGCATTTTCTTTGGGATGTGGCATCGCCTTGCCGAGATCGTGTCTCAAATGCTTCCATGATCTACTGGCATTGACATGCACACTTCCTTATCAAAACTGTCCGTTCTTGTTGATTTAACAGCATCACTCACATTAGTTTATTAAAATTTCAGGTAACAGGTGAATGACATCTACTGGGTACATTTTTCCCAGTTTATTCACCTTCATAAATGCCTAAATTGAATTCTATCTATTACCTTCTTCTAGAGTTCATGGGATCATTTACATTGTTCTGAGAATCTATTTGTGTGTTTGAAAAATGACTTCTTACCTAGAGCAATGGTAAATGTATTATCCTGTCCAATAATCATCCTATTGCCCTTCCTATGGCCCCCATGCTAATGTTTGGGGAAACAAGCAGCATCACATCCAATGTAATGACTAGCAGTGCGGTAGCATAAAAGTGTTTAATTAAAGTTGTGTCATGGTAACAAGCGGATATATGGATGTACAGTATGTGGCACCACTGATTCATTTGGACTTATCTAAAGTAAGGTATAAAAAAAAAAAAACAAGCCATTTATTGCAAAATGTAATTTTAACTACGATTCTGTATTAGGTTACATTGAACAGAAGCATCAAAGCTGGCCTACATATTTTCAGGGCTAATGCTGGTTACTGTTAAGCTTGTCAATTGCATAGCTTTGCAACAATTTAATAATAACTCAGTGCATAGCATTTATTAAAAAAGAATACATCTGCGGACAGTTGTACTATTGTAGGTTTCATTAAAAAGTATTTGTTCCCCCAATATAGAACATATTCTTCCATGCTAGTTGGCGAGGCTGAAATGTTTTTTTATGGTTTTATCTTGTTTTACTGAGATGGTGGTGATTAATCTTCCTGATAAAACTCTGCTGCAGGATCCCACAACACCCCATGTGCTGTGATAACACATATATCACTTCAGCTGCTGTCATGTTTCATTTGTCATAAGAGAAATTGGGTTCCTCTTTCCTTCCCTCCCCCTCTGGTCTTGGAAGGAAAAAAAAAAAAATCGCCAAATTAAAACTCCTACTTGGTTCTTTTGAAAACTTACAGCTATCTTAGTTTTATATTAAATGATAGTTCTTGAAATCCACCAGAATGTACCACTGTCTCTATGACTCTGCTCATAGTTTTCTTCCTTTTCCGATGGGGTGGGAATCATCCTTTGCTAAATCCTATAATACCTATATAATGATAACATTGCTTTCAAACGTTGACTTTTACCAAGCATCAATAATTCACTAAGAAATCACTAAGGCTGCATTTTTTTTTTTATCTACAAAGCACTGGGTAGAAAATCCCAACCTTGTTAAAGCTCATACAGAGCCAGAAAAAAGCATTCTGCATCATTCTAAGGGCTGGTGTTGGTGGGCTTTGGGCTTTTGTCAATAGAATCACTTTAGAGACACTTCTGAGATGGTTTAGAATAAATTGGCAGGTGTTTTTGGCTTGCAGATTACCTGCTTTTGACCTGCTTCAAGCAAGTTTGGCATTCCCATAGATTTGTATGGGAATGGAAAACCCATCCGACATAGAGCAAAAGCCCATCTACAGAGGTTTCCTGCAAAAAAATATATTTCTGTTCAGCCACTGTAGTAATTTTACATACCTTGTCATACTCTAATACCTGCATACACTATATTGTCAAAAATATTGGGACACACGCACATGAACTTTAATGACATCTCAGTTCGATATTGAGTTGGCCCACCCTTTGCAGCTGTAACAGCTTCAACTCTTCTGGGAAGGCTGTCCACGAGGTTTAGGAGTGTGTCTGTGGGAATGTTTGACCATTCTTCCAGAACCGCATTTGTGAGGTCAGGCACTGGTGTTTGACAAGAAGGCCTGGCTGACAGTCTCCACTCTAATTCATCCCAAAGGTGTTCAATCGGGTTGAGGTTAAGTTTCTGTGCAGGCCAGTCAAGTTCCTCCACCCCAAACTCACTCATCCATGTTTTTACGGTCCTTGCTTTGTGCACTGATCCAAATCATTTGGTGGAGGGGGGATTATGGTGTGAGGTTGCTTTACAGGGGTTGGGCTTGGCCCCTTAGTTCCAGTGAAGGGAACTCCTAAGGTGTCAGCATACGAAGACATTTTGGACAATTTCATGCTCTCAAATATTTGGGAACAGTTTGGGGATGGTCCCTTCCTGTCCCAACATGACTGCACACCACTGCACAAAGAAGGTCCATAAAGACACGGATTAGCAAGTTTGGGGTGGAGAAACTTGACTGCCCTGCACAGAATCCTCACCTCAACCCGACAGAACACCTTTGGGATGAATTAGAGTGCAGACTGCACAGAAATTCAGTGCCTGACCTCACAAATGCGCTTCTGGATAAATGATCAAACATTCCCATAGACACACTCCTAAACCTTGTGGACAGCCTTCCCAGAAGAGTTGAAGCTGTTATAGCTGCAAAGGGAGGGCCAACTCAATATTGAACCCAACGGACTAAGGGTCCTTTCACACGAACGATCCGATCAGATCCATCTGTCAGTTTTTTAGGCGGACCTGATTGGATCCTCCATGCATCCCTATGGAGCAGAGGATGTCAGCGGAGACATGTCCACTGACACCCGCTGCTATCCGATCTGATCCTGTCTGTAAAAATCTGTAAAAAATTTAGAAACCCCATTTTCCATCCGTCTAGCTGATTGGATGGGATTGGATGAGAATGGACAGGTGGTCCGTTCTCATCCGATTCCCCCATAGAGGACAGCAGGGATCTGACAGCTCTATCTCCGCACACAGAGTGGAGATGGAGCTGCCATCTGCCTGTTCATCAGGGATCGGCTGATTGATCCCCGCTGAGCAGAACGGAGTCCACCGGCAGATGCAGACAGTGTGAAAGGACCCTAAGACTGGGATGCCATTAAAGTTCATGTGCGTGTAAAGGCAGGCGTCCCAATACTTTTGACAATATAGTGTACATGCATATCGGAGGATGTCCCCACAATGTATGACAATTTGGACCATAAATAAATATTACTACACTGGTGAAGTAATCCCTGCATGTGCAATGGCGAGACCAACTCTGAACACAATGATGAAGTTGTGTGCTGCCTAAGTACCTCCGACTCCAGTCCCCAGGGCCTGAAACATGTAAGGATGACAATAGTGTACAGTGTAGTTAGAGTATAATTTGCTCACATTGTTGCCACTATTTGATGACTTTCTAATGAATAATTAGCAGGACTATTGCATGTATATACAATATGATTGCCTGGAGTCCCCTTTTAATGACTTTCTTGACTGAAGTGTATTTTTTTTTATATAGCTGCCTGCCATAGCTGTGCATCTGTTATTTTAGTATTTGCTAATAAATACACAGCTGTGTTTAAACAGGATTATGCACAGATACATTTCTTACTGCACTTTTCATTTGAGACCTCTGCATTAATAGTTTTTCACTCCAGATCATATATCAGCTTGCTGTTGGGCTCCCCATCCTGAGCATGCCCTTATGCTTTTCATGCCTATCAGCACTTTGTGAAGGATATATTGCTCTTCACTCACTAGGAGATTCTATTAGTGTGCCAAGTACACACTGATATAAATAGGAATAACCTTTCCCAAACATAGTGCCTGTGCTGTGTGACCTGAAATGAGCAGCAGGTTCTGATAATACATAGGGCTGTTTTCCCGACTGGTACCACTTGTAGTGTTATTCAGAAATGCAGGAAAAACCAGCCGATGATTTTGCACTTTACAAACACGGATTACTTATTGATGGCTGCACCATGCATAAAGTGCAGCTTACATGCTTGCAAAATGGACTAATGGGATCTGTGGTCTGGATAAAGCAAAATTTTTTTCAGTCAAGGCACCCTTTAAAATGATGGACAATCTCAAGGCACCCCATTCTAAAATATAAAAAAAGACATGCTATCTACCTATCATTTGTGTATTGTCTCCAAACAAATTTGACATTGTGACAATGAAATAAACCACTTTTGTGAATTGTATATATTAAATAAAGTGTTCTGCTAGATTGCATACCACAGATATATCCCTTCATCCAGGGCCAGACTGGCCTACCGGGATACCGGGAAATTTCCCAGTAGCCCGGAAAGTCCCCCTGCCCTCGGGCTGCTAGAAGAGCAGTGGCACCCTTAAAAAAATGGCTGCGGCTGGCCCAACTTGTGAATGGCACAAGTACCACCGCCGCTCTGGAAAGCCTGTATACGATCGGCCATTCTCGGGCAGACATCACATGCACAGTGACATGATGGTGCCGGGCGGTGCCATTTTTTAATGTAGGGCACCACACAGATTGGAAAGTAAGACCCCTCCGCATCCCCTGCATCTCCTGTACCATGCCTGCAGCCTCTGCATCTCCTGTACTGTGCCCGCAGCCTCTGCCTCTCCTGTACCATACCCGCAGCCTTTGCGTCTCCTGTACCAGGCCGGCAGCCCATCTCCTGTACCATGCCCGCAGCCTCTGCCTCTCCTGTACCATGCCTGCAGCCTCTGCATCTCCTGTACCATGTCCATAGCCTCTGCATCTCCTGCACCATGTCCGCAGCCTCTGCATCTCCTGTACCATACCCGCAGCCCCTGCATCTCCTGTACCAAGCCGGAGCCCCTGTATCTCCTGTACCATGCCTGCAGCCTCTGCATCTCCTCTATCATGCCCGCAGCCTCTGACATCTTCTGTACCATGCCCGTAGCCTCTGCATCTCTTGTACTATGCCTGCAGCCCCTTTATCTCCTGTACCATGCCTGCAGCCTCTGCATTACAGCACAAGCCACACATGAAATTGACAGCTGATTCAGAACACAACTGTTCCACTTCTGGACGGGAAAGGATTTACCCCCTTAATGACCAGGCATTTTTTGGGATTCGGCAAATGCGTGGTTGAAAAATAAAATTGATGTCCTTTTTTTCCCACAAATAGAGATTTCTTTTGGTGGTATTTGATCACCTGTGCGATTTTTATTTTTTGCGCTATAAACAAAAAAAGACTGACAATTAAGAAAAAAAAAAAAACAATATTTTGTACTTTCTGCTATATAACAATCCCAATAAAAAAAAAAATTAAAATCAAAATTTTTCATCATTTTAGGCCAATATGTATTCTGCCACAAATTCCAATAAGTGTATATTGATTGGTTAGCTTAAAAGTTATCGCCAGGGGAAATATTTATGTCATTTTTTTCTAATTTAATTTTTTTTTACTAGTAATGGCGGCGATCAGCTATTTGTAGCGGGACTGCAACATTGCGGTGTACAGATCAGACACCTAGGTGACATTTTTGTCACTTTTGGGGGGGACCAGTGACATTACTACAGTAATCAGTGCTAAAAATATGCACTGTTACTGTACTAATGACACTGGCAAGGAAGAGGTTAACACCAGGGGCGATCAAAGGGTTAAATGTGTCCCTAGGGGAAGCTTTCTAAGTGTGTGGGGGATGGGCTTATGGAATAAACACGCTGGATGGCCACCCTGCCGCAGTATATCTGCAAAGAGCGGCCCAGAAGAGGTTAAATTCCAGTAATAGACTGTCCCACCCTGCCCTGCACATGCTCAGTTGCTCTCTCTTTTTCATGTAGAGACATGTAGAGGCTGATCTGCTGGCAGCCTAAAGATTTCCTGCTGCTCAGGGGCTCTGGGCTTCAGCAAAATGGCAGCCCCTTGCAGGAAGAAACAGTAGCAATGCTGGAGGCAATTTACAGCACACACTAATTTTGGTAGCATAGCTAATAATGTGGAATGTGTGTTCCTCGCTAAAGAATATTATTTTTTTTGAAGTTGTTATGGGTAAAGTTCCATTTTGAGGCTCAGCTTTCAGTTTGACAACTGACTACAGCTGTGTATCTGGACCCTGACCCCAGTTCCTGTATGAATGAAGGCTGTTGTTGCAGCCTTCATTCACAAATTAGTGCTTGTGTGCAAATTAAAGTATTGTTCTTTATACTGTACTAGACATTATGCCCGTTAAATTAACGGGTGCTAGAACATATGTGGTCAAACATTTGTAAAAACAGACTTGTTCCAGTTAAGCGAGAGCCTCTGTCAGCTCTGCGTCCCTGTTGCCCTAGCAACGTCGGGGACATGCGCAGAGCTGTCTGAGCGGCTCTCGCTTATCTCGTTCTTTTTTTCTAACAACGCGAGAGCCGCATGACGTAGTCAGCTCTGCGCATAGTGTCCCTGTTGCCCTAGCAACATTGGGGACACGCGCAGAGCTGAACGAGCGGCTCTCGCGTGACATCGCTCGCCCGCCGCCACTTGTAACGGCCTCTGCCGCTTAGCAGTAAGTCCACGCGAGCGCGCACATGCCGCGTGCCCGCGCACACCCGCCGCTTAGACAGTTTCACCCGGCCGCCCAAAGTCTCTGCGCTCCAAGTCCCAACGGCTGTCCATGGGGCACATGCGCAGTAGCACAATCCTACGGACACAGGGACTGGACGCAGAGCCTGGACGCAGAGACACATGTACTTTATATGTATAGATAATAATAATAATTCCCCTCCCCACGTGATGTCATTGTGTGTGATGGCAGGCTCCTGTGCGGAGACATGAGACAAAGAGCAGACACACACAATGATGGGCAGGGCATAGCCATGCTGCCAGGCGCTCCTCACACCTCCAGGCTGCTGGCACCATCATATCTCTCCCCCCTGGGGCCCCTTCTCTTACCATTACCAGGCTTCCTCCACAGCTCCGCGCACTTCCTGTTTCCTTCCCTTCTTCTCTTGTTTCTCAAGCCGAGACCAATCCCGAAGTGACGACCCCGGAAGTAAGCTGAGACTTCTGCGCATGCTCACCAGCCCTTTTCCGAGTCTTGCACAGCCTTGAAGCCGAGGCGACCATGTTTTCATCAAGCGCTTTTTTTGATTGGCCGGCTTTCCATAGCGTCAGGCCGTGATTGGTGCGTAAGTGTTGTCAGTGGCGTTTAAATTGGTTTGTAGAGGGGAGCACGCCATGTTTTGGTTGGCTGCCGGCTGCTTGCTGGAGGAGGTTGTGCTGAAGAAGAGTGCCCGGCCGCCCGAAGTCTCTGCGCTCCAAGTCCCAACGGCTGTCCGTGGGGCACATGCGCAGTAGCGCAATCCCACGGACACAGGGACTGGACTCAGAGACACTTGCACTCTATTATATTAGATATATGTATAGATAATGATAATAATTCCCCTCCCCACGTGATGTCATTGTGTGTGATGGCAGGCTCCTGTGCGGAGACATGAGACAAAGAGCAGACACACACAATGATGGGCAGGGCATAGCCATGCTGCCAGGCGCTCCTCACACCTCCAGGCTGCTGGCACCATCATATCTCTCCCCCCTGGGGCCCCTTCTCTTACCGTTACCAGGCTTCCTCCACAGCTCCGCGCACTTCCTGTTTCCTTCCCTTCTTCTCTTGTTTCTCAAGCCGAGACCAATCCCAAAGTGACGACCCCGGAAGTAAGCTGAGACTTCTGCGCATGCTCACCAGCCCTTTTCCGAGTCTTGCACAGCCTTGAAGCCGAGGCGACCATGTTTTCATCAGGCGCTTTTTTTGATTGGCCGGCTTTCCATAGCGTCAGGCCGTGATTGGTGCGTAAGTGTTGTCAGTGGCGTTTAAATTGGTTTGTAGAGGGGAGCACGCCACGTTTTGGTTGGCTGCCGGCTGCTTGCTGGAGGAGGTTGTGCTGAAGTAGAGTGCCCGGCCGCCCGAAGTCTCTGCGCTCCAAGTCCCAACGGCTGTCCGTGGGGCACATGCGCAGTAGCGCAATCCCACGGACACAGGGACTGGACGCAGAGACACTTGCACTCTATTATATTAGATATATGTATAGATAATGATAATAATTCCCCTCCCCACGTGATGTCATTGTGTGTGATGGCAGGCTCCTGTGCGGAGACATGAGACAAAGAGCAGACACACACAATGACGGGCAGGGCACAGCCATGCTGCCAGGCGCTCCTCACACCTCCAGACTCCTGGCACCATCATATCTCTCCCCCCTGGGGCCCCTTCTCTTACCGTTACCAGGCTTCCCCCACAGCTCTGCGCACTTCCTGTTTCCTTCCTTTCTTCTCTTGTTTCTCAAGCCGAGACCAATCCCGGAGTGACGACTCGGGAAGTAAGCTGAGACTTCTGCGTATGCTCACCAGCCCTTTTCCGAGTCTCGCACAGCCTTGAAGCCGAGGCGGGCATGTTTTAGTGAAGCGCTTTTTTGATTGGCCGGCTTTCCGTAGCGTCGGGCCGTGATTGGTGCGTAAGTGTTGTCAGTGGCGTTTTAATTGGTTTGTAGAGGGGAGTACGCCGCATTTTGGTTGGCTGCTGGCTGCTTGCTGGAGGAGGTTGTGCTGAAGAAGAGTGCCCGGCCGCCCGAAGTCTCTGAGCTCCAAGTCCCAACGGCTATTCGTGGGGCACATGCGCAGTAGCGCAATCCCACGGACACAGGAACCGGACGCAGAAACACTTGCACTTTATTACATTAGATGTATTTCCAGTTCCAGCATACCCACAATTTTAAACATAATAAGTAAATAAATAAAGTAAGCTTTTCCAAATTAAATTGGACCCTTTCAAACATTTTGATTAAAAATGTCACTGTGTTTGGAGACCTTTAGTTAACCCTACTTAGTTTTTATGACCTTCCTCCTCCTTTTCTCTATTAGTTATATTTTTGTGTAATTTTTTTTAAATGATCGTTCATTATTGTAGTGCTGCACATGGGTGTCTCTATTTCAGCCCAACACTCCATCTGATTTTCCATGGACCAATGGGGCTTGTTCACACTAGTGATAAGGGAGCAGTAAGTAAAACCCCAGGATTGAGTCACCACCCCCCCCCCCCCAAACTTCTATCCCATTTAGCTTCAGTGCAAGCGGCCTGGGGGTGTACACATGCCATGTCCCTTTTACTTTGAAGTGAACGGGGTCTCTATGCAAGTGCCCCAGAACTTTATGCAACACATTTGGTTGTAGCGCACTAATGCAAGGTTCAAGCAGGTGGTAAGGAGGTGATACAATGCCTCCTCACTGCTTGAATGAGCCCTAAAAGTTGGTATCCCTAGGTACAGCAGACAGTACAGTAGTTTTCATTTATGCCCCCTGCTCAGGCCTGACCACTGTACTGTCTGTTCTAGCACAATCTGTCTCATCTTGGATTTTGACATCATCAACTTAGGTGTCAGAGAAGCCTGTCCCTGCGCTGGTTAAACTAACTTGTTAAACAAAAAATATATTCCAAAGCTAGCCATACATTGTTAGATGTCTCTCGCTCAGCCTACGGCTGCCTGGATTTCTGAACAATGACTGCATCTTATAGGATGCCGTCACTAATTGGCCGAAAATCTTCCACCCTTCCCAGTCAATTTTGTCAGCCTTTCTCACGTGGCAGTTAACAACTTGTATTTCAGCTCATTTAGCAGGAATTGATTTGAAATTGAAATAGTGTTTGGCTAGCTTAATCACTTAAGGACCGCCCAACGCAGATTTACTGCGGCAGGGCAGCCCTCCTGCGTGAACCAAGGTACCTGTACATTGGCTCGTGCTCTGGGGCGCACATGCTTCCGGCGACCCCCTCACAGTGGAAGTCAATCAGCGGGTCTGGCGGACACGATGTCCACCGGGACCCGTCAATCGTTCGGAGGAGAGGCAGAACGGCGGTCTGCCTATGTATACAGGGCAGACTGCCATTCTGTCACAGAGGAAGATGGAGATCTTGTGTTTCTGCAAAAAAGAAACACAGATCTCTGTCCTCCTCCAGTTAGGCCACCCCCCACACAGTTAGTATTTACTCCCTAGGAGCACACTTAACCCTTTGATTGCCCCGATGTTAACCCCTTCCCTGCCAGTGTCATTTATACAGTGACACTGCATTTTTTTCAGCACTAATCACTGTATTGGTGTCACTGGTCCCCAAAAAGTGTTACTTAGTGTCAGATTTTTCTGCTGCAATCCTGTTAAAAATTGCTGATCGCCACTATTACTAGTATTTGTAGACTAAATCCTATTTTAGCTTGTAGGCTATAACTTTTGCACAAACGAATCAATGTACACTTATTGGGATTTTTTAAGCAGAAATATGTAGCAGAATAAATATTGACCTAAATTAATGAATACATTTTATTTTTTGTAATTTTCTGGGCATGTTTTATAGCATAATGTAAAAAATATTGTTTTTGTTTTTCAAAACTGTCTGTCTTTTTTTTTTGTTTAAAGCACAAAAAAAACAAAAAAACAAAAACGTAGACGTGATCAAATACCACCAAAAGAAAGCTCTTTTTGTGGGAAAAAAGGACATACATTTTATTTGGGTACAGCTTTGCACAACTGTGCAATTGCCAGTTAAAGTAATGCAGTGCCGTATTGCAAAAAATGGTGTGATCATTAAAGGGGTAAAACCTTCCGGGGCTGAAGTGGTTAACAGAAAAGGGCAAATTGTTTTATTAATGTATTGGTGTTGATATTGTTTCCTTCCATCGAAAGACGACTGAATGTTTCTGTCCAGGACTTGCAACCCTGAAATATTGTGTCTGTGCTCCTCCTCTTCGCTGTACTTACAACACATTAACAAAGTAAGGGAAACTCCTGCTCAAGTGTGTGATCGTGTTTTCCTAGTTCACAGCTCTTATTTTATTAACTGACTGACTTCCACAGTAAGGTTTTTGTTGGGCTTTGCTTTGAAGTTATGTCCTTAGACCCCAATATTCCTTGGAGGCATTTTCTTTTTTAGGTAAGCCAATGCTTTTATGATCTTGATAGTGGGCTAAGCTGAACTGCAATAGATTGTCTCCGTAGATTTGTGCTAAGTAAGATGTGTTCATTTCTTGTGGAATTAGCTGCATTTTCATTGCCTGCAGAGGGCAGAGGAAAGTCAAGTTCCTTTGCGCCGTATTAGTGCTGATTACGTTGACAGAACGCACAGTCCTGAAATAGTCTGCTTCCCTGTTCTATTGTGTAAAAACTTAGCAGCCTACCAATAACGTTATCATTTCTACTTAACAAATAAATTTGAAAAATTGAATACAGGTACTTACAGTGGGTACGGAAAGTATTCAGACCCCCTTAAATTTTTCACTCTTTGTTATATTGCAGCCATTTGCTAAAATCATTTAGGTTCATTCTTCTTCCTCATGAATGTACACATAGCACCCCATACTGACAGAAAAACACAGAATTGTTGACATTGTTGCAGATTTATTAAAAAAGAAAAACTGAAATATCACATGGTCCTAAGTATTCAGACCCTTTGCTGTGACACTCATATATTTAACTCAGGTGCTTTCCATTTCTTCTGATCATCCTTGAGATGGTTCTACACCTTCATTTGAGTCCAGCTGTGTTTGATTATACTGATTGGACTTGATTAGGAAAGCCACACACCTGTCTATATATGACCTTCCAGATTACAATGCATGTCAGAGCAAATGAGAATCATGAGGTCAAAGGAACTGCCTGAAGAGCTCAGAGACAGAATTGTGGCAAGGCACAGATCTGGCCAAGGTTACAAAAAGATTTCTGCTGCACTTAAGGTTCCTAAGAGCACAGTGGCCTCCATAATCCTCAAATGGAAGACGTTTGGGACGACCAGAACCCTTCCTAGAGCTGGCCGTCCGGCCAAACTGAGCTATCGGGGGAGAAGAGCCTTGGTGAGAGAGGTAAAGAAGAACCCAAAGATCACTGTGGCTGAGCTCCAGAGATGCAGTCAGGAGATGGGAGACAGTTATAGAAAGTCAACCATCACTGCAGCCCTCCACCAGTCGGGGCTTTATGGCAGAGTGGCCCGACGGAAGCCTCTCCTCAGTGTAAGACACATGAAAGCCCGCATGGAGTTTGCTAAAAAACACCTGAAGGACTCCAAGATGGTGAGAAATAAGATTCTCTGGTCTGATGAGACCAAAATAGAACTTTTTGGCCTTAATTCTAAGCGGTATGTGTGGAGAAAACCAGGCACTGCTCATCACCTGTCCAATACAGTCCCAACAGTGAAGCATGGTGGTGGCAGCATCATGCTGTGGGGGTGTTTTTCAGCTGCAGGGACAGGACGACTGGTTTGCCATGAGGTAAAGATGAATGCGGCCAAGTACAGGGATATCCTGGACAAAAACCTTCTCCAGAGTGCTCTGGACCTCAGACTGGGCCGAAGGTTTACCTTCCAACAAGACAATGACCCTAAGCACACAGCTAAAATAACGAAGGAGTGGCTTCACAACAACTCTGTGACTGTTCTTGAATGGCCCAGCCAGAGCCCTGACTTAAACCCAATTGAGCATCTCTGGAGAGACCTAAAAATGGCTGTCCATCAACGTTTGCCATCCAACCTGACAGAACTGGAGAGGATCAGCAAGGAGGAATGGCAGAGGATCCCCAAATCCAGGTGTGAAAGACTTGTTGCATCTTTCCCAAAAAGACTCCTGGCTGTATTAGATCAAAAGTGGGCTTCTACTAAATACTGAGCAAAGGGTCTGAATACTTAGGACCATGTGATATTTCAGTTTTTCTTTTTTAATAAATCTGCAACAATGTCAACAATTCTGTGTTTTTTTTGTCAGTGTGGGGTGCTATGTGTACATTCATGAGGAAGAAGAATGAACTTAAATGATTTTAGCAAATGGCTGCAATATAACAAAGAGTGAAAAATTTAAGGGGGTCTGAATACTTTCCGTACCCACTGTATAAAGCACAGCCAATTAAAGCAGCTCTTTACATAAATAATGCACATTCACATCAGTCTCTTCCCTCAAGGAGCTTACTCACATTAAGTGCCGGTTCACACTGTTCTGACTTGTCAGGCGACTTGGTCGCCTGACAAGTAGCGGACCATGCTGTGCAATTGGAACCGTTCTAATTTGAGCGACTCAAGTCACTCCGACTTTGAAAAAGGTTCTTGCACTACTTTGGGGCGACATAAGAGCGACTTGCATTGACTTCCATTATGTGAAGTCGTTGCAAGCCGCGCCGAAGTCGCGGTGCACGGGCGACGGCATAACTCGCCCGAAGTCGTGTCGCCCTAGTGTGAACCGACACTAATACATACACATGCTAAAGCCAATTTACACAGGATCCAATTAACCTACCAGCATGTCTTTGGAGTCTCGGAGGAAACCAGAGTAGAGTGTGGGAGAAAACCCAAACAGGCCAACTCCAGGAAGGTAGTGCTTTGGTTGGGATTCAAACTGATGACCCTACTGCTGCTAGGCAGAAGTGCTAACCATAAAAAAAGATATGTGATCCAGATCTTGTGTTAGAGGGAGAAGTAGCATAGTATAGAAGGATCTGCCCCATGGCTGGGCCGCCCTGCAGTAAATCACTTCGTTTTGCTTTCTAACTATTCTTCATTACCATTCAAACACATACAGTACTTGGCAATTTTCAGTTTAGTAATCACATTCTAACTCTGTCTCATTTTTCTTTTGGTATTTTTATTAGTCACATTTCTTCATAAATGACGTTCTGGAGTGCAGCATTAAAAGGCAACAGAAACCCTGGAATCATCTACATCCAGAAAAACTAGAAACATTACTAAATATATGTGTAGCACCCTCTAGTGTGCAGCTAGTATAGGTAAATACATTTTGTGAATCATGGTAGTTGTGTGTGTCTGTAATTGGGTCTGGTTACTCCAGGTTAGGCTGAAAGGCTCTACAGGACAGGTCTCTGGTACCTCCCCCTGGCTCAAGAAGCTTAGAGAAGCTTTTGGAAGTTAGTGGGCAAAGGCCAGGATGTCCTGATCTGCATTCTTGAGGGAATCCCTAGAGAAAAGGCCCTGGCAGGGTGGCTGGATTAGCCCTTTAATATTGTGGAGCCTGGCCAGCAGGGGAGTGGGGTGGAAGATAGAGTAAGGAAGCTGTGCCGTGCAGCCTGGGAAGGGACCCAGAGTTGAGGGGGCTCTGCCTCCAGACAGGAAGCTGAAGGAGGAAGCTGTGTCATGTAGCCTGGGAGGGGACCCCAGGTTGTAGGGGCTCTGCCTCCAGGCTGGGAGCTGAGAAAGTAAGAAGTACTGAGGGATCTCCACTATCCCATGGCCTCAGTTGGGAGGCACCCTTGCTTGCGGAGAAGGACCTGTACATTAGGAGACATGAACAGTCATCTCTTCTGGGCATGAAATCATCTACATCCAGAAATAACAAAAATATTATTAAATGTAAGTGTAGCGCCCTCTAGTGTGCAGCTAGTGTAGTTAAATTAATTTTGTGAATCTTGGTAGTTGTGTATGTCTGTAATTGGGTCTGCTTACTTCAGGTCAGGCTGGAGGGCTCTACAGGGCAGGTCTCTGGTACTTCCCCCTGGCTCAAGAAGCTTAAAGAAGCTTTTGGGAGTTAGTGGGCGGAGTCCAGGAGGTCCTGATCTGCATACTTGAGGGAATCCCTAGGGAGAAGGCCCTGGCAGGGTGGCTGGATTAGCCTTTAAATATTGTGGAGGCTGGCCAGCAGGGGAGTCGGGTGGAAGATGGAGTAAGGAAGCTGTGTCGTGTGGCCTGGGAAGGGACCCCGGATTGAGGGGGCTCTGTCTCCAGACAGGAAGCTGGGTCATGTAGCCTGGGAGGGGACCTCAGGTTGAGGGGGGCTCTGCCTCCAGGCTTGAAGCTGAGAAAGGAAGAAGTACTAAGGGATCTCCACTATCCCATGGCCTTAGTTGGAAGGCACCCTGGCTTGCAGAGAAGGACCTGTACAGTAGGAGACTGAACAGTCATCTCTTCTGGGCAGCTTGATTTCCAGGGACAGTGTGAGTACCTCTACATCCCCATGGGTTGAACGGGATAAAGTTGCCAGATGAAATAAAGCTTTTCTGGTACTGTGCTAGCAATCTGTGACATTACGCTAAGCAGCCAGGTGGGCTGGTATTGTCAAGAAAAGGTACTTAGGGCGCCTGCAAGTTGAGATTCTGCTACTATTCTTCTCTGGGAAACAGAGCTCTTGTAAAGGGGCATTTCTTTGATAAATTCATAGAGACTATTGCTATTCCGGAAGAAATTCAGTCAAGTGTATGCTAATTTTTCTGGATCACACAGAGAATTAAGTTGTCCTCATCATTGTTCTTCAAGTCAAGTTGGACATCCCATAATCCGTATACCCTATCCAAGTTGTTTTCATAAATAAAACAACAAAAACAAGCCCATATACTGATTCCTTGTCTCTGAATGAGAGTTGAAAATGCATGTTGCCTGGATGTGTAGGAATAGGGCAGTGATGGCGAACCTTGGCACCCCAGATGTTTTGGAACTACATTTCCCATGATGCTCATGCACTCTGCAATGTAGCTGAGCATCATGGGAAATGTAGTTCAAAAACATCTGGGGTGCCAAGGTTCGCCATCACTGGAATAGGGGGACCCAAAAATCCAGTGGCTACAGTGGGGGTAGGGCTACATTAGAATCCTTAAAGTGGTATTAAACCCAGAACCAAAAATGTTATTTATTGCAGCTTATCAATCATTAGATGTGGCTGCTGCATTCATTTTTCTAGCCCTTTTTCCCAATGTTTTTACCTAGTGATCCAGCCAGTAACACCTCTTGTATTAGCATGCCTATGGATGAATGAGCAACAGGAATTGGATTGAGTGGGGAAGGGTTAGAAGTTAGGGAGATTTTTTTGCACTTCCTGTCCTACTGACAATGGAAATGAACAAAAATGTGACATGGATTCTAGCCTTCCCCTACTTTAATAATAAAAAAAAGGATATTTATTTATTCTGTGCTGCTGATATAAAGTTTCCTATTATTTTCTGTTTGGAAAGAAGCGAGGGGAAATCTTTATAACTTGAAAGATGTTAAAGTCTAAGATAACAGTAAAAACTTGACAGAGGTTCTAGGCCTTCCCTTCTCTGTCCTGAAAAAACAATTTGGGTTTGATATGCACTTTAAATGAGTAAAAATATAAATGTACATGTATGAATTCATGTAACTTCAGTTTACTCCACTGCTTGTGTTGTCCACCACCACTACCGCCACTGCCTGTTTTTCCTTTTTCAGATAAAGGATCTGTAAGATTGTACAAGGCCTATTCAGATCTTTCCATTTATCATTTCCTCAGTAGTTACCATAAAAGCCATTTGGTCTTGTTATACAAGATGCAAAAAAAGAAACCATCTGAATTTAAGTGCATGTAAAATGCATGTGGTTTGCATTTTTCCTGAACTTTTCTTGCACTTTAATTCATCTTTTTTGGCATATGGTTTATGTCTCATCATGCACTTTCCCCGCAGTTCCATGTGTACTAAAAATGCACAGGTGTAAATGGGGCACCTAACTGTTTTTTGCTTTTCTTTTTTTTTTACTTTTTATTTTTTTTACTGCATTGACCTCTTGTGTCACTTCCTGTCTTTTAAACTATGTACTATGCATCCATCATAACAAAGACAACAGGAAAGTGGTGTCTAGGCTCTGCAAATACAGACATTACACAAAAAGGCAAACCACAGGGAAACTATCATTTTCTTTTATATCCATGTTTTACCACTATTACTTTTTCTACGAACGATAGATAGATAGATAGATAGATAGATAGATAGATAGATAGATAGATAGATAGATAGATAGATAGATAGATAGATAGATAGATAGATAGATAGATAGATAGATAGATAGATAGATAGATAGATACTTTTTTTTAAATAAATTACTTCATTCACTTTCATACTGTTTATAACGTGTGTATACATAAAGTGCATCCGAAAAGTATTCACAACGCTTCACTTATTACAAAATGGATTAAATTCATTATTTTCCTCAAAATTCTATAAAAAATACCCCATAATGACAATGTGAAAGAAGTTTGTTTGAAATCGTTGCAAATTTATTAAAAATAAAAAACAAAAAAAAATCACATGTACATAGGTATTCACAGCCTTTGCTCAATACTTTGTTGAAGCACCTTTGGCACCAATTACAGCCTCAAGTCTTTTTGGGTATGATGCTACAAGCTTGGCACACCTATTTTTGGGCAGTTTCTCTCATTCTTCTTTGCAGGTCCTCTCAAGCTCCACCAGTTTGGATGGGGAGCGTCGGTGCACAGCCATTTTCAGATCTCTCCAGAGATGTTCAATCGGGATTAAGTCTGGGCTCGGGATGGGCTACTTAAAGACATTCACAAAGTTGTCCCGTAGCCACTCCTTTGTTATCTTGGCTATGTGCTTAGAGTTGTTGTTGTGTTGGTAGATGAACCTTCACCCCAATCTGAGGTCCAGCGTTCTTGAGCAGATTTTCACCAAGGATGTCTCTGTACATTGCTACATTCAAATTTCCCTAGATCCTGACTAGTCTCCCAGTTCCTAATGCTGAAAAACATCCCCACACCATGATGCTGCCGCCAACATGCTTCACTGTAGGGATAGTATTGATGGTGATGAGCAGTGCCTGGTTTCCTCCAGACATGACGCTTGCCATTCAGGCCAAATAGTTCAATCTTTGTTTCATCGGACCAGAGAATTTTGTTTCTCATGGTCTGAGAGTCCTTCAGGTGCCTTTTATAAACTCCAGGCAGGCTGCCATGTGCCTTTTACTGGGGAGTGGCTTCCGTCTGGCCACTCTACCATACAGGTCTGATTGGCGGAGTGCTGCAGAAATGGCTTTTATTCTGGAAGGTTCTCCTCTCTCCACAGAGAAATGCTGAAGCTCTGTCAGAGTGACCATTGGGTTCTGCAGACATTTTTCTGTACCCTTCCCCAGATCTGTGCCTCGATACAAACCTTTCTCAGAGGTCTACAGACAATTGCTTGGACTTCATGGCTTGGTTTGTGCTCTGATATGCACTGTTAACTGTGGGACCTTATATAGACAGGTATGTGCCTTTCAAAAGCATGTCCAGTCAATTTAATTTACTACTGGTGGACTCCAATCAAGTTGTAGAAACATCTTAAGGATCATCAGTGTAACAGGATTCACCTGAGCTCAATTTCGAGTGCCAGGGCAAAGGCTGTGAATACTTATGTACATGTGATTTTTTTTTTTAGTTTTTTAGTTTTAATAAATTTGCAAAGATTTCAAACAAACTTCTTTCACATTGTCATTATGGGGTAATGTTTGTAGAATTTGGAGG
Organism: Pelophylax lessonae; assembly: GCF_965119305.1. Classification (NCBI taxonomy): domain Eukaryota; kingdom Metazoa; phylum Chordata; class Amphibia; order Anura; family Ranidae; genus Pelophylax; species Pelophylax lessonae. The sequence continues at coordinate 586,036,573 of NC_138769.1, read as the reverse complement.
AAAATAATGAATTTAATTAATTTTGGAATAAAACTGTAACATAACAAAATGTGGAAAAACGAAGCGCTGGGAATATTTTCCGAATGCACTGTACATTACTATGCAAAAATGTTAGGCAGATGTGAATAAATTCTGTAAATTACCAATGCTTTCAGAAACAGAAGTGTGAAAGTTTTTTTATCAATTACCAAAAAGGAAAGTAAATAAACAGAAGAGAGTTTCAAATCAAATCAATATTTGATGTGACCCCCCTTTGCCTTCAGAAAAGCATTAATTCTTCTAGGCATGCTTGAATACAGTTTTTGAAGGAACTTGGCAGGTAGGTTGTTCCAAACATTGAATCCAAACTAACCACAAATCTTCTGTGGATGTAGGCTGCCTCAAATTCTTCTGTCTCTTCATGTAATCCCAGAAAGACAATGATGTTGAGATCAGGGTTCTGTGGGGGCCAAAACATTACTTCCTGGACTCCTTGTTCTTAATGACATTGGCTGAATGCTTTAGGTTGTACTGCTGGAGAATACATTTGGGGCTGATCATGTCCCTTCCTGATGGTATGACATGACCAGGGCTGGCCCTACCATGGGTCCTGCTTAGAATTATGTGAAATACCTTCATTAAAGTGCCGCTCGGTGCTTCCGTGACCCCCAGCTGTTAGCAATTATAATCTAATACTTGGAGCTTCTTTGACCTTCTCTGAACACTGCAGAGGGGAGGGGCTGAGATCCCCCCTGACAGCTATGATAAGAGAAGGAGAGCAGAGCCGGAGATCAGCTGAGCGACGAACGGCGCTGTAACAAAGGTATTTCACAAAATTAAAATCTAATACTCTGGGCTTCTATGACCTGCTCTGAACACTGCAGAGGGAGGGGCTGAGATCCCCCCCTGACAGCTATGATAAGAGAAGGAGAGTAGAGCGGGAGATCAGCTGAGCGACGAGCGGTGCTGTAACAAAGGTATTTCACAAAATTCAAATCTAATACTCGGGGCTTCTTTGACCCGCTCTGATCACTGCAGGGGGGAGGGGCTGAGATCCCCCCCTGACAGCTATGAGAGGAGAAGGACAGCAGAGTGGTGAGATCAGCTACTGAAGGTATTTCACACTATTCGTTTACAGAAACACACACTGGACATTATATGAAACACTAATAAAGTGGATTCTTAGATTTTAGAATCACTAAACTAGGTCCACACAGGGGATTCCTGACAGGCAGGGAGGGAGAGAAGACAGCACATTACAGATAAGACCTACCCCCGAAAGTAAGCCCTACTGTGTCTTTTGGTGCCAAAACTAATATAAGACCCAGGCTTATTTTTGGGGAAACACAGTAGACAAGATGCTGTTGCATGTAAATCTGACTTCCTGATAAATTTAGTTTTAATTATCATTATATAAAATAATGGATGTGGGGGCCTTATAATGGGCGTAATTTCTTTTTGGGGGGGTTGAGGGAGGGCAGCATTTCCTTCTTGGACCCAGGCAACATAATGTCTTGGGCTAGCCCTGGGCATGATGGATACGTATCTGCCTGTATTTCTCAGCATTGAGGACACCATTGATCCTGACCAAATCCTCAACACCATTTGCAGAAATGTAGTCCCAAACTTGCAAAGGAACCTCCACCATGCTTATCTGTTGCCTGCAGACCTTGTATTACCGCTCTCCAGCCCCTATGCGTTTAAACTGATTCTTGCTATAGTCAAATATTTAAAACTTTTACTCACCAGACCAGAGCACCTGCTGCCCTTTTCCTGCACCCCAGTTTCTATGTTTTCATGCTTAGTTGAGCTGGTCAGCCTTGATTCCATGTCAGAGGTATGGCTTTTGGCATGTAATTCTTCCATGAAGACTACTTCTGACCAGACATCTCCAGACAGTAGATGGGTGTACCTGGATCCCACTGGTTTCCCCCTGTTCTATGCTGATGGCATTGCTGGACATCTTCCCAAGTCAAAGAGAGTTATGTGTCTTTCATCAGCTGCATTAAGTTTCCTTGGCCAACTAGTGCATCTACGGGCCTCATCATTGCTTGTTTCTTTGTGTTTCTTCAAAAGAGCTTGAACAGCTTATCTTGAACCCCAGTCTGCTTTGAAATCTTCACTTGGGGGAGACCTTGCTGATGCAGTATAACTACCTTGTGCCTTGATGCTGTGCTCAGTCTTGCCATGGTGTATGACCATGAAACTGTCTTCCACAAACTCACCTTAGTAGCAGAGTTTGGCTGTTCCTCACCCAGTTTTAAGCCTCCTACACAGCTGTTTCTGTTTCAGATTAATGACTGTGTTTCAATCTACATATGAAATAGAGGATCATGAGCACCTGCTTGGTATAAGTTAGTAACCATACACCTGATTTTAATCCTTCAAAATGTGTAAGAATTGATGCTGGTTTGAAGTCAAAGTGTAGTCACACCAAATATTGATATTATACACAGAATTATACAGTGATAGTGTATACATTTCTACAGTATACCAAAGGTTAGAGAATAATAGGCTGGGAAAATTGTGATTTATGGTATGTTGAAGGAAAATTTCCGCTTCAGCCTTTGAAGGTGAAAACTATCTAACTTGATGAGAGTCATGCCAATTGGCTTAGGTCACACCATTAAAGGCCAAGCAGCTCCAAGAACTTTGGGAGCCTTGGACCTGATTATGAGGGTACTGAGAACTGCTGATTGGCACTAAATACATTCCATGTCTAATTCAGGCACAACCCCACAGTCCTATTCACTCAAGGAATGGTGAAAATCGATTTTAAAGGCTGATACAATTTAGGTGCTTCATTTTTGTTCTAAGAATCTGGCCACTGTAAGACATAGTAAGAGAAAGAAAGGGAGAGTGATACTAAATTATTTACATTAGACCAGTAATTAAAGAACATATTACCAAAATATTGATCCGATAACTGAAGGTTCATTATTTCTCTAGAACACTGTGATAAATAGATTTATACACAACCTAGTTTAACCTACATGATGGAAATCACTCACATATTCTGCGGAATACTTTACATATGTAATAAGTTATACACCTCCTCACTGAACAGACTGACCCATAACTCATGAGCCATGTTAACTTCATGCAGGATGGTTGTCATACTGTATATTTAACGTCTAGTGAAAGCTAAGATTTATAACTCTTACTTCCACAAGCTAACATACTCCTGTTAACACAAAGGAAACTACAAAACAGTCTATTTTAAGAGAGATGCAGACTTAATCAGAGGAGGAAGACGTGTGCCTTGTTAGACACAGCCAGGAAAGTCTATGGATGTCGGCCAAATGTGTTTTTAACAGAGGTAATGGTTATCTTGGACACAAGTAGGTGACTGACCCCATTAGTGTTGAGGGCGGTCTCCCTTCCTACTGTAACTTAACTGACAGGATCACTTTTGTGCCTGCTCCGATAAGTTATGAGGATTCTTTACCGGTTGAAGACATTTTTAAATATTCTGATATAAAACGGATCTGACACAGAAGATTTCAAGCTGTATCTCCATATTTGTTCTATGTTTTGCTATTATATGCTTGGATTCTATAGGTATATACATCTAAAAGGGTGGCAAAATATTACGTTGTTGCAAATTATATGAATAAGTGTGTTGGCAGAGCAGTAATGTTAAACTGGAAATCCAGACAAAATGTTTTTAAGTTTCAAATGGATTTAGAAAAAGTTAGAATCTTTGTTAGGTTTCTATTAAAGTGGAGTTCCACCCTAAAATGATACTTACCTCCATCTTCTCGCTCCGGGTCACCTGAAAAACAAATGGATAATCGCATTTTTTTTTTTTTTTTTACTTACCTCGTAGAGAAGAAAATATACTTACCTTACTTCCTTCTTCCTCCCCTCGGCGGCCACGGCCCCTCGTCACTTCCAGGCTTTGCAATGATTCCTGGGAGCTGAACGTCATCGCTCCCAGGAATCATTGCGCCTGCACTGGCCCCGACGTCAGTTCCGGGGCACGCGCGTCATTCCCTTCTAAACAGCTTCTGGGCATGCCCAGAAGCTGTGGAGGGATGACGCGCGCGACCCGGAAGTGACGGCGGGACCGGTGCAGTGCATCGTGGGACCGAAGAAGATGGAAGAGGACACAGAAGAGGATCACGCTGGCTTCAAGCTGCCCACACCTGAGATGGCAGCGCTGGACAATACTTTTTCAAGGTAAGTATTTGTCCTAAAAGGTAAGTGCAACCTGGGACAGATCAGAGGCTAGCCATTGTGGAATGTACTAGCCCTGACTTTCCCGGGGGTATTTTTATTAAAAAAAAGTAATCCAGGGTGGAACTCCGCTTTAACTGTACCCCATTGCTGAGACTTTACTCTTACTTTTGGTGTTTCTAGAGAAAAAAGAAAAAGTGAGAGAAAATCTCCCCATAATGAAACCTTATCTTTGGCAGTTGCCAGTACTAGTACTGGTGTCCCCACTGGGAGGTTTCAGCTCTGCTCCAGCGATGTGTACAGAGATGTCACTGCTCCAAACCTGAATGAAAATCCCTCACCTCTGGAACCTTGAGTGTTGACCAAATGGAGCCAAACCATGCTCTATGACAGTGATGGCGAACCTTGGCACCCCAGATGTTTTGGAATTACATTTCCCATGATGCTCATGCACTTTGAAGTGTAGTTGAGCATCATGGGAAATGTAGTTCTAAAACATCTGGAGTGCCAAGGTTCGCCATCACTGCTCTATGAGCTCAATAGGAAAACAAGAAATCACAATCTGATGAAGTCAGACCACATCTAACTTTATTATACCTGGAGCTGGTACAGCCTCTCTTAACCATTTTACCACTGAGTACCGTAGTACTACTGCGGCAAAGTGGCTCGTTATCGTCTGACGACGTAGACCTTCGTCGCCAGACTCCTCCCCCTGTAGGCGGCGCTCCCGCTGTTTTCATTCACAGCGGGAGTTGGGCCAGGGGAGGAGCAGTGGCGACCACTGCTCTGCCCCGATCGTCGGGGAATCCAGTTTGGAGATCCGCCCGCCTGTGTAAACAGAGCGGGCGGATCTCCTAAGTGACAGGGAGTGACAGATCGGAGTGTTCAGCATAGCTGAACATCCGATCTGTCCCTCACTCACTCAGTCACCTCCCCCCCCCCACACGTTAGTAAGCACCAGGCATACATTAACCCCTCCCTCTCCAATAAAATTAACCCCTTTCCTGCCAGTGTCATTTTTACAGTAACAGTGCATATTTATAGCACTGATTACTGCAGTAATGTCACTGGTACCCCCAAAAGTGTCAAAAATGTCATTCAAGGGTCCGATCTGTCCGCCGCAATGTCGCAGTCCCACAAAAAAAACGCAGATCGCCGCCATTACGCGTTAAAAAAAAAAACACCAAAAATGACAGAAATCTTTCCCATAGTTAGTAAACGCAATAACTTTTGCGCAAACCAATCAAAATACGCTTATTGCGATTTTTTTTACCAAACATGGGTAGCAGAAAACAAATTGGCCAAAAATTTAAAAAAAAATGTTTTTTACATCTTTTTTGGGGGGAATTTCATATAAAAAAATGTTAAAAATATTGTTATTTTTTCAAAATAAAGGCTCTTTTTTTGTTTATAGCGCAAAAAGTAAAAATCGCACAGGTGATCAAATACCACCAAAAGAAAGCTCTGTTTGTGGGAAAAAAAGGACGTAAATTTCGTTTGGGTACGGCATTGCATGACCGCGCAATTGTCAGTTAAAGTCGCACAGCGCCAAATCGCAAAAAGTGGCCCAGACGTAAGACAGCAAAATGCTCTAGTGGTAAAGTGGTTAAACGTTTTACCAAAAAGGGGCTTGATTACAGAAACCCTCTCCAGTGATAGCTGTAAAAGTATAGACTTCCCTTCACTTTCTGACCTGGTGACACAGACAACAATATAATTTTAACAGAGGCCCTAACCTTTACACACGCAGCTGAAAACTAAAAATAATGTTTGTCTGACATTCCAGTTTAACCTTCACAGCATATTACTTATATTTGGAAAGATGAAACATCACTTTTAGAAAATGATCCATGATTACACATATACAATGCCCAAACATACCAAGATTTAGTTAGGTTGGCTAAGCTTGTCCGGCCAGATTTTGATTGGTCCAGATGTTCCTAGGGAGGTGTATTCTATGCAGGCTAAATGGTGGCACAATGACATCATACACAGACAGATGCAGTCATTTCATTAGTTTGATAGTTAGGAGAGTCCTAATTAGGAACGAGATTCTGCACCACATGCACATTACAGTTTTAAACAAATTTAGCCACTCTAGACATAAACTGGCTAGTAGTGAACATAGGGCTCATACAAAGAATGTTTGTTCTTTTTGAAGTTTTGGAACTACTGGACAAACCAGAATTTTTTTTTATGCCTTGGCAACATGTAATTGTGGCCATATCCACAAAGAAATCATTGCTGTTTTCATGTGGAAAAGTAATCAGTTATGACTTGGTCACATATCTTCCAATATGTTGAGAGATAATTACTGACGGAAGGAGGGGTTGAGCCAACCACCTTCAGCGTGGGACATGCTCCTCCGCTGACATCTGCAAATCGTATTTCCTTGCCATTGGCTGCACTGCCTTTTTAGAATAAGCGATGCTACTGAGTAGAATATAAATATATGAGTAGACGTTGCCTAATTATCTCACAGTGACAGCTATTAGAAATGCCCAGTATGTCTTCTACAAGCCTCTGGCTGGTCACCAATAGTGTTCAAGCCTGCATCATTTTTTAACACTTGCTGCATTTATTTTTAGGCTTCTATCACTTTAGTCTTTTTGTCTATGCAATAGTGAAGCATTTTCAGTTGACCCTACACTGACTGCCTTTAGGTAATCCCTGAAACCCATCTCTTTAGGGAAACCCATCGTGCCTCTACATAACAACTGAATTTCTCTTTCTTTATCAACTAATTTCCACACAGTTTTTGTACCACTCGCCCCTTCCTCTTAAAGATGGTATGACCAGGGCCCACCCAACTCTCTTTTTGAGTGCTGAGTAAATTATTGCCACTATATAGGTCCTGTATAATAATAACCTTAAAATAGAGTTAGGCCAGAGAAATCTGTTCACCCAAAGATTTTATTTTATTTTATTTTATAACAATCATTGTCCACTTTCTTAATATATCTGCAGTCATGGCATAGTAATTCACCATCTGCTCTTTTGGGGGTCAAGCTTTTTAATCATCCTGACCTGGTGTATATTGGGGCAACAGTTTTATTTAAAAAATGTCTTTGCACTGTTAGTGTACTGATTAGTAAAATCACTGGCCTAATGATGTTAGTATATTGGTAGTGTTTGGCTTGCCAGCTGATGTGCAATGGCCATTCAATCAGTCATTTATTTTGAGCTCTGCCCCTTATTTGGATGGCTGTAATAAAGCCAATTTGATTTTCAGCTTTGCCTGTCCTTGAATTACATGGCAGTACTATCCACAGAAACATGCTAACCACCCTTCCCACTTTTTAGATTTTACAATAATTCTTAGGTTGCTGACTGCTCACTAAATAATTATTATTCACCCTACAGCTTGTGGATGTCTAAAATCATAAAAAGGATATTACTTAATGAAAAGTATTTACCTAGAAAAAATGTGTGTACTGTAACTGCTGGAGCAACTAAAAAGCAGCATTTACAGTTCTTGACTACGTTATTTCCTTGCATGAAATGCCAATATACATGTTGGTGCCCTCTAAAATCAGCTTGTAGTTACTCTACTGCAAACATATACCAGTATCTTGTAGTGATTTCTTAGTACTTACCTCATTGCCTAAACACCTCTCAAGAGACTTACACCCCCTCTAACTCTTTCTATTAAAGTGATTTAGATTAATTGCTGATCCATCCATATTTGTCCATGCTCCTTCTCCTTCTGATTACACTATGACAGAGATTAATTGAAGTTGCTGTAGTTGGAGGGATGGAGGCCACGTTACATTGGAGGCAGTGGGAGTGAAGAAATAAATACACAAAATAGCTTTTTTTCTTACTCCCTTCTTTTTCTTTTAGCAACCGGCCTGGGAATAGAAGCACGTTACAGCCTTTTCAGTTGTGTCCTTATAGAATGGAGGCTGTTTGTCCCCTGTCCCTTTGTCCTCTGTTCAATCAGCCAAATTAACAGTGTTTGTTATATCAGACAGACAAAGGGCTGAAAATGCTGAGAAATGTAGAAAATAGAAAGCACAATGGCTGCTCAGGCCACATGGCTATATATTTCACATTTACAATGATGTCTCCTAAGTGTTTGCATAATGTGAGCATTAGCTAGAAATTAAAGCTTTGAGGATGACCAGGTCAGAAACACTGTAGAGTGAGGAGTCCAGCAAGGTAAATACGGTCATTAGAACAATTATTTTGAAAGTAAAATTAAAATTAGTGACGAAAATGGAACACAACCACATCTTCTACCTGACATTTTCTTTTATTATATTTTCTCAAATGCTTGAAAATTCAACAGCACTGTATTGCTCTTTTATATGTAACAAGTGATTATTTGTTATTTATGTTATTATATTGAGGAACACAACACTTATTTAGAGTCGGTTCACACTAAGGCGACACGACTCCTTACTACTTTGGGGGCGACTTGTGCATTACCATGCACCACGACTTCGGAGCGACTTGCAGGGACTTCACATAATGGAAGTCTATGCAAGTCGCTCCGAGGTCGCCCCGAAGTAGTACAGGACCCTTTTTCTAAGTCCTATTAGAACGGGTCCTGTAGCGGTCAATGAACCGCGAGGGAGCGCGACTTGTCAGGCTGACAAGTGACCTGACAAGTCGCGCTAGTGTGGACCGGCTCTTAGGAAGCACCATTTATGATTGCAAAAAACTTGTTTACCAATCCTTTTAATAGGATTTTTCTCCACCTTTCATACATTTAAGAAATTGTTAGTGTACACCAATACCTATATGATCCTTTTACCCATGCCTTTATGCGTAAATATTACATCAATCCTCCCTAATGGTTCCCTAGGAAGAATAATCACTACAACTGTTAAAACTCTTACTTAGGCACAACTGTCAAGGTTTTTGTCTTCTTGTTTATTGATTTTCTTGTTTTTGTTTTATTTGATAAATAACAGCTTTCACATATGTGTTGAAAGAACTTAAAGGTGGATAGGGTTGTCTCCCTCCCGACACAGTTTGTTCCCAGGTGGGGTGTCTGGGGTGGCAGACAAAACCCTGTTTCTCCACCTCAAAACAAGTACCAGGTAACACCTACAATGCTTATAGTATTGTTATCATCCTGTTACGTCTTATGTATCCATTTACCTGTTACGCTCCTTACATCTCCACATTGTTCAACATTTTCCATTAACTTACCTCTGTTATTTGTGAAATCTTTAATAAAAAAATTTAGAAACAAAAAACTGGTTTATGATAATGCTGTCTATTGTTTTCCATTGTATTGCATTCCATTCTCCCTAGCAGTTTTCCATCCACTAGTCTTCTTCTTTAAAGATATAAAAAGATGAATGTAACAATATACTAACATAGAAAGAAGTAACTGCTCAGAGGACCCTAAAGTGGGTTGTACCACAAGGTGCAAAAATATTTGCTTGTCATTTCCTAAATTAGTATAGTTAACATTCATTTATAATAGGGTTCAAGATTGTGCTATTACCATCAAGTATTTAAAACGTTGGTTATACAAGTTGCAACTCCAGGGCTTTCTTTTGTTTTCTATAGTTTTGGAAACAGTTAGAACCACAATCAACATTTTATTTCTGTCTGCATCTCTGTTTGGAAAACCTCCACATTTCTTGTATATTTGATGGCGGTCAGATAGAATACAAAGTTAAGATAAATCTACCCAATAGGGATGCATACATACATAAATACAAAGTATTTCTCTAGTATGTGTAAAGGGTATTTATTGAAGGCAATGGATTCAAGCAAAAAGGGAAGAAAACGGAAATCTATATGGGGCCAGAAAAAAAGAGATCAGACAGAGATTCTAGCTCTTCCTCACACTACCCAAAACTGCAAAACAGTAAAAACTTGGCCTAGATTTGGCTTCTAAAATTTAGAAACAATTGAGTACTGTCCGTGATACTTTTTTATTTGCACTAACATAGAATTTTTCAGGACAAGCTTTCAGGGTTGTACATAGCCCAAAAGGTTGTCCTGAAAAATTGCATGTTAGTGCAAGTTAAAAAAGTATCACGGACAATACTCAATTGTTTCTGTCTCAAGTGCACTTTAACGGCTACAATCACCTCAAGCTTCTAAAATTGTAACTGTTAATTGAACTAATAACTGGGTATTGCACGGAACAGTCTTTTATTTATAGACAGTCCATTCTGCCATTTCATGAGTTCCTCAAAGAAATGTTTAGCATGCATTTATAGGTAAGTACTTGTGTTTTAGGCATATGTATAAGTGAAAGTTCACTTTCAAAAGTTAAGGCTTAAACTGTGTTCATTTTGGTTACCCAATCATGTGCAAGGAAAAGTAAAAAAAAAAAAAAAAAAAAAAAAAGTTGTTTTATTGCACATGATTGGATGGCTAAAAAGAACACTGCTACACTTTATTTACCAAGCTCAGGGTACTTTTACTGAATATTGAATAGTCTCTAGTTATTAGCGAACAATGAATAGTCTCTACCCCTTTAGTAAATCAACTATTAGTAAATCAACTATAGTATGTTCAGTTTTTTAGGGATAGCTCCAACCTTGTCACATCATTTTATTGGAAAACTATTGGTCTTTATTACCGAGCTGTTGCACTATCAAGAAATGCGCTACTTGCAGAACCGCCCACGTGATCTTACCTTAACTAATCAAATACTAATGTTTTATATTATTCTTCTGTGAATAACCAATGACCCCAGGCACCTAAAAACTAACAACATGGCTGCCTCCTTTGCATGTCAAGTGCACAATATAAATGTACATGGAAGCTACATTTCATGCTGCTTCAGGCAAGAAGACTATTATAAGAAATAAAAAAGGATGTACTCTGATTGTCGGGTTGCAAAAAGGAAGCTGGATTTTATGTCACATTACCAGCTGGGGGAAAAATATCTTTCTTAAAGTATTAATTGTAATATGGGTTTTAACAAATAAAATGAAATGAAATGTAAAATGCAGCTTTTCAAAAATGAAATGCTATTTTCCATGGGAGAAATGGCACAGCATGAATTGGGTCACATCATTTATACCCTGGATATTACTTTCTCCAAGCTAATCAAAATATTCAGCATAAGCCTGTTTTCCTGGGTGGCTGTGGACGATATCTATGCAATTATTCTAATGCCTATCTTATTTTTTTTAATTGTGCAAATCGGCTTGGAGAAGCTCATTGAACTCTGGATGACCCTCTAAATTGCAGGTCAAGGATTTAGCTGGGCTGGTTGCTTTTCTCTTCCTTATCTAGTAAAATGGCTAATCTGAAGATTTGCCTCTCTGGAATTGTGCAGATGTCTGAATGAATTTCTATTACTCTGGGCTGGTAACATATGATGGTTATTTCGGGGGGCCTGCACCAAAAAAGAAGGCAATTTATGGGGCTTGTTGCCCGGACTGTATGTCTACAGTCACCTTCTTTCATACCGGCTGTGCTTTACGTTTATTACATATTCATTTCCAAAAGTCTCTGGAGACAATTCCATTAATGCTCCTTCTGCTAACCTCCACAACGGGAGGTTTAAGGGGGTTTTGTCAAGAAGCAATAAAAAAAACATAAAAAAAAGACTATAAATGCACACAGAAGGCTAGTTTAATGGGGAAACAACAGATCGGCTTTGCCTTGTCTGATTTAATATTTTGGAATATCATTTTTAATGTGTTCTTGTGCATAAGTAAACTGCATAAATACATTCAATGTCATACTAAAGATTGAATAAAGTCAACTATTAACAGTTAAATTTTTTTTATTTTTTTATTACAAGGGTAGTAAGACCATTGCTTATACAGCAATAACACATTTTTATAGGTTTCCTCAGAAACACAGTTCACATTTTATGTGTGTTTGAGGGAATAATACAAAATTGTGATCAAACTCGTGTTGTTGTTCAAGAATAATAGTTCCATTCTATGAACTGACAATGAAAAGTAATAATAAGAAGGGAGGTTCATTAAAGCGTCTTTAGCGAAAATATTCCTTAAAGGGTAACTCCACTTTCGTGGGGAAAAAAAATAACAAATAAAGAAAAAACAATATAGTGTATGCAATTGTGACATTTATTTATTTGGTACTTATATAGGGCCGTCAATTTACGCAGCGCTTTACATATACATTGTACATTCACATCAGTCCCTGCCCTCAAGGAGCGTACAATCTAAGGTAACATAAATCATATTGTAATTGAATGTTATTAAAAATGACCTTTCCTTTTCAATCTGCAGGTGTTGTAATTTTCTGAAAATGCAATGCAATATGGCTACCTGGAGCTGTTCTGTACACAGAATGTACACTGACCACACCCCTGTAACATCATTTCCTGCTTGTGTGATTGGCTCACCAAATTTCCCAGAAGTCTGCCTAAGATACAAGACAGATTTCTGGCATCCCCTGCAACAAAAATGTCATTTTTGGTGAGATACTTCCAATAGGAACACGTCTAAAAGGATGCAGGCCCTGCAGCATTCCTCATTAGAGCCCTGCAGCTGCCACAGCTAATAGATAATAATAAAACCACCCCATCTGACCCACTCAGCACAGAGGCACAGAGAAACAAACAATGATTTCTTCAGAATAGCAAAAGGTAGGAATATGCAAAATTTGTTAAAATACTTGTAATGTACAGAGATCACCCAGAGGGGAATGTTTTTTTCTCAATAAAAGTGGAGTTACGCTTTAAGCTGTCCACTTAACGTGAAGAGAACCTGTGCTTGGGCAAAGCAACAAGTTCACTTTACTCTCTACCTAGGGGGGGGGGGGGGCTAGGGGGCGAGCGCGCACTGCCGGCGGTACGGTCCTGCCCCAGATCATCAGTGGGGAAGCTGGCGCGCGTGTCAGGCGGCACCGATTGCCACCTGACACCCTCGATCTCTCCCCGCTGAGAGTAAATGACGGACAGCTGATGTAAACACAGCCGTCCATCCTTCTGCCTGCAGTGATCACAGAGACTATGTGATCCTGCTTCTGTGATCATTTCAAAAGCCCAACCCCCCCACAGTTAGAACCACTCCCCTAGGCTTACATTTAACCCCTTGATCGCCAATAGTATTAACCCTTTCCCTGCCATTATTACAGTAAAAGTGAATATTTTTAGCACTGATTACAGTAGTAATGTCACTGGTACTCCCAAAAGTGTCAACAATGTCAGTTAGAGGTCCGATCTGTCCGCTGCAATGTCACAGTCCTGCAAAAAATCGCAGATCACCGCCATTACTAGTACAAAAACAATAAAAATGACATAAATCTTTCCCGTAGTTAGTAGACGCCATAACTTTTGCGCAAACCAATCAAAATCCGCTTATTGCGATTTTTTTTTACCAAAAATATGTATCAGAAAACAAATTGGCCTAAAATGTTAAGAAATTTTGATTTTTAAATTTTTTTGGGGGAATGTCATATAGCAGAATGTGAAAAATATATATATATATTTTTTTTCAAAATTGTCACTCTTTTTTTGTTTATAGCGCAAAAAATAAAAATTGCAGAGGTAATCAAATACCACCAAAAGAAAGCTCTATATGTGGGGAATATGTGGGGAAAAAACAATGTCAATTTTATTTGGGTACAGCGTTGCACGACTGCGAAATTGTCTGTTAAAATCACGCAGTGCCGAATCGCAAAATAGGGCCTGGTCATTAAGCAGGAAAATCTTCTGGTCCAGAAGTGGTTAATATGCCAAATACATCAGTAGAGGGTTAAAGCTAACTCCACCTTTCGCAACATGTTACTCCCCTCCCCCAATGACAGTGTACAAGGATTCTTCTCCCCTCCAGCCGCTGTAACATTTGACATTCATAGAGATCTGTGAATGAATGAGCTACAAGTGCCATCTTCTACCGCTGACTTGTGGTCTCCAATGGAACAAGAGTGAGGTGGGTACTGCACTCGTACTTCATTCCCAAATCCTCCAGCTCTCAAGCTGAAAGTCCTTACCTTGGCAAAGACATTAAGATGGAGGACAAAACTATGGTGGCCTTTGCTTTGCACCAGCATGACCACAGGTGCAATGCTTTGCAGGCTCTTATGCGGAAAATTAATTAATGCATAATGTTTTCCAGGAGAAATATAGTATGTGCTTTTATTATTTTTTGAAAAGATGAACTTAGCCTTTAAAGCTGAGCTTACAGGCTAAGCAGCTAAATACACAGGTGAAATTTTACCTGTTAAATGTTTTGTATTCCTGTCCGTTTCTAAAATGTATATAGCTCTGCCACAGAGCACAGTCAGGTGGATGATACCATTTTCTCTGTTACAAATGCTAAATGAGAGAAATATATTGATTCTTCCATCTATGCTAAACAGTAAGGATAGACTACTGTCAGAAGACCTGATCCAGAAACCTAGGCACTTTTTAGGGCAATTTATTTGCTTTTAGGGCTTCAAAATGGTGTTTTTTGATTCCAGAATTTTGGGTCCCATTGATTTCAATGGGGTTCTGGAATCCGAACTGAACTTTCGGGAAATTCGGGAGTTCTGGTCGACTGAATGGCTGCAGTCACTGCTTGGCTGAATTTTCTGCTTGACTTCTTTGCTTTTCAGGTTAAAGGATGTTGGGCAGAGTGGTGCCAACAGGGCCACCCACAGCTTGAGTTTCAGCATGGTTTTTAAGGAACTGGCTGAAATTTGCTCTGTCCATTTTCCATGCTACAGAGCTAAATGGCTACCAGTCCTGCCTTTCCCTATCCCAGTCTGATGATGCTGTATAAGAGATCAAGTCAAATTCAGATACTTGACCTGGCCATACACTATGCAAATTTTGTTCCTGATAAACCAGCTGAAATCTGCTATGAGGGTGGCACTGTCAGCTCCCATCTGCCTGACATCCTTAAGTTGAAAAATCGAAAGAGCGAGATGGAAACTTTTCATCCGAATAGCAGCTGCATACATTCAGATGCAGCCACTATTCGGGCAATCTGACAGCTGCCATAGGCAGTATTCAGTAGGCACAATTATAGAGTCATCTAACTGTGCTGTAGAGCGTCAATGGGGATATCTGTTTTTTTTTTTTTTTTTAGCCTGCAGGCTGAATTTAAAATATTTAACAGTGTATGGCCAGCTTTACACTAGTCATTTATGTCTGCCTGGAGTCCAGGTTTAACTTCAGTGTAGCTGCATGTTAAAATGGTCTGGAAATCCAGGCATGTAGGAAACTGAAGTTAAATGCAGTTTAGCTTGGCCTTGCGCCATCCAACCTTCCAATGTCCCCTATTGGTCCATGTGTGAACATTAGGTAGGCATTAATAGTATTAACACTGAGCACAGTGAGCAGTCACAATTTTGCATTGAGTTCTGTAAGTGTTGGTGGAGGAAACCTTTGCCACTCCATCCCAACTTGAGCACAAAATGTGCCCCATTATATTGCTTCAGTCTGAATTTATTTACTACTATCTATCCTCTGTTACCGAAAAGCTTATAAAATACCAAGTTTTATACATAGGAAGGTTGCTTTTAATTAAAGCAAAAAATTTAGATGTTTATTTGCTTGCATCTATATGTGTTTTTATGTAATGTGCTTGTCAATAGTATTGATTATTTTTTTCAATTGTCTTGATAATTTGCACAAAAATCCTCCATAAATATACTGCCTGGCACATGGTAATTACCTAAAGTGTGGTAGAGTCTAATAAACAAGTGTGCTTGATTTGTGTATAGACCTGCATATACATTGTTCCCCACCAATACTTTACCAGAAACCCTGTTATTATCAAAACCATCAGCAGAAGAGAATAGTGCCTAGTGCAAGGAGGTATAAAATTCCTTGACAGGGTTGGCGATGCCATCACTGCCCTAAGAGCAATATGGAGCAGATATTAAGAGGCCACATTTGTTTTTTTGTCCTCAAGGGTTTTTCTAAACCAGTCTTTTTTTTTTTATTGCCTGGGCACCTTTGTGTGCCTTGAGGTTTCTTTAGGGTTGCCTTGGCAAAATGCTTAAAAATTGCCTTTTTAGTTACACTAAGTCACAGGTTTTCATTGTGAACCATTACAACCTTCTAGCTGCCAGCATGCTAACGACCAATGGCATTATTAGTTGATAAGGAGGATGTCAGTCGACTGCATAACATCCTTGTTTGACACTCCCCTGCTCCTCTCCATCAGCATTATGGTCACATTATCTGAGTGATGGAGAAAAACTGAGGGTGAAGAGAAACATTGGAATACTAGTCAGAACCAGTTTGCAAAAGCGTATGTGCTTTGGAAGAATAAATCACCTTTAACATTGGGTGTCCTACTTGGACTTGTGGCTTGTTACTTCATTATATAAAACTATATGAATAGCTTTTACATTTTAGAATGGGGTGCCTCCAGGCTTTCCATAATTTCTAAAGGGTGCCTCGAGACTATCCATAATTCTTAAAGGGTGCCTCGAGATTGTTCAAAATTTTTAAAGGGTGCCTTGACTTAAAAAAGGTTGAGAAACACTGTTCTAAACCACCATAGTAGGCAGTAGGTGGAATCGAGAACAATGCGCTTGTGCTAGAGAACATAACACCCTAGGAGACAAGTACTCCTAGTTTTATGACAGGGTCTCTTTAACATCCTATGTAGTGACTTGGGCTAATTTGAGTGAATGGGAGCAAGAAAATTTAAAATGATTTCCTTGGAAAATCTTATTTTTTACTCTTCTTTGTTAGGGCAGAGTAGAATATGAAAGCTTTAACATACTCCTCCTCTTTTTCTTAAATCAATACCTTTGTATTACTCTTTTTGAAAGCATCTATGGTGAGAATGGCTGATTTTATTTCAAAGTGTCTACTATACAAGTGGAAACTTTCTGTAAGGTAAAAATCCACTTAAGCCTTCTTTTATCGATACATTAAAGTGGATCTAAAACCCAGCCGCTAAAATCTCATATAAGTTTTACATATTAATGTAATTTCAAAAGTTGTTTTCAATCTTTTATATATACAATGTTTATTAAACTGTTAGCTGGTAATTCTGCCATTTAGGTATAGCACTACTCCCCTGGGAGCTGCTGATTACGGGTTACCCTGGGTTGCCATTAGCAACAACATGACAGTTTGACATTTTTCCAAGTGTTTTAGCTCAGTCAGGAAACAGTCCAGTAGTTTTGATTTTTGTGTTTTTATTTGGAACTTGGATAGGAGAAGGGAATAAGTGGGATACTCCAACTTTATACACTATGCACAATAGGCTGGGACGACATGAAAATGCTGAGTAACGCTGAGTAACGCTAGTCACAGCTAGGCTGCTGCTTCACTTTGCCCTTTGCCGTGAAGTATATATGAATGAGCTTTCTGAGGTAATCTGTACTGTACTGCAGAACAACTTCAGGGCCCTTCCTGGCACCCCCTTTGTTCCTAATCTTCAGGGTCCACTACACGGCACCCCCTTTACTGATACACTTCATGTGTGAGCTAGCTCCTTGATCCCCTGACTTCTCTGGAGTGGTCCCCTCTCTCAGGCAGACCCTTAGGCAAATCCTCTGGTACTCACGGTACTGTTTTTCCCACAAGACTCTGCCAGCAGATCCACTGGTCAGCACTCTGGATCCTTCTGCAGCTCAGCTCCACACCTGGTTCACTAGGCGTAGGCCGACCGCCTGAACCACCTTCCTCTCACCTGCAGGAGGAGAGACAGCCGTCCACCTCCTCCTGGGACTTTGCTCCCACCAAAAGACACCCTGTCACATGCTCCCTGAAGATTTATTGCCAATCCCAGGATGCATTGCAGCAATGCCCACCCACTGAGACAGCCATAAACCCTGATGTGCTACTGGTTAGGTTTCCTCCACTGTCCAACAAACTCCCTCATAGGACACAGTGGGGACACTCCCCCAGACCCAGTAAATCACACCTGGAAACATGGGACAGGCAAAACTAACAAATCTGGCTCCCCTGATAAGCAGAAGGAACCACTTGATGCTTTTTCCTAGCATCTACCTAGGAGGGTGCTACATAGGTTTTTAGACAATTTCTGTTATAGAGTGACAAGAGTTTTGCAGTTGTGCTCTTGCTTTGTCACCCATTCACACGCACCCCTGATGTGCCCTACAACCAGCGGATCCACAATATGCAGACCAGGTCCATTGTTGTTATTATCAAGAAGTTGGTTCTAGAGCAATGATGTACAACGTGCTGAAGCAAGTGCATATAGAGAGGAAATGGCAAGCAGCTAGAGAACCTCAGCAAGAAAGGATGAAAAAAACAAATCACAAATGTATATGAAAGGCAGTGCTTTCAAAAACTAAATGTTATTCAGTTAGGGTTTAGATTTATTTTATCCAGTTTGGGCAAATTTTTATTAGGAAACCTGGAAATTCCAAACTGAAGACTCAGGACTCAGGAGCTTAGATTAGGCAAAGTAAAGGATGTTCCATTAAAAAAAAAAAAGTCCACAGGTATAACAATTTATATGTTAAGTATATCTAAATCCAAGAGCAAACAGTTTACAAATTGCACAATACCAGTCGTTAAATGTGGTAGCCGCATTAGTTATCTTTTTTCATACATTTTGCCTTACTTTGCTTTGATCCTACTAGAAACAAATTTCCTAACCTAGGTTTACAATGCTCACTTGCTGTAATGTACCTATGGAAAAGCAGCATTGTCACCCTAGGAAAGGAAGTGTGTTAGGATTACGGAACATCACCCCATCTCCATTACATAAGAGGAGATGTTCTGGAGGCTCCGATTAGCTGCCAGCAATGGTCATGCCAGCCCAGGGCATCTCCGATCATTCTCCTGCAACAGGAACGTGATGAGGTACCATAGACCTGTAGAATGGAGCAATGCCCCCATCTTGGTTACTCGCGTGCTTTTGGTCAAAGGAATGTCCACACAATTAGCCTTTTCAATGTTTTACTCTAACATGAACAGAATGCACAGTTATTCACAATACACGATTACACCTCTTTCTCCTTCCACCGGGCAATAGAATTACTGTGCAGTCCGCACTCTTTTTAACTCGAGGATGACAACCAGCACTTCCATTTTCCTTAGGTGTAGGTTACCTTAGATGGGTTCTCAGATGGTGCCTATATTGGGCCTGCCTAGAAGGATGTGCTGTGCTAAGGTTTATGACCAACATACAGTAGTGATGTTCTGTAGGCTATCTCTTCCCATCAGCTTGTGCCTTACAGTTCTTCTGGCCCCTTATTATAAGTAATAGGCTAGCCCCATCCACAGTAACCACCCAGGGACCCTAACCACTGCTTACATGTTGTTCACAGAGGTACCCTGGGCAAAAAGGCATGACTGCTTGAGATAACATTGCGGAGTCTACAGGAATTTACAAGTTTACTGGATCAACGTATATTTTATTTAATTGGTAGTCTGTAAGGCACTCATTGTTTTCTTTAATATAGATATTCTACAGTATTCTACATTACTGGAAATCTATTATCAAATGTACAGTATGTATTGTCAGCTACATTCCCTCTAGTGGTAGGAGACAAGAATTCCTATTGTGTTATCAAATGAACTGATCCTCACAAACTTTACAAGATCTTATCGTTCTATCATTCAATTTCCCTCTAAATTCAAAGGACCTTTATGTACTTGAAGGGCCTTTCAGATCTTGTCTGTTGTGGTGCGTTATTGCACAATTGCTAATGTGTGGTATTTTGCACATTAACTTGCTTTGCATTAAGGCACGTCAGTCATTTAGAATGGGCTGCCAAAACACAGCAACAAAAGACAAATTGCAATTGTTTACACCACAAAGCACACATGCACAAAACATAGGTTCACTTGTAGTCATAGAAGGAAAGATTTCATATATATTGTAGTGTGGGGAATGACTAGAGTATGACACAATTGCACATAAACCCCTTCATTTGAAAAAAAAATTAAAAATTGCATTAAAAAAAAATTAAATAAAAATAATAATTGCAAACAGTATATTATATGATATTTATAGTTCATGTGACATTGTGTTGAGTTTTTCTGGTTCTGGTTACATCTCTACACACAAGCCTTGAATCTGCATGTGTCTACCTGAATAAGTCCTCTAGACTTTGTTCACTCGGTGAAGTAAAGGCATTTACTGCTTAGCTAGATCAGGATCCACACCTCACTCCAAACAAGAAAACACAAAATCAATTAGTGAGTCAGTAGCTGGGCTCTGAATGCTGCATTCCTCGGTATAAATATCAAGCATTGTATTGCTCAGGAATGCAGCATCTTGAAGTCTAAAATGAAAGAGTCAAGGAACCTCTCAAGTTACCAGAAACAAGACGCCATTGTGACTCCCATTGGGCTTTGGAGAAATGGAGAAAAGTGTTAATTTTGGTATAGTTGGGCTCTGAGGATAGAATTGCTAAGAAGACAGGAAATTCTAAATTTTAGGGTAGCGACTCAGTATGTACTTTGTTTAATCATATATTTATGTGTGCACATTGAGGTGCATTTTTTAAAGGCAGAAAGAACTTTTTGAAACCATTCAGACATCCCCCCTTCAGCAAAGCTCACAATGTACACCTATGCACTATTTGTGATAACGTTTTTTAGCTTACTCATTTTGAAAATTCATTAAAGTGGTTCTAATGGCAGAAGGTTTTTTTTACCATGATTCTTGTCAATGCACTAATGGAAGGAGCGCCAGATCAAAGTGTAAAACAGTCCAAATTAATGTATTAGTTTATACAAAAAAAAAAAAAAAAAGCCAAAATGTTTCAGGGGACAGACAACAATCCCCGTCCATCGAGGCTTCAGTTCAAAAAGGAATCCTGAATGGACTCAAAGTAGAGCTTTCCTGTGTGAATCTGTGTAGGAAGATTATTGCTGGATCAGGAGAGTTATTGGCCAGCAATATCTGCACAAGCAATCAAGATCAAGGCTCTCCTTCCAACAGTGCATGCTATTATCTGGTAATCTGCTGGGGTACCCACTGGAGGATAGCCTTGTTTGTTGTGAGCAGCCTAACCTGAATCAGTCAGCTCTCTGAATGTTTTTGTCCTCTCAGGGTCCATTAAAGCGGAGTTCCGGCCCATTTTGCAACTTTAGTGATTCCTGGAGGGCTCGCTATGCTGATCAACAATTGGGCATTTTCAATTTTTTTCAGGGGTCCCTTACCTTATTTTCAGGGCATTTTTGATTGTACTTCCTCCTTCTCCCCCCTCTGTGGCCACCGACATCACTTCCGCCTTTGCATTGCATCCTGGGAGCTGTTTGTCATCACTCCCAGGAGGCTGGAATCAGGAAGAACACCCAGAACACTCCCTGAAATCAGGAAGAAGGACACAGCAGATTACACTGCGGCTTCAGATGCCCACATCCAAGATGGCCGTGCTCAGACAGCGTTTTTAAAAGTAAGATTTTGACTAAAATCCAATACTGTATACCTTGTAAGTATGAGAATAGCGGTTCTGTAAAGGGCGATGGATTAGTATTATAGGGGTATTTTTAGTTGAAAAAGGTATTTGAGGCCAGAACTCCGCTTTAACATACAACATGTGGGACTGCGTTGGGCGGCCATTCCATTGCAGTCCCACTGCATGACAAGGAAAAATGCCACGTCTCCCTATCTGCCCAGTTCACACCAATGAGTTGTGGTGGTGGTGTGAGGGCAGTTTGTGCTGAAAAAAAGGACTACATGCAGCACCACTCAGTGTGAGGTAAGCCACCACATCACACCACGTGGCCTGCAATTGAACTTTACGAGAGATCTCAATAACGTTTGTTTAGAACTAAAAAGTATTGACCGCCCGCCGCAGATATACTCTGGCAGGCTGGCTTGGCTGCGCGAATTGATGTACCTGTATGGCGATCTACTGGAGCGATCCTGGGGGGCGCACACTTCCTCATTAGCCAGGGTCGAAGCTGATTTACGAGGCCAGTGGTCGCGATTGCTGCTGGGCACCCGCGATCACTCCCCGTTGAGAGAGAAATGCAGTCTGCTGTTGTAAACACAGCAGACTGTTGTTCCCTCAGGAATCAGCACAGAGCGCCTGTGAACCTGTGATCCTCTTATTTAGGAACACAGGTCTCTGTGTTGATTCCACAAGCCCACCCCCTCACAGTTAGAAAACACCCCCTAGGCATACACTTAAAGCGGTAGTATGATCTACACTTACACTATACACTAGCACATTATGCCATTGTCCTGCAGGGGTTTTTTTTTGTTTTTTTTACACAGGGGATACAACCGCTTTAACCCTTTTGATCGCCCCTGAGTTCACCCATGTGCTGCCAGTGTCATTATTACAGTTACTGTACATATTTTTAGCACTGATTACTGTAGTAATGTTACTGCCCCCCTCCCCAAAAAAAAATTTTAGTTAGTGGTCCGATCTGTCCGCCGCAATATCGCAGTCCCGTTAAAAATCGCTGATCGCCGCTATTACTAGTAAAATTAAATAAATAAAAATGACCTAAATCTTTCCCCTAGTTTCTAGTCGTGATAACTTTTGCGCAAACCAATCAAAATACGCTTTTGCCACAAATATGTAGCAGAATACAAATTGGCCTAAAATGATGAAAAAAATTTGATTTTTACATTTTTTTTTATTTTATTGGGAATGTTATAAAGCAGAATGTGAAAAATATTGTTTTTATTTCAGAATTGTTGCTTCTTTTTTGTTTATAGCGCAAAAAATGAAAATTGCACAGGTGATCAAATAACACCTAAAGAAAGCTCTATTTGTGGGGAAAAAAGAGACATCAATTTGATTCGGGTACAGCTTCGCATGACTGCGCCATTGTCAGTTAAAATAAAGCAGTGCCGAATCGCAAAAAAAAGCCTGGTCATTAAGGGGGTAAACCTTCGGTCCAAAAGTGGTTAAACAGAGCGATGCACTGGTGCATCCTCACTTCTCTGATCTCCGCAAGGCCGCACCGCTCACCAGCTGTGGCATTGCAATTCTTTGTATTAACTCATCAAAGTCCGAGCACCTCTTGGATGATTTTTTTATTCATTAAAATCATTCTTGTCTATGGCATTCTTGCCTAATGTATAAAAATAACAACAAAACCTTAGTTATACCTTCAGAGACATTGTTTATTTGTACAGGATCATTTCTACCATGATCAGTGGTTGTGGTTGATGGCTCCAACCATAAAACGCTAGCTATGCATTTCCTGTATTTATAAGGAGACCCAGACAAGGTAAGAGTCCACGCACAATAGGGGCAGAAAAAATGCCAGAACCTCTGCAAGAAAAAGAGGCATAAAAATGCTCTTAGTGTCTCATGTTACACAAGAGTTTATAGGCGTTTGTGGGCATTTGCTTTTACAAGCATTTTCCAATGTACACTTAAAAACAGCGAACACTCCTAAATGCTGCGTTTATGTGTGTTTATGCGCATAAAGCATTTTTTTCTGGCCAAAAGCTCCTCTAAAAAAACATCATTCTGAAGGGTTTTTTCTGCCTCTAAATGCTCCTCTAAAAATATGCCTGTAAGCTCCCTAATGTGCATGGACACATAGGCTAACATAGAGCTGATTCTACAGGCTGAAGAAAAAAATTCAAAATGCCTGTATAACTGCATTTTATATGCATGGACCCTAAAATACAATCCTAAAGAGACATTATACTCGCCTCTCTGGCTGGTGGTTGATATGGTGATAAAGTTAAGAATTAACAATTTTCGCTCCGGAAGGTTTACCCCCCCTTCATGACCAGGCCATTTTTTTGCCATACGGCACTGCTTTACTTTAACTGACGCTGTACCTAAAAATTGATGTCCTTTTTTTTCCCACAAATAGAGCTTTCTTTTGTTGGTATTTGATCATCACTATATAGAAAAAACTTGGTGCAGCGCAAATCTATAACTAAGCAAATAATAAACTAAGCAAATGATAAATGAAGGAGCAGTCCATAAGAAGAAGGTAAAGTCCCAAGATCCAAGCGAGAGGATGTAAATAAATAATAAATAAATGATAAGCAGAATCCACACAAAGTGCTGAGAAAGAAAGGCCACATCCAGTGTTAATCCCCTTCACCAAGAGCACACACATGCGCTCACCTCAAAATTACACCCCTGTAATACCAGCGGGTCTAAAGAGCCAGAACATGGATTGCCATTCCATCCAAAGTATATCAGCAGCAAAAGTTAGCACAAAATCCCGGGTCCAACAACACAGATAAACCGTGATCCAGGGAATCGCATACAAAGAAAAGAGACAACTCTAAGTGTAAACCATATGGGTAAGTATTTTATTAAAAAGAATCTCACTTACAATGTAGTAGTGCAATGTAGGCGCATCGGTAAACATCAGAATAAAAGTAGACAGCACCGCGATCTCCACTAAGATGAAGCGAGCCGTACGGTGCTCAGAACAGCAGCGGGTGACGTCAGATGTGGGCCACTCCACCTCCCGTACGCGTTATGTCCTACGGGACTTCGTCAGTGGGGGACGAAGTCCCGTGTATATTTCTGTCTGGGCTCTACATAATGTTCCTGGGTCGGTGTTCAGCTTGCATATCACCTGTTTAACATATATTGTTTGCGCTGATTGTTTTGTTTGTTTCAATTGATCATCAGTGCTTTTTATATTTTTTGCGTTAGAAACAAAAAATCATCAACAATTTTGAAAAAACAAAACAATATTTTTTACTTTCTGCTATAAAACACACCCAATACAAAAATGTAAAAAAATTAATTTCTTCATCAATTTAGGTTAATATGTATTCTGCAACATGTTTCTGGTAAGAAAAAAAAATCCCAATAAGCTTATATTGATTGGTTTGCGCAAAAGCTATAGCGTCTACAAACTATGGGATATTTTTATGGAATCTTTATTTATTTATTTTTACAAGTAATGGCAGCGATCAGCGACTTATAGTGAGACTGCGACATTGCTGCAGACAAATCACACGCTAAGTGACACTTTTTGGGGACAAGTAACACTAATACAATGATCAGTGACAAAAAAATGCACTGTCACTGTACTAATAACACTGGCAGGGAAGGGGTTAACATCAGGGGCGATCAAAGGGTTAAATGTGTCCCTAGGGAGTGCTTTCTAACTGTGTGGATGGGTACTGTGGGAAGACAGAGATCTGTGTTTCTGCTTAGCAGAAATCGCTGTCTTCCCTCGTCACAAAATGGCGATCTTCCTTGTTTACAGTCATAGGCAGTCCTCCATTCTGCCTCTGTTGGGAATGATCAGCGGGTCCCGGCAGACATTGGGGCAGCCGGACCTGCTGATTGGCTCCCGTGGCATCCAATTACAGAAGGAGCTGGTCACCAGCAGCGTGTGTGCATGCTGCAAACCCAGAAGAGGCAATTATGTACATGTACGTCATTTTGCCTGTAGGAGCCACCGCCCCACAGTATATATACGTGGGGCAGTCGGCAAGTAGTTAATCAATCAAAAGTATATTATAACACATGTATGATAAATAGGCAGTGACATGTTTTCAGAACTATTGAATGCTGAAAAGACTGAAGGAGGCTTCAGAGCTATGGAGAAAGTTAGGAAACAAAGGCCACTAGAGAAGTACCTCTTGTCTTGCAGGTCACCTTCCTTTAGGATTGTCTTTTAAGCCTCGATGGGTCACTTTAAGGTTGTCAACAAATTATGGGGATGGAACCATGCGATATTCCACTTATCATGCGTGTAACAGAATGTACTTTGCTTTAATATAGCAACATCTTTGCATTAATCATTACCTTGGTGATTTTTACCAAATAAAGTAGTATTTCCTTAGAAGTGATGCTTAGAGAGTTTTTATGGACTGTCCAAAGGATTAAACTCCTTTTTGAGGCATTTAGGGTGGATTCAAGTCAATAATTAAACATGTTTTTGATCTAATATTTTTGTTTCTGGATACTGCATGAAGGCTTTGAAAAGTTTTTCCTACAGATTTAAGTGTAATTAGTTCATATTTATATACGTTGTCAGGGTCCTGGTGAAAAATCGGGTGCGTCCAGCTACACTATATTGTCAAAAGTATTGGGGACGCCTGCCTTTACATGCACAGGAACTTTATTGGCATCCCGGTCTTAATCCGTAGGGTTCAATATTGAGTTGGCCCACCCTTTGCAGCTATAACAGCTTCAACTCTTCTGGGAAGGCTGTCCACAAGGTTTAAGAGTGTGTCTATGGGAATGTTTTACCATTCTTTCAGAAGTGCATTCATGAGGTCAGGCACTGATGTTGACAAAAATGCCTGGCTCACAGTCTTCGTTCGAATTGATCCCAAAGGTGTTCTATCGGGTTGAGGTCAGGACTCTGTGCAGGACATGGATGAGCAACTTTGGAGTGGAAGAACTGGACTGGTCTGCACAGAGTACTGACCTTAACCCGATAGATCACCTTTGGGATGAATTAGTGGAGACTTCAAGCCAGGCCTCCCCGTCCAACATCAGTACCTGACCTCACAAATGTGCTTCTGGAAAGATGGTCAAACATTCCCATAGACACTCTCCTAAACCTTGTGGATAGCCTTCCCAGAAGAGTTGATGCTGTTATAGCTGCAAAGGGTGGGCCAACTCAATATTGAACTCTACGAACGAAGACTGGGATGCCATTAAAGTTCATGTGCGTGTAAAGGCAGGCGTCCTAGTGTATATAGGAGGCATTTGGTCCCTTTCCAGGAAACAGTGCCCAGACCTGAGCGGCCAAACGCAAGACCTGAACCCTGAGGATGAGGACGTCATCAACCCTGTCTCAGCTCTGGTACTATCCCACACAGACCTTTCAGAGGGGTTTATACCCTGTTCTAACAGAAGATAAAACTGCTGTGTCAGTACGTGAAGTTAAGTACAAGTGGTGGTGGTTTGGCTTTCATGAAACTTTACATTGAAATAGCTGTGACAAACTCTATTTCTACTTTAGTAGTCAAATTTGAGAAGAACCCACCATATGTTTGTTATGTCTTCCTATTAATAAAGCAAAGTTTTTAGTATTTCTAGCATTTTAGAAGTTTCTGAGGAGAAGGTGTCATGGCTTAACTACAAGAAATGCTCAACTAGCTTAACAAGATCTATCCAAATAACTGAGCTTGGGACTGGTTGAGTCCACTTCTCATTAACATATGGAGAAGCCCAGCTCCTAACCTTTAGTTAAGATAGACAGTGACCAAATATAGTACAACTGATGAGATGATATCTGCTTATACAATACAGACAGGTTTAACTAAAGCCAGCTTCCCAGACCCCTCATAACAAAGAGAACCAAGTAGAATTTTTCATTGCTGGTATACCCTTCAAGGTTGGAGAGCACATGTCTGTCCTCCAAAAATACTTATGTTTAAACAGTAAGTATAGGGGGATAGCAGCCCTTTAGGGTTAGATTTTATTACATAAGCAGACTAACCTGGGCGGTCTTGACTTATTAAGGAGAAAGAGGAGTTCCTTTTGATTATGGATCTGTGTGTGGGGCAAAGGGACTTGTTCTGGCTTGAATTTGAACTCAGTAGTGGGGCTGTATCATAGTTAGGCCAGTCTAAGCCTTGCTTAGAGTTTCCAGGGGGGTGATGCCTTGTTTGTTCTACCCCGTGTCAGAAGCAGTATTTCTGGGGTGCCCCATGCAGTGGCGACTCAAGTTGAAGTTAGAGGAATTAAAGTGACACTAATGTCTGGTTTGAAAAAATATATTCTATTCAAGTATGTATTCTTAAAAAAAAAATCCTTTCTATGGCTCTCTGCCTCCTCCAAATTTTTTTTTGCTGCTGTGATCTGACTTCCTGTTAGAAGGTGGTTACGTTCGTTCTCCATTGTCTCCATGAAACATAACCACCCTCTCTTGCTCACATCTGAGATGGACTAGAGACTATAGACTATGTGATTTGTACAGTACATAGAAAAGTGCACATGACCACAACTAACATGCACTGACATGTTTTACACAACTGAAAGCAGAGATGTATAGTAACTAAGTAGAACTACTTCACTACTGTACTTAAGTACCGAAAGGCGGTATCTGTACTTTCCTAGAGTAGAATTTTTTTCTCCTACTTCCACTTTTACTTCACTACATTTTTTCAATGATTTCAATACTTCTACTCCGATATATTTTTTTTGTGCTGCATAGTTACTCGTTACTATTATAAAAATGACCACTGCCAGAACAGTAGATGGCAGGTTTCATGAAGCTCAAAACATGTGTATTATCAGCGCATACGAAAATAAAAGCTACTGTATGTATAAATAAAAGCTGCATTTGAAATAATAAAAAACAATATGATGTTCAAACGTTTGACTTATTTCTTTAATAACTACATAACACAGTACTTGTACTTTTACTTTCAGTCCTTGAGTAGCAATTTGTTTTTCAAAACTACTGGTACTTTTACTTTCAGTACTTGAGTAGCAAATTTTTTTAAAAAAACTACTTGCAATACTTAAGTACAAAAAATGTTGAATACTTTAGTACTTCTACTCAAGTCACTTTTTGATTGAGCACTTCCACTTCTACTCAAGTCACTTTTTGATCGAGCACTTGTACTTTTACTCAAGTATGGGTTTTGAGTACATTATACTACTCCTACTGAAAGTGAGGAAGAAAAGGAGAGGTTCAAGAGCTCACGGTGGCAAAAATACACAGTAAGGCTCCATGTACACGGGACGTTGTTAAAAGTCCCTTTGAATGCTGGAATTTTTAGGACGTTTGAATTGTCTGTTCGGTCGCGTTTGTACCCGTGTTTAGCGGACGTTTAGCGGCGTTTGCGGGCGTTTGCGTTTAGAAGCGTTCCTAGAGGTCAAAAAAATTATTCCCCTTTAAAATGGAAAAACGCGAACGCTAAACGCGGGTCATCGCGTTCGGACGCTTTCGGACGCGTTTGTGCGTTTGAAACGCCGGCAAACACACGTTCGAACGCAAATAATTGCGTTCTAAAAACAGTCCCTGAACGCAACTGCCTGCAAATGACTGTAAACGACCTGGTGTACATGGACAGATAAGATAAAATGTAGATGGGTTCAGGGGCTTCTGAAAAAAACGCCCAACTGCTCCTAAACTGCCATTTCCAGCGTCCCGTGTACATGGAGCCTTAGGCTTCTTGTATACTAGCCTACATTGGCAGCTCCTAAATTTGGCATTTTTTTGCCAAAACTCCTATACTCAACTCCATAAAAGCCAATGGGTCATTGTACATATAGGCTTGTAGCAGAGTTTAGGAGCTGCCGTGTTTAGGTGAGCTTCAATCTCCCTCTCCTGAACATGGAAGAATTGCCTTCAGGATAAGAACATTTTGACTGCTGGCTTCAGGAAAAACACGAAACGTGGCAAAACCGCAGCAAAAATGTGCCGCATTTTTACCGTGATTTTGCCACATTTTGTTTTTTTTTTCTGCCGCCGCAGTAAATGTAGATTAGTGTACATGAAGACTAAGAAATGATTTTGTGAAAATTAGATTACATGGCCATTAGGCAGCGGATGTGTATGGATGACTTTTGGATAATAAGGATATTGTTTAGTGTCACTTAAAATCCCTATGTGGTCCTGCAACATTACACATGTAAATGTATAATTTTTTTTTAAGGAAGTTATTTAAAAACCATTTCACTTTGGCATGCTGTTTTTATTTTTCAGTTCAAAACCTTTTTGTCAAGTGGTCTGTTGTTCTGCCAACAATATCCTTTTTTGTTACCATACAGATACCTTCACGTACCACTGACCCTTTAATGACATCAGCTTGCATTGTTATCTGTCTGCTTACAGCAGCAATATACTTTCTAGATAAACAATGCTTTAATAAATAGAAAGCAATCTATAATGCTTCAGCAACATAATAGTTCTCAGTCATTCTGCAGTTAATTAGTGCATAATAAACTTCAGGAAAGCGGCAGGAAGCAGCTAAAATATCCTGTTGTGTGACACTCGATCATGCGTCTTTATTATTATTTTTGTATGTGTGGAGTGTGCAGGACTGATATTAAGTGATGATGTGTTTGTGCGGAGGAACTGTGCATTGTTAAAATGTTCCATGGATTTCCATGCTGTTAGACTCCTTTCCTTTTCCTGTCTGCCATACGGCAGCAGTTTTAAATCTTTCCTTGGATCATATGACAAATGTTGAAAATAGGACAGAGGAAGAACACTGCTCAGATAATAATAGGTAACATTCTTTCATTATGATACATCGCAGATTGAACCGGACAATGTTTTACAGTAGAACTTGCGCGGTTAATATAGTGGCATTCAAGAAATATCTACAAGTTAACAAGTTAAGTTGTCCACTTAATGTGAAGAGAACCTGTGCTTGGGCAAAGCAACAAGTTCACTTTACTTTCTACCATCTACTACTTGTACTTACTACTTACCCTCCCTTTACTCCCCATAACTGCTTAGTTCCCCTGTTGTGGTGAAGACATAACGCCTAATAAAACTAGCTATTCAGTAGTAGATTTTCAAATTCATTTTTGTGTTCTGTTTCAAATGCCACTTTATGTATTCTCATACCTCCTTAGACCCAGTCTGCCCAGACAGTATGGTCACCTGCTGACTTGGTACCATCCACAGGCAGTCCATAGATTTCTCCTGCTGAACCAGTGTGTGGGCAGGCTGAATCTATCAACTTGGGTACAACCAGCCTGCCAGTAGTGAGGAGCTTTGAGTTCGAGTCGAACGACGAACAAATGGGAGTCCCCCCCCCCACCTCCATGTTGATGGGGAAAGGGGTCTCTTCCGAGTGAGCGCCCCCCTCCTGAACCATACCAGGCCACATGCCCTCAACATGGAGGTGTGGGTGCTTTGGGGCAGGGGGGGCTCTGTTGATGGGGACAGGGGTCTCTTCTCCACAACCCTGGGCTGTGGTTGTGGGGGTCTGCGGGGGGAGGCTTATCGGAATCTGGAAACCCCCTTTAACAAGGGGACCCCCAGATCCCTGCCCCCCCCCCATGTGAATGGATATTGGGTACATTCACCATAAAAGTGTACAAAAAAAACATAATGACAAAAGCCAGTTTTGGAAAAGTCTTTTATTAAAAAATAAAAATACTGTCCCCCGGTGATCAGTCGCCAGGCCGCCAAAAAAATTAAAAAAAAAAGAAGAAGCTCCTGCTTCTCCAGAGGCTTCCCACAGAATGAGCTGTTTTGATTTTGACAGCTCTTATTTAGTGACCTGACGTCACAAGCCATCCCACAATGCACTGCTCAAGTGCAGTGAATAAATTACTGATATCGGTAAAAGCAATAGATTATGGGGTGACATCAGAGCCCTATAAAAGAGCTATCAAACTCAGATAGAAGCTAGTTAGCCATAGAGAGTCCAAGTTTAATCAGCTAGCTCGGTGGCTTAGCTAGTAGAATAACGCACTTGCAAACGAAAGGCTGTGAGTTTGAATCCTCAGGCCAGTGGGTGAATAATATTATTTATGGATTTTAATTAAAACCTATTAATTGTCCCACCCCTTCTGAAGTGACGTCAGTATTTTATTCACTGCACCTGAGCAATGAATTATTGGGCGCTGGTGATGTCAGAGCCCTATAAAAGCGCTGTCACTCTCAGATAGAGAATTGTTAGGCAGAGAGAGTCTAAGGTTACACAGCTTCCTCAGTGGCAAAGCTGTTAGAATAACACACTAGCAAGTGAGAGGCTGTGGTTTTGAATCCTTGGCCCAGTGGGTAAATAATAGTCACTTACATTTAAGCCTTTAAAATGAGGACTTGTGATTTTCCGTGTTTGTATGTTCGCTAGAACATTTCCCCTGTTCGAGATGTTCTGGTGCAAACCAAACCGGGGGGGGGGGGTGTTCGGCTCATTACTACCTGCCAGATTCACTTGCTGCTAGTGGCTGTTATAGCTGCTAGCAAGAATCACTAGTGGCTGCTGTGGCTGCTGTGGCTGCCGTGACTGCTAGCAGTAATAACTTTCTTCTCCCGGCCTTGGTTAAAGCAAAGACACTGTGTATGGCCTGCCTAACACTTCAATAAGACACAGAAGTTGAATCGAATGCAATTCTTTAAATTATTTAAAAAAGAAAGAGCAGTACAGATAACATAGAAAATAGAAAACATAGAAAAAACCTTAAAAAAAGGTGGCCGAGTGGGGCTCCACCCTCCCAGCCGCGTCACTCATTCACAGAGCTCTGTGCCTGGAAAACTACAAAGCCTTTGCGGCTGTCAGCTTGTATTTGGAGCCTGCTTTACAGTCTCCAAAAAATAAAAAATAATAAATGTACATTTTTTTTACCTGCAAAAAAATGTGCATTTATTTTTTTCCAAAAAGTTAACTTATCCTTTAAGAGTGCAAAGATACATATCACAATAACATTGGTGAATCCAATGCAGTTTTTCTTCATACAATTGCAGTACCGAGGATGTTTTCCACTGTTTTGAAGTATAAGAAGACAATTAGTTTTCTAAACCCTGTCATTGAGAATCTAACACTGACTGGGGGAATATGGGAGGGCATAGCTGGAACCAAACTAACTAGCACTAAACAGGAGTGGAGAACAGAGGATGATGCCAAAATCACAATAATAACCTCATGCAGTTCAATACAAGACATGAAAATTACATGAAAGTGGGGCAGATTCGGCTTTTGTGATAAAAAAAAAAAACAATAAAAAGACATTTAAGTATGTTGTTTTTATATGCTTGATATTTTTGCATTGATAAATTGATAGATAGATAGATAGATAGATAGATAGATAGATAGATAGATAGATAGATAGATAGATAGATAGATAGATAGATAGATAGATAGATAGATGGATAGATAGATAGATAGATAGATAGATAGATAGATAGATAGATAGATAGGAGGCCTTTTTTTCAGTAGGAACGTGGGGGAATGCAGTTCCGTCACCTCCAGCACTGAATGTATGTAATGGAAAGGGGTTCTGGGGTGTGCTGGAAGGTCTATTCATGCTGGCTATTGATGGATCTATTGTCACTAGGGGGCATTCCTGTTGCTGGGGACGTCTAATGTTAAAGAACCCTCTTGTTCTCTGTCTGGAAGCAGTGGTCTCTCCCCACAGGTCCAACACCCTCTCTGCTAAGACAGAGCTAGACCTCTCCAATCATCAGAGAGCTTAAACTTTTGAACCTCCCTGCCTTGATCACAAGAATTAGACATGCAGTAACCAAATGGTTATGGAAACATATTGAAGCAAACAGCTTTTTATTTCCAATAAATTGGAATGATTAAAAAAACAGGCCTTTGTCAGGTTACATATTCATATACAGTACGTATGTTAGCAGACCTACCTATCCTTAATCTAGTTTTCTTTATTGCTGGAATATATGTTTTAATTATATCATTTTATTCCTTGACCTTTTTCATTTGCTACATATTGTCCATTCCTATGATGTCATAGTTATCATAATACATTTCCACCATCGAGTACTGCATGGAGAAGTGTTTAGGAAGCATACAAAAGGATGAGCACGTGAAAGCTCACTAGTAGGGTTTCTAAAACACAATTCAGTGAGCAGGCAAGAAGTTAGCAGTATTTCTGTGGCCTTCCTGTCACATTCTGTTTTATATCTGGACAGGAGGGGCAGCTGGAGTGGCATATACAGGAACCAATCCCCTCCATTTTCTTATTGCAGCTGCTAATAGCCAGCTTCTCCTCCTCTCCCTCCCTCCTGCATTCAGTGGCTGCAGGACAAAAATGTCTCTTCCACCACATTACTCTTATTCCCTGCTGCCCTGGCCCCCTGTGTGCTCCCCTGAGCCACCCAAACCCCCCTCCTTCCACAGCGTTGCCAGCTTCCCCCCTCTCCATTCCCACCGGCTGCTGCGGGGGATGTTTCAGGATGGAGAGCGGAGAAGGAGCCAGTAAATATGTACTTTACCAGTCCCTTCCTTTTCTGAATGAACACAGTGAGTATCAATTACTCACTGTGTTCATTCATAACTAAAGCATAGTACACAGTGTTTACTGTGCTTTAGTTTGTGAATGAATAGGAAGCTCTGTACAGAGCTATTCCTGTTCATTCATTCTGTGCAGCTAGGGCTGCAGATATGGAGATGGAGGACTGTGACATCAGTCAGATGTCTTTCTATACCCATGATACTTCACTAAAAGACCCCTAACAGGGCTGCTTAAAAAAACAATAGTAAACAAATAATAAAAAATAAAACTGTAAAAAATAACATAAAGAATGGTAAAAAAAGAAAAAAAAAAAGAAAAAACTACTGACATTGTTCACAGCCCTACTGACACCATCCTCTGTTCTACTGACCCTGTCCTCTGTCCTACAGACAAAGTCCACTGCCATACTGACTGATACCACCCGCTGCCCTGCTGACACCAACCTCTTCCCTACAGACACACCCACTGCTTTACTGACACCACCCACTGCCCCACTGACACTGTCCATACACTGTCCACTGCCTTACTGACACTGTCCATACACTGTCCACTGCCCCACTGACACTGTCCATACACTGTCCATAAATTGCCCACTGCCCACTGCCCCACTGACACTGTCCATACACTGTCCACTGCCCCACTGACACTGTCCATACACTGTCCACTGCCCTCCTGACACTGTCCATACATTGTCCATTGCCCCACTGACACAGTCCATACACTGTCCACTGCCCTCCTGACACTGTCCATACATTGTCCACTGCCCCACTGACACTGTCTATACACTGTCCACTGCCCCACTGACACTGTCCATACACTGTCCACTGCCCTCCTGACACTGTCCATATGCTGCCCACTGCCCCACCAACACTGTCCATACACTGTCCACTGCCCTACTGACACTGTCCATACGCTGTCCACTGCCCCA
This sequence comes from Pelophylax lessonae, assembly GCF_965119305.1. NCBI lineage: Eukaryota > Metazoa > Chordata > Amphibia > Anura > Ranidae > Pelophylax > Pelophylax lessonae. The sequence goes on along the minus strand of NC_138769.1, from coordinate 586,001,853 downwards.
CCAACACTCTCCATACACTGTCCACTGCCCCACTGACACTGTCCATACGCTGTCCACTGCCCCACCAACACTGTCCATACATTGTCCACTGCCCCACTGACACTGTCCATACACTGTCCACTGCCCTCCTGACACTGTCCATACATTGTCCACTGCCCCACTAACACTGTCTATACACTGTCCACTGCCCCACTGACACTGTCCATACACTGTCCACTGCCCTCCTGACACTGTCCATACGCTGCCCACTGCCCCACCAACACTGTCCATACATTGTCCACTGCCCCACTGACACTGTCCATACACTGTCCACTGCCCTCCTGACACTGTCCATACATTATCCACTGCCCCACTGACACTGTCCATACACTGTCCACTGCCCCACCAACACTGTCCATACATTGTCCACTGCCCCACTGACACTGTCCATACATTATCCACTGCCCCACTGACACTGTCCATACACTGTCCACTGCCCTCCTGACACTGTCCATACATTATCCACTGCCCCACTGACACTGTCCATACATTATCCACTGCCCCACTGACACTGTCCATACACTGTCCACTGCCCTCCTGACACTGTCCATACATTATCCACTGCCCCACTGACACTGTCCATACATTGTCCACTGCCCCACTGACACTGTCCATACACTGTCCACTGCCCCACTGACACTGTCCATACACTGTCCACTGCCCCACTGACACTGTCCATACACTGTCCACTGCCCCACTGACACTGTCCATACACTGTCCACTGCCCCACTGACACTGTCCATATATTGTCCACTGCCACTCTGACACTGTCCATACACTGTCCACTGCCACTCTGACACTGTCCATGGCTCTACTGACTGACATAGTCCACTTTTAAGGTAGGCTAAGTGTATATTTTGACTGTGACATTTATTTTATTATACTTTTCTAAGTTTTTCCCACTATTAAGTTAGGCCTTCCTAGTAAGTTTCTTAAAAAAAATAAAAAAGGGTTCTGAACCCCGGGGATCTTTGATCTCTTTCATGTTGTACAGGTAGATCTCCACCTCTCAAAGGTTGCCTACCCCTGCTCCAGGGTATTCAAGAGAATTAAAAAGGTCAAAACGTGGACAGTTTCTCCAAAATCGTTTTCGAATGACCCTCTCAATATGTAAAAAAAAGGTCTCAAATAACTCTTTAGCTACTTGAAGTATCTTGGCATGTGGTGGGATTACCTTGGCACATGGTAGAAGTGGCGGGGGGAAGTGGGGGGGGCATGTTAACTTTTACATTGGAGCCCACAAGCTTCAAGCACCTCTGGATATATATTATATTTCAGCTGTTTATGTAGCGGCTTAGCTGGAGTTAATTGTAAGGTATTGTTGAAGTGGCAATATATAAGTAAATTTAGAGTGGTCACTTCATTCATCCCGTGTGTTCTTGATTTATCATACTACCAGCATATGACAGCAATTTGTATTCACAGACACATGGCACCTATTTGTCAGCCTGAGGCTATGACAAAGTGGCCAGGAACTGTTCTGAGTACTTGTATTCATGATCCTGCACACTAGTTGGGTAATAGGGGAAAAAAATATAATTTTTTATATTGTTTTAAAGAGCAGAAAAATATAAAGCAGGATCACTTACATCTATGCCCAAATTTGTTATATTAGGTCATAGGATTGTAGGAACCAAATTGAAAAGAAAATACATTTGTCAGCATAGATACGTCATAAATAAAACAGATGCTTGAAGCGGTATTAAACCCAAAGACAAAAAATGTAATATATTGCACATTACAAATTATTAAATGTGGTTGCTTCACTCGTTTTCTTTACTTTCACCTGTTGATCCTGCCAGTAATTCCATTTTATTTTCAATAGGCCAAGCTGTCCAGAGAAAGTAGCAGCTATAGAGTTGATGTAGCACCCTCCAAGGTAGGTGCTAGGTAAAATATAGTGGGCCTTGTCTGCTTGTCAGCAGGTAGGTTGTCATGGTTCCCAGGTGTGGCTGTTGAGACTGGGGAGTCTCCACACTGTACTCAATGAGGGCTCTCATTGGGCAGTGGAGGAAACCCAGTCAATGGCACACCCAGGCTTGTATCTATCCCAGTAGGGCAGATTATGCCGCACAGCATTCTGGGAAGGGGTATAAGTTTGAGGGGAGCACATGACGCTGCGTCTTTGGCCATTTCCCCACAGGTTTTCACCTAGAGGCTTTTCCAGTGCCCTGTCTGTACTTTTTGTGGTTCTTTGTGCCTGGAAAATTGAGAACGTCCATGGCGTCCAAAAAGCATTCTTTTAGCTCAAAAGCACTTTTGGACAAACTGGAAAACAGCGACGGTGAATCGGAATTATTTGAAGAACTGAGCGATAGTGATTTGTGGGAAAATTCATCATCAGGTACTAAAAGTGACAACAGTGACGATTCTACGACTGAGCTCAGTGATGTGTGGACTCGGTGCTCTATTGACTGCGGTACGGATCAGGCAGCGCCCCTGAGATTCCCTTTTACAGGAGCAACTGGTATGAAAGTTGACGTTGACGTTGACCATGACAACCCCTTGCCACTCCATTCTTTGGCACAGTCAGGTCAGAGTACAGAATCTCCCTTATAATGAAATATCTACACTTCAAAAACAATGAAGAATTTGATGAAATTTATTATTATTATATTATAATTTATGATTTTGTGTTTCAAACTTTATGATACCTGGGATGTCTACTAGACTCTTGTTTGGACAGATTTAAGTGAGTTCTTCCTAAGAAATACGGGCCTAAATATGAAACAGATTTCAATGCAAAACAATGTTCCGCTTTTAGTACAAAAATTCTGACTGCCAGGGAGGTTAAAGCGGGAGTATACCAAAAAAAAAAAAAAAAAACCCTGCAAGACAAAGGTATAATGAGCTACTAGCTCATTATGAAAAATGTACCTTAGAACGAAGCCCCGACACGGACCCCCGGACACCGCTGTGGTAGCGGACATGATCCCTCTGCGTCTCTTCTGGGTTCGGCAGCTCCGTCGCTGTGATTGGCCGGAGCCGCAATGACGTCACTCCCGCACGTGCGCGCGGGAGTCATTTTTCGGCAAAAGTTCCCGGAAAGGAACGCTGAAGGTATACTACCGCTTTAAGAAAATAAAATAATGTTTACATGGCCCAAGAACTGGTGTTCTGCCGAAAAACCCCAACTCGCCAAAATCACCAACCACTTCATTTCCGGTGACTCTACAGCAACAGTAATTGCAGATTTTGAGACAGAGTTGCTGTTTTCACAGACCACCAGCAGCCTGTACACTATAATGCTATAATGAGTGGACATTGTTAGTCTGCCCACTACTAACCAACAACATGGCTGCCTCCCAGGCGGTGACAATTATTTTCACCTTACCCGGTGTTCTGTGAAAACAGCTGGTCGGGTACCATAGTGTATTGGCTTGTATTGAAAACAGCAACTCGTCAAAATCTGCAATCATTGCTGCCAAAGAGTCACCGGAAGTGACGTGGTTGGAGATTTTGGCAAGTTAGAGTTTTCTGCAGAACACCAGAAGTGACGTTGACATTGCCCTGGTCCTTCAAGGGCATAGAGATGAGTGGTGGCCATCTTGCCAACATTCATTCCTATTAGAAAACACTGCCGATGCCGGCTGTTCTCAGACTCAGCGATTAGTAACGAAAGCCCGGGAAGGTGCCCACCCCCTCGCGCCACGGGCATCACTTTTATCGGAAAGCCGGCCATCTGAGGGAAAATAAGATACCGGGGTTATGGCATCTAGCTGCTACCATAACCCCAGTATTTCATGTCTAAGTCATGAGGTATATTTCCAGTTAGGCGGTTGGCAAGTGGTTAGGATAAGGAGTGGTGCATACCTAGAGGTGCCTGTACATACCTGCAGAAAATCTCATTCACCTTTACTATGGCTGAATGTCAAGAGTTCTCATTGGGCAGTGCTCTGGCATTTAGGGGGTAACGTCTTAGATTTATTCTTACTAGACAAGGGAAGTTTTCTAATTGGTTGAATTTTCTCATGGTATTAAAGGAAATTAAAAGGGAGTTTGTAGGAAGATATGTGCCAGGAGCTGAGAAAAACAGAGTGGGGGAAATACTCTGCCCCCACCCCCTGTAAGAATGTTCCTTGCCAGCCTAAGTGCCCAAATGCACTACAACACCACTGATTGGCCCCTAAGGCTCCCCTACTAAACTTACACAAGCTGCATTTAAATATGAATTTAACATTTTTTTGATTTATTAATTGGACAATGTTTTTTTATCTGCCTGGAGTTTAGCTATAAAAAAAGTCCTCCACTACCACAGAGATGTCACACTTTTGGAAAATTCCTATGTATTTGATATCTGTAAGCAGACCATTCCTAATGGCAGCCACATTTAATGAATAGCTGCGATAAGCTGCTTGCCAGCCACATATAACCGTTTTCTTATAAATTGGAGGTCAAAATGCCCTAAAGCTTATAGCAGAAGGGAATGCAGCCGATATAAGGCTTACCAAGCTCACCAGCTGCAAGCGTTTCTGTTCCATTTTAAGCCTCACATTCGTTGCAGTAAAAGGGTTAAATAATCTTTTTAAATGCAGCCTCCCTGGTAAAATACTTACCTTTTCCCCAATTTCAGCGATATTTGCTGTGCTGCCCTGTCTGGTGCTACACAACCTTCACAAATAAAATGACGTAGCTTCTCTTCCTACAGCAAACAAAATGTACTCCAGTTACAGTATGGATTTACTTTAACCACTTCTGGATCGGAGTCTTTTATCCCTCAATGACCAGGCCATTTTTTGCGTTGCGTTACTTTAACTGAAAATTGCACTGTTGTGCAACGCTGTACCTAAATAAAGCTGATGTCCTTTTTTCCCACAAATAGAGCTTTCTTTTAGGGGTATTTGATCATCTATGTGATTTGTATTTTTTGAGCTATAAACAAAAAAAGAGCGACAATTGTAAAAAAAAAAAAAAAAAGACAAATGTTTTCACTTTCTGCTGTATAACATTCACAAAAAAATTTAAAAATCAAACATTTTCAGCATTTTAGGCCAATTTGTGTTCTGCTACATATTTTTGGTAAAAAAAAAAAAAATCCCAATAAGCATATTTTGATTGGTTTGTGCAAAAGTTATCGCGTCTACAAACTAGGGGAAAGCTTTCTGTAATTTCTATTTTTTTTATTTTTTTTTACTAGTAATGGTGGTGATCTGCGATTTTTAGTGGGACTGCGACATTGCGGCGGACAGATCGGACCCCTAACTGACATTTTTGACACTTTTGGGGGGACCAGTGACATTTCTACAGTAATCAGTAAATATGCACTGTTACTGTAAGAATTACACTGGCAGGGAAGGGGTTAACCCAGGGGCGATCAAGGGGTTAAGTTTGAGCCTAGGGGAGTGTTTTCTAACTGTATAGGGGATGGACTTGTGGAATCAAGACAGAGACCTGTGATCCTAAATAGGAGGAACAATCTGTGTTAATTTCAGAGAGAACAATAGTCGTCTGTGTTTACAACAGCAGACCGCCTTTCCCTCTCCGCGGGGAGTGATCGCAGGTATCCGGCGGAAATCATGGCTGTCGGCCCTGTGGACCGGCTTCCCCGCTGCCTAATAGGGGTGCGCCCCCAGGAGCTCTCCTGTGAACCGACGTATCTATATTGGTATATCTGTGGCGGGCGGTCGGCAAGTGGTTATATATTACCTGTGTTAAAGTTAAAGTGGTTGTAAACCACAGCAGTTGTTAAAAAAAAAAAAAAAAAACATGCAAGGTAATGGCATAATGTGCTAGTATGTATCGCAAGGTAATGGCATAATGTGCTAGTATGCATAGCAAGGTAATGGCATAATGCACTAGTATGCATCGCATACTAGCACATTATGAAATACTCACCTTGGAACGAAGCCCTCCAGCGCTGTACTGTCCCAGCTGAGAGACAGTCTTCCCTTTGTCTTTCTTTGGGGTTCGCGCGCTCCGGTTATGTGATTGGCAAGAGCCACCCCAACATCATTCCTGCGCATGCTGAACTTTCAGAGCGCATGCGCCGGTGACGTAACTGGATGCATTCAGAGTGAATATCTCCTAAACGGTGCAGGTTTAGGAGATATTCATTTTACCTTCAGGTAAGCCTTATTATAGGCTTACCTTTAGGTAAAAATGACCAAGTGGGGTGTACTACCGCTGTAAACTATAATGGTTTTAGATTTTTTTTTTGTTAAATTTATACATTTTAAACAGTTCCCTATACAGTTTATGCTTATTATGTGTACATATACAATTTTTGATCAACAAATAAACATTTAACACATACAGTAACAAAGGATACCCTGGGCACCTTGGATTAACTAAAAAGACAACACAGCAGGCAAAGCTTATTTTGCTCTCCTTTTGTCTGAATACAAATTTGTACAGAGCCCTCTGATAAGGGTAGGGTCACTGCTCCTCTTTCCAATTTTGTAGGCAATTTTTTCAGCCATAGCCTGAAAGTCAAAATAGCTGAATATGTGAAAAGGAGATTAGAGCTCCATCTACTAATAGGAGATTGCATAATATTAATATGCATATTCATCTTCGAAAAGAAAAAAAAAATTATAAATATATATATGTAGCAGGTTTTCCAGGCCTGTGGCCTGAGGTGGGTCTGCCATTGTTACCGGTTACCTCTCCAGCCCATGTGAGCTGCCACCCTGGGTGGGAGAACTGAGACATCGACAACTCCGGCAATTTGGTTTTGTGGTTTTATTGGAGATAAAGGGGATGGAAGAAGGGAATGAGTGGGATTCTCCTTTAGGCTCAACGAAATACAATTTGGGACTTTATCCAAAGAAATGTCTGTTAACGCTGCCTTGACGCCAGCCGATGCTAGTTAGTGCTCACTGACGCTTAGAACACACTGTTACTTGACTGAAGTGCTGAATCCTCGACTCTTGGTTCAGAAGACTCAGAACCGTTGAGCATAGAACTACTGACACTGCTGCAATGCAAAGTCTCTGACCACTCTCTCCAGCATGGCACTGGCTGGAGGTGGCGTGCTGTGAATTACTGTATAGCTACAATTCTCAACTGGCACTCTCCACCATTCAGGGCCCAAACCGCAGGCGCCCCCTTTACAATTTTAGCTTTTCAGAATCCACTGACTATATACCCCATCTATTACTTCAGGGTCCTCAACCTAGGTACCCCCTTTCAGCTAGCTGACACTGGATCCCAGAACCTCCTCCGGAGTTGTCCCCTCTAACTCTTCAGGCAGACCCCCAGGGGCAGTCCTCAGTACTCACGACCTCTGTAGGCTTTCCTGGGACTGGACTCCTCTCGCTCTCCGCTGGTTCTCGGCACACCGGATCCCCTCAGCTGAACTCAGAACTCTCTGGATTCTCAGACGACACCCCGAGACATCCACTTTCACAGACAGGAGGAGAGACAGCCGTTCTCTCCCTCCTGGGACTCTGCTCCCACCAAAGACACTGCGTCACGCGCTTCCCCCAAACTTATACCCACTCCCAGAATCCCGTGCAGCATAATCTGCCTTCTGAGGTAGTTACAAGCTTGGATGTGTCCCAGATTGGGTTTCCTCCACTGCCCTATCAGAAGCCTCTAATAGAGCCAGTGGGGAAACTCCCCTCACAAGAGACACACTTTAAAACCATGACAACCTACCTAGCAAAAGAAACACGGCCCTGCTGTTAGGCAGACAGGCCTACTATGCATTCACCTAGCACCTACCTGTAGGGTGCTACATATACATATATATATATATATATATATATATATATATATATATATATATATACATATACACTAAGATGTCAATGCCTGCCCTTACATGCACATGAGCATTAATGGCATCCCAGTCTTAGTTCATAGGGTTCAATATTGAGATGGCCCACCCCCACAGTTAGAAAACACCCCCTAGGCTCACATTTAACTCTTTGATCACCCCTTGGTTAACCCCTTCCCTGCCAGTGTCATTAGTACAATAGCAGTGCATATTTTTTGCACTGATTACTGTAGTGATGTCACTGGTCCCCCCCAAAAGTGTCAAACATGTTAGTTAGGTATCCAATCTGTCTGCCGCAATATCACAGTCCTGCTAAAAATCGCAGATCACCGCCATTACTATTAAAAAATAAAAAATAAAAATGATATAAATCTTTCCCCCTAGTTAGTAGATGAGATAACTTTTGTGCAAACCAATCAAAATACGCTTATTGGGATTTTTTTTTTTTTTACCAAAAATATATAGCAGAATACAAATTGGCCTAGAAAAATTTATTGGGAATGTTATATAGCCGAAAGTTAAAAATATTGTTTTTTTTTTTTTTTCTTTCAGAATTGTCGCTCTTTTTTTGTTGATAGCGCAAAAAAATAAAAATCGCACAGGTGATCAAATACCACCAAAAGAAAGCTCTATTTGTGGGAAAAAAAAGGACATCATCAATTTTTTTTTTGGGTACAGTGATGTGTGACCGTAATGCAGTGCTGTATCGCAAAAAATGGCCTGGTCATTAAATTAAGGGGGATATAGTTCATGTGCGTGTAAAGGCAGGTGTCCCAATACTTTTGAAAATATAGCATATATCTATAAATAAATAAATAAATATATATATATATATATATATATATATATATATATATATATATATATATATATATATATATATATATTTATATATATATATATATATATATATATATATATATATATATCCATAATAAATACAAAGAGAATTGTAGTCACAAAATTTCTATACATTCCATATGTGACATACTGTATACTCTTTTAATTCAAAGCTTCTTATTACAAAATATTAGTTTTTTTGTTTTTTTTAAATCATGAACAATTAAATCTCCCACTGCATTATGCAATCTTTTCTTTGGCTTTATTCCAATCTGCTTCCACATATCATTGAGAAGTTGCCACACAGCAGCAAAAAAAAAATAAAAAAAAAAAAATTCTGCACATGCAGCTGTCAAAGTGCACAGGGATTCCACAAACATTTATTTTTTTCCTTCAGGAAAAGTCCTCATTTTTCAAAAACCCGAATGTTGCCATGAGGCCTGCTTGAATACCTATAGTGCTTAGTAGTAATTTAATGGGGCCTTGTGTGTTAGAATGATCACTTTCTGTTGTATTCAATATGTGCTGCAAACATGTCTTGAAGGAAAAATGAAATCTGCTTGAACATTCATATACTCTGTCAGCTAATATTTCTTGTAATCCTTTTACTTTTATTTGTGTGCATCGTATTGCTAGTAAAGGGATTAATTCTGATCTCTTGAAGCCTAGAAGCAGTTCGTTTTGGGGCCCTACCTATATTTCTTTCTGTTCTATGACATATAATGTTGAGTCCAGTCATAGAGAATATTTATGGCTCCCGAGATTTCTGCAGGGAAAAATAACTTTTTTCCACCCTTGCCGCCGATGACAGTAGAGGTTGTATGATTTAGGGAATGGGCTAAATGACAAGGTGACCTCATCCTTGCTGCTCTCATCTTAATCAAGGTTCAACATTTCATACATTGGTATTCCTCACACAGAGCTCCATTCCCTTCCTGAAAATCTTCCTACCTCCGCTAGCACACGCAGCACATTTTCTGGAGCTTTAGAATGTCGCCAGCCCACGTTTCACCCTGTCCTCTGAAGCTCTTCTCATTGTTACATCCCTCGAAAGAATAGGAAGCCAATACCCTGGGCTTGGAATCCAATTAGCCACTTACCGCAAAGTGACGTATCCCTACTTCGGCAGACTTTGCGGTGTTATACCGGGATGATGCCATCCCGGTACCGTGGTTTACAGCCGACAGTCGGCTTTCCGTCAGTAACGACCGATGCGGCTCGGGAGCCGCTCGATCGTTACCCGGGTGAGCGGGAGGAGACGTCCCCCCCGCCGCCTTCCGTGACTTTGCTCGGGGCTCCCGTCCCACCGGGAGCCCCGAGCACCCAGCCAGCACGTCCGCCGGCTGGATGGAGTTGCGATCAAAGCCTAAAACGGCTTCGATCGGGTCTCCGATGACGTAACCTGGAGGTGGCATCCATGACGTCACTTCCGGGTTACTCTGCTGCAAAAGGCGGCAAATTTAAAAAACGGCTGTATGCAAAAACACCGTTTTCGGCGTTTTGCATACATGGAAGTGTAGTGGAGGGGTCTAGGGTCTTTTAGACCCTCGATCCCTCCAAAAAGTGTACCTGTCACTACATATTGGTGTCACAAGGGATGTTTACATTGCTTGTGACAGCAATAAAAGTGATTAGATTTCTTTTTTTTTTAAAAAACCTGTAATAAAGTTAAAAAAAAAAAAATAAATAGGAAAAAAAAATAATAATTTTAGCCGCCCCCGTCACCGTTAGCTCGCACACAAAAAAAAACGTATACGGAAGTCGAGCCGCGAATGAAATCGCTGTTCAAACCACACATGTGAGGTATTGCCGCGATCGCCAGAGCGTGAGCAATAATTACAAAAAAAAGAGCTACACTCTAACTCTAAACTGGTAACCGCTAAAAAAATTTAAAGCGTCGCCTATTGAGATCTCTATTGACCGTAGTTTGTCGCCATCCCGCGGGTGTGTGCAATTTTAAACCGTAACATGTTGGGTATCTATTTACTCGGCGTGACATCATCTTTCACAATATACAAAAAAAATGGGCTAACTTTACTGATTAGTTTTTTTTAAATGCAGTGAAATGTGATTTTTCAAAATTTTTCCAAAAAATGGCGTTTTAAAGACCGCTGCGCAAATACCGCGTGACAAAAAATATTGCAATGACCGCCATTTTATTCTCCAGAGTCTTTGCTAAAAATTATATATATAATGTTTGGGGGTTCTAAGTAGTTTTCTAGGGAAAAATACTGATTTTAACTTGTAAACAAAAAGTGTCCGAAATAGGGCTGGGGCTTAAGTGGTTAAGGTAGGTGCACAGACTTCTTCTCACGTTTGCTGCATGGTGACCAGACTGCGCTGTATAATGTGAACAGCAGATGTGCTTATTACACGGTGGCAGCTGTTTTTACTTTTAGTCCAAGTAATAAACAACAACATACAGGCACTGCCTGTCTAACATCGTCTAGGATTCTTTAGTCAGGTTCAGGTATCCAAAGTATTTGTTACAGGTTCAGACTGGTTTTTTTGGCAACTTTGGAAAAAGCCAAAAAAATTTTTGTTTCTTTTAGTGTTGGGTTGGGAAAGGCCAAGTTTTTTTTTTTTTTTTTTCTGTCTGTGTCCCATTAGGTAGATTTCTTTTCACTTCCTGTTCCAGAGACACTGCAGGAAAATATAAAAGTTTGCTTTAAACGGAGGGAATATCCCCTCATTAGATTGTAAGCTCTTCTGAGCAGGGCCCTCTTAATCCTCTTGTATTTTATTGTATTGTAACTGTATTGTCTCCCTCTAACATTGTAAAGCGCTGCATAAACTGCTGGCGCTATAGAAATCCTGAATAATAATAATAATCTTAGACAGGTGTCCTCATTTGAAGATTTCCTCTAATTTTTGTTCCTGTGACAACTCAAAAATATAATATTTCCCATTACTTTAGGTAACGGACAACGGACACAATGGGGGGGAGTGAATCACCTGAATGGTAACACAGACAACAATAAAACCCTAAGCCCCCGTTCACACTGGGGCGACTTGGTCGCCTGACAGGTCGCCGTAGGTCGCTTTCCATAGAGAAGCTGCGGACCCGTTCTAATAGGAGCGACACAAGTCGCTCCGACTTAGAAAAAGGGTCCGGAGCTTCTTTGGGGCGACCCGGAGCGACCTGCATAGACTTCAATGTTATGAAGTCCGTGCCGGCCGCTCCGAGGTCGCAGTGCAAGCAGCGCGCCGCGACCTATGAGGTCGCCCGGCAAAGTAGCGTTGCCCCAGTGTGAACGGGGCCTGAAAGGAGTTCTAAACCTTCCCTAACCTATACGAAACCCAAAAAGATATGGTTTTTCATGCCCTTTTTTTTTTTTTTTGACTAGCAAATTACAGTGACATGTATAATTTATAAATATATATACACAGTATCTCACAAAAGTGAGTACACCCTTCACATTTTTGTAAATATTTTATTATATCTTTTCATGTGACAACACTGAGTGCCGGTTCACACTTCCGCGTGTGCGGCGATCGCTTTCAATATCGGAGCGCACTGCTCCTTCATTACATGCGATCGGATGTGCAGTGCAAATTCAGCCATACACTTTGTATGGCTAAATTCGCACTGCACCCGCACAAAAGTCGCACATGAGGCATTTTTCAGCCGCATCAGGATCGGATCGCACAATGGTTCACACTTGTGCGATCCGATCCTGTGCGAACTGTCAGATCGCACTGCGATATGCGATCAAACTGGGGGTGTCGTTAACATTTCATTGACACCCCCAGCGTATCGCATATGGCAGTGTGAACTGCCAGATGTGCGTTTGCGATGCGGGAACAGGCTGCGAATTCGCAGCCTTCCCGCATCGCACAAGTGTGACCCGGCACTTAAGAAATTACACTTTGCTACAATGTAAAGTAGTGAGTGTACAGCTTATATAACAGTGTAAATTTGCTGTCCCCTCAAAATAACTCAACACACAGCCATTAATGTCTAAACTGCTTGCAACAAAAGAGAGTGCACCCCTAAGTGAAAATGTCCAAATTGGGTCCAATTAGCCATTTTCCCTCCCCGGTGTCATGTGACTCGTTAGTGTTACAAGGTCTCAGGTGTGAATGGGGAGCAGGTGTGTTAAATTTGGTGTTATCGCTCTCACTTTCTCCTACTGGTCACTGGAGGTTCAACATGGCACCTCATGGCAAAGAACTCTCTGAGGATCTGAAAAAAAGAATTGTTGCTCTACATAAAGATGGCCTAGGCTATAAGAAGATTGCCAAGACCCTGAAACTGAGCTGCAGCACGGTGGCCAAGACCATACAATGGTTTAACAGGACAGGTTCCACTCAGAACAGGCCTCACCATGGTCGACCAAAGAAGTTGAGTGCGTGTGCTCAGAGTCATATCCAGAGGTTGTCTTTGGGAAATAGACGTATGAGTGCTGCCAGCATTACTGCAGAGGTTGAAGGAGTGGGGGGTCAGCCTGTCAGTGCTCAAACCATACGCCACTCACTGCATTAAAATGGCCGTCCCAGAAGGAAGCCTCTTCTAAAGATGATGCACAATAAAGCTTACAAACAGTTTGCTGAAGACAAGCAGACTAAGGACATGGATTACTGGAACCATGTCCTGTGGTCTGATGAGACCAAGATAATCGTATTTGGTTCAGATGGTGTCAAGCGTGTGTCGCAGCAACCAGGAGGAGTACAAAGACAAGTGTGTCTTGCCTACAGTCAAGCAGTGGTGGTGGGAGTGTCATAGTCTGGGGCTGCATGAGTGCTGCCGGCACTGGGGAGTTACAGTTCATTGAGGGAACCATGAATACCAACATGTACTGTGACATACTGAAGCAGAGCATGATCCCCTCCCTTCGGAGACTGGGCCGCAGGGCAGTATACCAACATGATAACAACCCCCAACACACATCCAAGGCGACCACTGCCTTGCTAAAGAAGCTGAGGGTAAAGGTGAAGGACTGGCCAAGCATGTCTCCAGACCTAAATCCTATTGAGCATCTGTGGGACATCCTCAAATGGAAGGTGGAGGAGTGCAAGGTCTCTAACATCCACCAGCTCTGTGATGTCGTCATGGAGGAGTGGAAGAGGATTCCAGTGGCAACCTGTGAAGCTCTGGTGAACTCCATGCCCAAGAGGGTTAAGGCAGTGCTGGAAAAAAACGATGGCTAGAAAAATATTGACACTTTGTGCTCAATTTGGACATTTTCACTTAGGGGTGTACTCACTTTTATTGCGAGCAGTTTAGACATTAATGGCTGTGTGCTGATTTTTTTTGAGGGGACAGCAAGTTTACACTACTTGTTGCACACTCGTACTTCTACTTTACATTTTAGCAGTGTCATTTCTTCAGTGTTGTCACATGAAAAGATAAAATAAAGTATTTACAAAAATGTGAGGGGTGTACTCACTTTTGTGGGATACTGTATATATATATATATATATATATATATATATATATATATAGGTTGTAAGCTCGTAGGAGCAGGGCCCTCCTAACCCTCTTGTATTGCATTGTATTGTTGCTGTATTGTATCCCTTTATATTGTAAAGTGCTGTGCAAACGGTTGGTGCTCTATAAGTCCTGTGTAATAATAATAATATATACATATATAAAGTCTAAAAAGTGATGTAAAAAAATGAGACACAGATAAATCATTTCAGAACTTTTTCCACCTTTAATACGACCTATAAATGGTACAACTCATTTAAAAAACAAACTGAATTCTTTTGGGGGGAGTAAAAAAACTTAAACAATGTGGTTGCATAAGTGTGCACACCCTCTTATAACCGGATGTAGCTGTGTTCATAATTAAGCAATCACATTCAAACCCCTGTTAAATTGGAGTCAGTACACACCTGCCATCGTTTAAAGTGCCCCTGATTAACCCCAAATAAAGTTCAGCTGTTCTAGTAGGTCTTTTCTGACATTTTCTTACACTGGCCATACACTATATGAAAAATTGTCCGAAATTCAGTCATTTGGAGAGTTCGTTTTTTGGCCAGTTAATGGGCACAAATCGATAATCGAAAAAAAATGAAGGACAAGTTTGGAAATTTTCAAACGAATAATAAATTATAGGGTTAATGTGTTTCTCGTCCAAGTGGTGGCAGCATCATGCTTTGGGGCTGTTTGTCTTCAGCTGCAACAGGGACTTAGTCAAGGTAGAGGGAATTATGACCAGTTCCAAATATCAGTCAATATTGACACAAAACCTTCAGGCTTCTGCTAGAAAGCTGAACATGAAGAGGAACTTCATCTTTCAGCATGGCAATGACCCAAAGCATACATCCAAATCAACCAGGCTTTACCAGAAGCTGAAGGGTGAAGAAAAGGAAAAAATCTTCATCCCCTTAGAAATAATAGGACTTTATAGGCATCTATTTGACTGATCTCAAGAGGAATGTATACTTAGATAAATATGTATAAAAACAAGTTTATTTTGTACAAAATATTCTGGTTACAATATAACTATACTGTATCATAGTTAATGTACATACCATTGGATCGTTTCTAAAGCACACAAGGGGCCCTGAAATTCAAGACCCTCTCATTTGCAAACTTCAACACTTCCCGATACTGTTAAGAGCTGGTCTTCCACCTCCTTTCTATTGGCCAGTAAGGCAGTAGTCCATCATAGTTCTGGGTCAATAAGAAGGTGTGGGATAGGGTTGTCCAGCTTTTGGTCCTACCAAGGAGTGTTGAACTACGTGTAATAGAGGGTCCAGAATTTGGGCCTTCATGGGTAAAGTGTGTCCAGGTACTACTAGGGTGGCTTATTTGGCATACACCCAACAGAACCAGAAGAACATTCGTAAAAATTATTTAGAAAAAGAATAAATAAATAAAGGTAACATAATGGAGAAAATGGCGAACACACCCCGAATATGCTACGTTTGATCATTTTTGTAATTTTTTTATAATGTGTAATTTGATTATTTGGGTTCAGTGAGTGTGTATCTTGATTTTCCACATAATGTCTTATACAAAGTTGATAACATTTACTTTGCTTAGAAAGCATATTTAATCTAGAGAAGTGTAATGCATGGGTCCATTTCCAAACAAATTTACTTTCGAAAATGCAAAATCTTGTGCATTTTGTGATCCATTGGTGCCAACCAAGCCTTCAATTTCACCTCATGTTGCTACAGAAAATTATTTTCGTGGCCGGGAATCCTCCTTTCTTTCCAGGTCACAGCTCATTGCATTTCTTTTTCGATTATATTTCTCACATGATTCTACCATCATTGATTAGAAATTTGTTCCTTTTTCGAAAAATTTCCAACATGCCAAATCACTCAAATTTGAAAATTGGACATTGCTGCCGCCTACTAATGGTGTGAAATTCGAACTAAACTTCTTAGTTAGAATTTTGAAAGAAAATACTTTCGGAATTCGACCCCTGTATGGCCAGCCTAAGGGCCTCACTTTTACCAGCGTTAAAGGATAATTGATTTTGAAATCGATTATTCCTTTTCTACTCCTCTCCCACACTCCTGCACTTTCAATGTAGCCTAAACTGACCCACAACCCTGCTCCTCCAAAATCTTCATTGTGCTGCCTGTCCGTCATGGCAAGGCCTCTGCCCAAAATCTTCAAATACTGGGCTATGTATATGTGCTATGGCCTCCAAGCACTTCAACAGAAAGCCCATCTGTCGAACTATGGACAGGCTTTCCTGGAGGTGACTGGAGGCCTTGGTGGTCACGCATGGGTGCAGCTCCGAATATTTTGGCCAGAGGCTGTGTGATGTGATTTGGTGGGGGGGGGGGGATGTGATTTGTAAGCCACCCAGTGAAGAATTCAGAACAATGGGGATGCAGGTTAGTATAGGAATAGTAAAATCTATACGGAAGGTGTTGGAGGAGAGGAAAGGGGCAGAAAAGAATAACTGCATTGGGTGTATACTTATCCTTTACTGGACAATAAAGAAAGATGGTTACCAGGGACTGAACAAATTAATGGTAGAGAATGATAATATGCATTCATTTGTGTCATCAAGCACTTTTACTATATGGTAAAAGAAGACCTTCTGTTTTCCTAACAGTCTTCTAATCTTTAGATTACATAGGGATTGGAGGACCTTAATTATGAAGAGCGTCTGCAATCGCTTGATTTATTCTCCCTGGAGAAGAGACGCCTGAGAGGGGACATGATAGCAATTTATAAATATCTCAATGGTGATCTCGGCATAGAAAAAAAGCTATTCAGTCGTAGGGAGTGCATGAGGACTCGATGGCATACATTGCGATTAGAGGAGAAGCGTTTTAACCTCAGGCAACAGGGGGGGTTCTTTACTGTTAGAGCTACAAGATTGTGGAATTCTCTACCACAAGAGGTGGTTTCTGCGGGAAGTATGGTGGCTTTCAAAGACTCTTAGACGTACATCTCAGGGATCAGAACATTCAGGGGTATGTGAGATGATTACGGCCACACACACCTACACGGGTTGAACTGGATGGACTATTGTCTTTTTTCAACCTCACCTACTATGTAACTATGTAACACATTAAAACAACAAATCAAGGCATGTTAAATGTTAACATATGTAAGCACATAAGAAACCACATTCAAAAAGTGAGTCATAAACACAGTATGCGCATGGAGATGGACCTTCATCTGCTGTGTTTACTGAATCAGGAGAATCATCATTTTATCAATTTCACTTGAATATATCAATACATATTTAATCTGATCTGCAGAGAGCTTTGCAATTCAGGAACATGATTAATGAACTGTTTCTCTGCAGACTGGGAAAATCTTCATGCATATACGGCAGGTAAAATAAGTATTAAATATATCACCATTTTTTCTAGGTGATTATATTTCCAAAGGTGCTATTGACATGAAATTTTCACCACATGTCAATAACAACCCTTGCAATCCATACATTTGAAGTAACCTAAACAAACATAAGGAAAAAATATTGAACACATGAAGAAAGGGAGGTGCAAAAAGTAATGGAAAGCCAAGACACCAGCTGAATTAGTCGTTAAAAAAGCAATCCTGCCCCTTGTCAGTGTAGATTATGATCAGCTGGTTCAGTCTCAACTGATGGCCTATAAAAAGGTGTCTCATTACCAAGATGTAACACAAGAAAAATCTCATGATTTGGAAAAGCAAAGAGTTCTCTCAAGATCTTCACAACCTTATTGTTGCAAAACCTACTGATGGCAGCCCTCAAATTTTCCACTCGCCTGCTTTGCATTTTGCGAGTGGAAAATGATTGAGGGAGTGAGTGTGGGGCTGCCTCGGGAGCCGTTCTCCCACCGATCGCCCAGGGGAAGAGAGAAGGTCCAATGCCGGGACCTGTGATGTCTATCATAGGAGCTGATCCAAGTGGTAGGACTTGTGTGACAGTGATTGCCCGACAATTCAAATGAAAGCTGTAACAGCGGGGTGATCCCCGCTCTGTGATTATCCGGCCGACTTTCCTCTTCCTCTCCTCTCTCTTCTCCTGCACTGGTGAGGCAAAGGTGGGGCTGCATTGATGGGCACAGGTGAGGCTGCACTGAGGGGCACACATTAGGCTGCATTAATGGGCACAGGTGAGGCTGCATTGATGGGCACAGGTTAGGCGTCATTGATGGGCACTGATCAGGCTGCATTGATGGGCACAGGTGAGGTTGCATTGATGGACACAGGTAAGGCTACATTGATGCACACAGGTGAGGCTGCATTGATGGCCACAGATGAGGCTGCATTGATGGGCATTGATGGGCACTGATCAGGCTGCATGGATGGGCACTAGTGAGGCTGCATTCAAGAACACTGGTGAGGGGGCATTGATAGGCACTGATGAGGCTGCAGTTATGGGCACAGGTGAGGTTGCATTGATGGGCACTGGTAAGGCTGCATTGAAAGGCACTGGTGAAGCTGCATTCATAGGCACTGGTAAGGCTGCATTCATGGGCACTGATCAGGCTGCACTGATGAGGCTGCACTGATGGGCACTGATGATGCTGCACTGATGGGCACGTATAGGCTGCACTGATGAGGCTACACTGATGGGCACTGATAAAGTTGTCATTAATATTTATTTTTGTAACTTCTGCATTCATGTAAAAACAGTGTATTTTATGAGATAATCTATGAGGGAGTGTTCAGGGGCGGAATTAGGTGTGAGGCAGGGTAGGGTTCGGGTGGCTAGTAACCCTTAAGGCCTGGGTAGTAGCTCAGGACTTAAAATGTTGATCCCTGCTGATGGCATTGGTTACAGAAGGATTTCTAAACTTCTAAATGTTCCAGTGAGCACTGTTGTGGCCATAATCCAGAAACCAGCCACGACCATGTGCTCCTCACAGGATTTGTGACAGAGGAGTGAAATGAATTATCAGAAGAGTTGTCAAAGATCCTAGGACCCCCTGTGGAGCGCTTTAGAAAGACCTGGAATTAGCAGGTACAATTGTTTTAAAGGAAACAATAGATAATGCACTCAACTGCCATGACCTGTATGCACAGACCCCATTGCTGAAGAAAAAGCATGTTGAAGCTCGTTTAAAGTTTGCTGCACAACATTTAGACAAGCCTTTGAAATACTGGGAGAATATAGTCTGGTCACATGAGACCAAAATTGAACTCTTTGGATGCCATAATATACACCATGTTTAGATGATCCCAAACACAAAGCCAAGAAAACTCTCAATTGGTTTCAAAGAAAGAAAATAAAGCTGCAGCCAATCACCTGACTTGAATCTGATAAAAAAAAATCTATGGAAAGAACTAAAGATCAGAGTTCATAGAAGAGGTCCACGGAACCGTCAAGATTTGAAGACTTTGTGTGGAAAGAATGGGCCAAAATCACACCTGAGCAATGCATGTGACTAGTTTCTCCATACAGGAGGCGGTGTCTTGAAGCCGTCATTACCAACAAAGGATTTTGTACCAAGCATTAAATAAATTTCAGTTAGCGTGTTCAATACTTTTTCCCTGTGTCATTCCACTGTATTACACATGACTAGGGTTGAGCGGACACCTAGATGTCCGTGTTCGACGGGTTCGGCCGAACTTTAAAAAAAAGTCCGGGTCCGTGTCCCGGACTTTTACCGAACTTTTCCCGGACACCGAACCCCATTGAAGTCAATGGGGACCCGAACTTTAAGGCACTAAAATGGCTCTAAAACACCAAAGGAAAGGGCTAGAGTGCTGCAAATGGCAGCAAAACGTAATTAAGAGCATGGCAAGTGCTCTGCAAACAAATGTGGATAGGGAAATAACTTAAAACAACAAAAAAAAACAGAAAAATAAAACAATGTTCTTCTTCATCTCTGAAGGACGAGGCCCATATGGAGTAGGAGGGAGGTTGAGGTGGTGGTGGATGTGGCGGTGACATAGGCGTGCGCACAGGGTGTGCTGGGTGTGCCTGGGCACACCCTAATCACCTAGGGCACATAGCATTGCCAGTGAGGAGATGGGAAAGATCTCCCTGGGACCTGCTCTGCTCTATTTCTCCTTGCCTACAGGTACATGGCCCCGATACATTACTCTCCCTGCTGGCAAACACATGCATGTGTATTTCAACTTTGGGGTGCACACCTTAATGCAATAGGCTGCGCACACCTATGGGCGGTGTAGGTGGAAGCGGCGGTGGAGGAGGACCAGGGCCGGATTAACAGCATCATGGGCTTGGTGCTGAGGATTTTGAAGGGCCTTAAGGGCCGTGCCTTGCCATGCACCCAGAGGAGGAAGGGTGCAGCCATGCATGCCTAATTCAACATGGGATGCTGTCTCTGAAGCCCATAAACACATCCATGCATCGCCAACTGTCCCTCCTTGTCCGGCCTTCACGCTGTGTGGGGAGGTTCTGAGGGTGCTGCCTGGGGAAGCGAGCATAGAAGCCAGACTTCTGTGTTTACAAGTGACAGAAGAGCGGTAACAGTGAATATGGCCAACCCGGGGCCTATATAAAAGGTAGGGGCCTGGAGCTGCAGCTCCAATAGCCCCTACATTAATCTGGCCCTGAGGAGGAGGACGAGGTAGCCAACACTGCTTCTTTTCAAAAATTTTAAATGAGGGTACACCCCAAAAGAGTGAGAAAGAGCAAAAATGGAACAATGGGTGGGTAAGGTCGGTATCCATTGCTATTCTGCATAAGGTACGGAAAAGTCCCGTGGGATCCATGCCTGGTTCATTTTAATGAACGTGAGCTTGTCCACATTGTCTCTGGACAGGCGGCTGCGCTTGTCTGTTATAACGCCCCCAGCCGTGCTAAATACCCGTTCAGATAATACACTGGCTGCAGGGCACGCCAGCACCTCCAAGGCGTAAAGGGCAAGCTCAGGCCATGTGCCCAATTTGGAGACCCAGAAGTTGAAGGGGGCAGACCCGTCATTCACTACATGTAGGCGTGTGCACACATACTGTTCCACCATGTTGGTAAAATGCTGCCTCCTGCTAAGACGTTCCATCTGAGCTGCTGGTGCTGCTGTTTGTTGTGGCGTGCTGACAAAGCTTTTCCACATTTCGGCCATGCTAACCCTGCCTTCTGAGGTGCTGGCGGTGCCCTGGTTGCATTGGCGACCTCCTCCTCCTCCTCCTCTGCCTTGTGCTTCCACTGTGGCCCCGCTGTCAGATGGGAATGCCAGCAGCATGGCGTCTACCAGCGTGCGCTTGTACTCGCGCATCTTGCGATCGCGCTCCAGTGAGTGAATTAAGGACGGTACGTTGTCCTTGTAACGGGGATCCAGCAGCGTGGCCACCCAGTAATCAGCACAAGTTAGAATGTGGGCAACTCGGCGGTCGTTGTGGAGACACTGCAGCATGTAATCGCTCATGTGTGCCAGGCTGCCCAGAGGCAACGAAAGGCTGTCCTCTGTGGGAGGTGTATCGTCCGTGTCCTCTGTATCCCCCCAGCCACGCACCAGTGATGGCCATGAGCTGGCCTGGGTGCCACCCTGCTGTGAACATGGTTCCATCTCCTCCTCCAGCTCCTCCTCCTCCTCATCCTCCTCATCCTCCAGAACTGTGCCCCTGCTGGACAATTGCGTCCCTGGCGTTTGCGTGTGCAGGAACCCACCCTCGGAGCCCCTTGCGAATGACTGCCCTGAAAGCCTTGGAAATGTTACCTCTTCATCCTCCTCCTCCTCCTCATCCTGTGCCAAATCCTCTTCCATCATCGCCCGAATTGTTTTTTCAAGGAGGCATAGAAGTGGGATAGTTAAGCTGAGAACGGCGTCATTGCCACTGGCCATGTTGGTGGAGTACTCAAAACAGCGCAACAAGGCACACAGGTCTCGCATGGAGGCCCAGTTAAATTAAATAGCGGAATAGAAAATATGATCCAAAAAAAGTGTATGTATATCACACGTACACAACCACACTGGGCCCCAATTACTATTGTTTGTACCCCTAAAAGGCTAGATGAGGAGTAGGGGGAGTATGGAACAGGCAGCACCCTCAAACCTTCAGAAGTATGAGATGAACCCCAACAACTTGGAAAGGTGGATCTCTCTCACACGTACCAACACAGACTATCCCCCAATTTAACTGATCCCCAAAGGTTTTTGATTAAATAGCGGAATAGAAAATATGATCCAAAAAAAGTGTATGTATATCACACGTACACAACCACACTAGGCCCCAATTACTATTGTTTGTACCCCTAAAAGGCTAGATGAGGAGTAGGGGGGGTATGGAACAGGCAGCACCCTCAAACCTTCAGAAGTATGAGATGAACCCCAACAACTTGGAAAGGTGGATCTCTCTCACACGTACCAACACAGACTATCCCCCAATTTAACTGATCCCCAAAGGTTTTTGATTAAATAGCGGAATAGAAAATATGATCCAAAAAAAGTGTATGTATATCACACGTACACAACCACACTAGGCCCCAATTACTATTGTTTGTACCCCTAAAAGGCTAGATGAGGAGTAGGGGGGGTATGGAACAGGCAGCACCCTCAAACCTTCAGAAGTATGAGATGAACCCCAACAACTTGGAAAGGTGGATCTCTCTCACACGTACCAACACAGACTATCCCCCAATTTAACTGATCCCCAAAGGTTTTTGATTAAATAGCGGAATAGAAAATATGATCCAAAAAAAGTGTATGTATATCACACGTACACAACCACACTAGGCCCCAATTACTATTGTTTGTACCCCTAAAAGGCTAGGAGTAGGGGGAGTATGGAACAGGCAGCACCCTCAAACCTTCAGAAGTATGAGATGAACCCCAACAACTTGGAAAGGTGGATCTCTCTCACACGTACCAACACAGACTATCCCCCAATTTAACTGATCCCCAAAGGTTTTTGATTAAATAGCGGAATAGAAAATATGATCCAAAAAAAGTGTATGTATATCACACGTACACAACCACACTAGGCCCCAATTACTATTGTTTGTACCCCTAAAAGGCTAGATGAGGAGTAGGGGGGGTATGGAACAGGCAGCACCCTCAAACCTTCAGAAGTATGAGATGAACCCCAACAACTTGGAAAGGTGGATCTCTCTCACACGTACCAACACAGACTATCCCCCAATTTAACTGATCCCCAAAGGTTTTTGATTAAATAGCGGAATAGAAAATATGATCCAAAAAAAGTGTATGTATATCACACGTACACAACCACACTAGGCCCCAATTACTATTGTTTGTACCCCTAAAAGGCTAGATGAGGAGTAGGGGGGGTATGGAACAGGCAGCACCCTCAAACCTTCAGAAGTATGAGATGAACCCCAACAACTTGGAAAG
The DNA here is from genome assembly GCF_965119305.1 of Pelophylax lessonae. Taxonomy (NCBI): domain Eukaryota; kingdom Metazoa; phylum Chordata; class Amphibia; order Anura; family Ranidae; genus Pelophylax; species Pelophylax lessonae. Next base: position 585,978,575 of record NC_138769.1, on the reverse strand, counting down.
GTGGATCTCTCTCACACGTACCAACACAGACTATCCCCCAATTTAACTGATCCCCAAAGGTTTTTGATTAAATAGCGGAATAGAAAATATGATCCAAAAAAAGTGTATGTATATCACACGTACACAACCACACTAGGCCCCAATTACTATTGTTTGTACCCCTAAAAGGCTAGATGAGGAGTAGGGGGAGTATGGAACAGGCAGCACCCTCAAATCTTCAGAAGTATGAGATTGTGTTCACTGTACCCCACAAAGATTGAGTTCACTGCACCCCACAATGATTGTGTTCACTGCACCCCACAAAGATTGTGTTCACTGCACCTCACAAAGATTGTGTTCACTGTACCCCCCAAAGATTGTGTTCACTGCACCCCACAAAGATTCTGTTCACTGTACCCCACAAAGATTGTGTTCACTGCACCCTAAAAGGATGTTGTTCACTGCACCCCACAAAGATTGTGTTCACTGCACCCTAAAAGGATGTTGTTCACTGCACCCCAAAAAGATTGTGTTCACTGTACCCCCCCAAAGATTGTGTTCACTGCACCCCACAAAGATTGTGTTCACTGCACCCCAAAAAGATTGTGTTCACTGTACCCCCCAAAGATTGTGTTCACTGCACCCCAAAAAGATTGTGTTCACTGTACCCCCCAAAGATTGTGTTCACTGCACCCCACAAAGATTCTGTTCACTGTACCCCACAAAGATTGTGTTCACTGCACCCCAAAAAGATTGTGTTCACTGTACCCCCCCAAAGATTGTGTTCACTGCACCCCACAAAGATTCTGTTCACTGCACCCCACAAAGGATTTTGTTCACTGCACCCCAAAAAGATTGTGTTCACTGCACCCCAAAAAGGATTTTGATCACTGCACCCCAAAAAGGATGTTGTTCACTGCACCCCAAAAATGATTTTGTTCACTCCACCCCAAAAAGATTGTGTTCACTGCACCCCACAAAGATTGTGTTCACTGCACCCCAAAAAGATTGTGTTCACTGTACCCCCCAAAGATTGTGTTCACTGCACCCCACAAAGATTCTGTTCACTGTACCCCACAAAGATTGTGTTCACTGCACCCCAAAAAGATTGTGTTCACTGCACCCCAAAAAGGATGTTGTTCACTGCACCCCAAAAAGGATGTTGTTCACTCCACCCCAAAAAGATTGTGTTCACTGCACCCCACAAAGATTGTGTTCACTGCACCCCAAAAAGATTGTGTTCACTGCACCCCAAAAAGGATTTTGTTCACTGCACCCCAAAAAGGATGTTGTTCACTCCACCCCAAAAAGATTGTGTTCACTGCACCCCAAAAAGATTGTGTTCACTGCACCCCAAAAAGATTGTGTTCACTGCACCCCAAAAAGGATGTTGTTCACTGCACCCCAAAAAGGATTTTGTTCACTGCACCCCAAAAAGATTGTGTTCACTGCACCCCACAAAGGATTTTGTTCACTGCACCCCACAAAGATTGTGTTCACTGCACACCAAAAAGGATTGTGTTCACTGCACCCCAAAAAGATTTTGTTCACTGCACCCCAAAAAGATTGTGTTCACTGCAGCCCAAAAAGATTGTGTTCACTGCAGCCCAAAAAGATTGTGTTCACTGCAGCCCAAAAAGATTGTGTTCACTGCAGCTCACACACAGAAAAATGGATGTGGATCACTGACACCTGCCTATCTCCAATCCCACACCACACAGCAATATCGATTGTAGTTTGTAGAACACAGTTTCCCTAAAATTCAGCAGACTCTGTCCCTAACAGGATTGAGAAGAGATCGTAGATCAGGATTGAGTGCAGATTCACCCCACCCCCCACACAGCAATATCGATTGTAGTTTGTAGAAGACACTGACCCTATAATTCAGCAGACTCTATCCCTAAAATGCCTACAACTCGCCCTGCCTAAACACTCCGACCTGTCCCTCAATTCTATCCGGACACAAATGGTTTTTTCCTGCCTATCTTTCCCTAATCAGCAGCCAGCACATTGATGTGTGCTCTGTCCCTTAGCTAAGCAGCAGAATGACGCTGCTGCGGCGGCTGCCTCGAACTTATAAAGACTTGGTCACATGCTTCAGACGGCCAATCACAGCTACTAAGACATTTGCAGGCATTGCTGGGATGGCTTAAGGCACACCAGTTAAACGATTGTTGATTGGCTGTTGAAAGCCCGCCATGAAAAGAGCGCCAAAGCATGCAAAACCCGGAAATAAAACGACCGAACACGGATTTTTACCCGAACATACAGTAAAGTGTCCGTGTCCGTGTTCGGGTAAAAAAAATCCAATTATTCGGTACGAACACGAATAATACAGTCCGTGTTCGCTCAACACTACACATGACCTAATTTCTTATTTGTTTTGGTTTCTTTGTATGTATGGATTGCATGGGTTGTTACCGACATGTGGTGAACATTGCATGTCAATAGCACCTATAGAAAAATATGTACCTAAAATGGTGACGTGTTCAATACTTATTTTACCTGCTGTATTAAAGCGGAGTTCCGGCCACAAAATCGACATAATCGTTTTTGTGGCCATCCGCTTGCTTTTCTTCACCTGAAAAGGAAATGGATAGTTAGGATTTATTTTTTTTTTACTTACCTTGTTATTGTAGAAAGAAATACTCACCTTTCTTCCACTTCCTCCCTCGGTGGCCGCGGCCCGTGCCGTCACTTCCGGTTTGCAATGATTCCTGGGAGCTGAACGTCATCGCTCCCAGGAATCAATGCGATGGCACCGGCCCCTCTCGTCACTTCCGGTGCGACGCCGCATTCCCTGCTAAACAGCTTCTGGGCATGCCCAGAAGCTGTGGAGGAATGCGGCGCCACACCGGAAGTGACGAGAGGGGCCGGTGCAGGCGCATTCTGGGAGAAGAAGAAATGGAAGAGGACGCAGAAGAGGATCGCGCTGGCTTCAGCTGCCCACAACAGAGATGGCAACGCTGGAGAAGAAATTTTAAAAGTGAGTATTTCTTCTTGCAGGTAAGTGCGAACTGGGACAGATCAGAGGCTAGCCATTGTGGAATGTACTACCCTGACTGTCCCGGGGGTACGTTCATTGAATTTTTTTTTTGTGGCCAGAACTCCGCTTTAAGCAGCATTAAAAATTTGCATATCACTTTGCATGAGGCTGGCTTAAAACAACTATGGTGACAGTTGTATTGGAAAGTAGACTGAGCCAGCTCCCATTTCCATTCTGCTTAATAAATCTCCCCAGCCAATGGTATAATCTGAAACATTTGGCACCAGTTTATCACCGACTTGGAAACCAGTGCCACAATTTTTACCACTGTCATGTTTAATTCCCATTTTTTTTTTCATTCTTGCATTATGCTATTGATGAAACTGGTTTGACTGGTACTAGACATAAATTTAGTGTAGTAAAAATTCTAGATGTCACCACCTTTATGTTACAAGGATGTAGACTGTTGAGCAATGAGTTACTTTTTGAACGTTTGATAGCAGGTGTGATCATGCTAGAACTTGACTTTCTGTGCTGAAGTTTAGATTTATATAGTTGAAATGAGCAGTTTTGGGGCTCCCTGGGCACTTGGGATCCATATACAGTATATCTATGTGCAGGTTCCTCTAAGTGCCTGCTTGTCAGTCCTGATATTTACCACCTCTAGTATATCCACAGCTGTAATTTACATTCACTGTGAAAAGTCGTTTCACTGCATCTCTAAAACATCTGGTTGTAACTGTTAAAATGTGTTGTGTTATTTAATACTACTTTCTGTTTTAATTTTCAAATGTTCATTTTAATATGACTTCTCTGTCACCCTATGGGGGGTTTACTAAAACTGGGGCACACAGAATCTGGTGCAGCTGTGCATAGTCGCCAATCAGCTTCCAGGTTTTATTGTCAAAACTTAATTTAAGAGAAAGTAAACTTCCCTCTTTAAGTTTTACCTATAAGTGAGCCTATATTAACCACTTCAGCCCCACAAGGTTTTACCCCGTTAATGACCAGGCCATTTTTTGCGATTCGGCACTTCGTTACTTTAATGGAGAATTGCGCGGTTGTGCGACGATGTACATTCACAGTTTAGGAGATATTTACTGAGCTAGCACCCAGTTACATCACTGGCATATACGTCTGAAGGAACGGCCACCCGTGCCGTTGCTTCAGAGCAGAGGTACGTAATGAAAACAGAACCGTTTTATTGAAGCATTTTCTTAGCATGTTGATGAGGGGGAAATCAGGACCTAGAAAAGGCTAAATATAAGCAAATTAAATTTCAGCTTTAATAGAGAAGTATGGCAAAAGCTTTATTTGGCCATATCTCTTATATGAGTCCCAGAAGTGCACTTACTTTTGCTCTCCTGTGATCCAGAATCAGATGACAAAGGGCTTTAGCCAACTGTTGGCTTATGTCAAAGAGCTTCTCCAGGCTCTGGAAGGATCCCTATCCGGGCGCTCCAGTGAGCCCTGAATGGGTAAAGCAGAGAGCAGTGACCAGCAGTCACCACTCTCTCTTTAGTGCTGACTGAAAACTGAGTGATCAGAGGTCACATGATCACACAGTCCTCTGGCTTTAAGTGATTGTAATGCCTCGTTTTCACTGAGTGGTACGGTACGGTTCGGAAAGGTACACATTGCGTTTCCACTGCCAATAGTACCCTTTCATGATAGGTGTGGTGTAGCAGGAAAGCTGTGATAGACGATTCTCTGTCAACCAATCAAAGTTCTGCAGAGTGTAGCTCCACCCTGTTGGTACGGTACTAATGTGCTTGGTACCCCAACGAAAGGGTACCAAAAAGTGGTACGGTACGGTTCGGAATTAGGGTACCATTCATAATGGAAACGGCATAAATAGCGTACCGTACCGAACCGAACCGTATCAGAAAGCTCAGTGGAAACGAGCCATAAAGGTTTGTTTGTTTATTTATTTTTTTAAATAACAAACATGTTATACTTACCTGCTCTGTGCAACAGTTTTGCACAGAGCAGCTCTGATCCTCCTCTTCTGGAGTGCCCCGGCGTCGCTTCTGGCTCCTCCTCTTCATCGAGTGCCCCCACGGAGAGCTGCTTTCCATGGGTGCACCCGTGCGGGCAAGACTTGGCCCCGCCTCCCGCTCTTGTGTCACTGGATTTGATTGACAGCAGCGGGAGCCAATGACTCCTGCTCTTATCAATCTATTCAATGAGGCCCGGAGACAGCAGCTGGAGCTGCTGGGCTCGTGCTTGTCGCTGGAACGTTCGGGTTCAGGTAAGAATAATAGGGGGTCTGGGGGGCAGCTGCAAACAAGAACGTTTTTCACCTTAATGCATAGAATGCATTAGGGTAAAAAGCCTTGAGACTTTACAACTCCTTTAAAACCAGCTGGGGACAGCTTCAGCATCCTAATGCTACTGCAGCATAGTGGGTATGAGTGTTTGTTTTTTTTTTTTTTTTAACAACCCCAAACTTCTCTTTTACATGCTAGTTGCCCGACTGTCTCTGGCTTTCTACAGTTACAGACATGGAACAATATGTAGCAAGAGAGGTAAGAACTCCTGATTTGCACATACAGTATATTCCAGGTAACTCACTGAAACCATAGGATCAGCAGGATAGCCATGGAGCTTTTCTAGATAATCAGCAAAGGCGGCCCCTATATTTATGCCATCATAGGTTTCCTTTGGCCAATATATTGTATCACTAGTCAAATTAAATTCAATTTTTGGTGAAAAAAACAATTTCCTCCAGGTTAAAGCTGATATTTAGGTATGGCTATTTTAACATAGTTACATTGGACCAGCTTGGTGGCATACCCTATCAATCTATTTAGAAGCTGGAAATCAAAGTAGTAGACGCTACTATTACAACTATCTCCACTTACTTTTGGGTCCTGTTCTGATAGGCTGCCCTGCTGCTTACTTTACACAGGAGGTTGCTCGCTCAGCATGAACGCTATTCACAGAATGCTTTGCATTCTCTGAATGAATATAAATTATTCTTTGATCGGACGAGCTGGGGCGGTGACATCAAGCACTACACCTTATCTAATCAGAGAACAATTTGCATTCATGACAGCCACAATCACTATAATAGCGGTGCCTACTGCAGTGATTTCTCACTTCCACAAGGATCAGCAAGGCATGGAACATACATACATACTTACATACTTACATGGATCCAAGTTGGACCCATGTACTGTACCTGTAAAAATTGTCATAACTAAATCTCAGTTTTAACGACATACCTTGAAAGGCAAACTTAATTGCAGATGTGTGTCTGCTTCTGTTCCTGTAGATATAGAAACAGCCTATTCCTAGTCTGCAGCAAAGATCTTAGATCTTATAAATTTCAGAAACAATTTCTGTCCCAAATCGTTCTCTTCAAAAGCACTGTTTTGTGAACTGGAAAATAAAAACGATTTATTTACACTGGACAAAAGGAATGTTCATCAATCACCGCTTATATTTCTTTGGATTTGAACTCTCATGAATGCTCAAACTTTGCACATATTACCTTAATTTGCAAGCTATGCGCAAATCTGCCCTGTTTGAAAAATATTTGTATTTTCAGCATAATCTACATTATACTGTAAAAAGAATAGGGGGACCAGAATAGCTGAGACTAGAAAGTAAAGTCGATTATCTTCAATCAGTCAGTCAACATGACACCTGATTGGTTACCAGGCGCCACACCCCTGCTTTTCTTTGTACGTTCGTTAATAATGGTTTTATTAGTCAAAGTTTATTATTTTTGGATTGAGTGGGGTAGAAGGTTTTATTTACTAAAGAAGGAGAGTGCAAAGTCTGGTGCAGCTCGGCAAAGAAACCAATCAGCTTCCAGTTTAGATTGTTAAAGCTTAACTGAACAAGATGAAGTTAGAAGCTGATTGGCTAACAAGCAAAGCTGCACCAGATTTTGTACTCTCTGGTTTTAGTAAATCAGCCCCTGTGTGACTTGTTTTTTCTGCACCTGTCACCACTAAGGCACAATTGTTTTCTATGTGCTCTGTTTGCACTGCAACATACTCCAGAAATGCAGCACAGTGAGCTGCAGCAAAATATAGACATGTAGCATTATACTGCAGCACACAGGAAGTGATCACATGTCACTGCACAGCATCCAATGCACAATTTCTGTGCCCACTTAGGGAGATTTCTCCTCACTTCCTGTCTAAAAAGTGACACCAGTGATACAGGCAACAAAAACTTCAAAATTGTTTCTATGGTTCCCTCTATACCTGGTGCAGAGATTCCCACTCACTTCTTGTCTCAGTGACCACTTGAAGTAAAGCTGACCGTACACGGGTACAATCTTGTTCAGAATAAAAAAAGGATTTAAGAAAGCTTGCTTGATTTTCTAATAGTTAATAAGGTCCAATTGACAATCAAGAAAAAATCAAAGGAGCAGGATGGACAATTTTTCTCAAATTAAATTCTAACAGTGAATGTGGTATTGAAAGAAATATTCCCTCTTCCTCATCTCAGAAAATTAGGAATGCCCTATGTATTAATAAATACTTTTTGAAGTACTTTCGAGCAACATTTGTCAAGATTTTGTTGGAAGTGTATGGAAAGAAAGGAAGGGAGGGAGGAAGGAAGGAACAAAGAAAGAAAGAGAGAAAGAAAGAAAGAAAGAAAAAGAGAGAAAGAGAAAAAAAAGGAAGAAAGAGAAGGAAGGAAGAAAGGAAGGAAGGAAGGAAGGAAGGAAGGAAAAGAGAGAGAGAAAAAAAAGAAAGGAAGAAAGAAAAAAAAGAGAGAGAAACAAAGAAAGAAAGAGGGGGAGAAACAAAGAAAGAAAGAGGGGGAGAAAGAAAGAAAGAAAGAAAGAAAGAAAGAAAGAAAGAAAGAAAGAAAGAAAGAAAGAAAGAAAGAAAGAAAGAAAGAAAGAAAGAAAGAAAGAAAGAAAGAAAGAAAGAAAGAAAGGAAGGAAGGAAGGAAGAAAGGAAGGAAGGAAGGAAGGAAGGAAGGAAAAGCGAGAAAGAGAGGGAACAAAAAGAAAGGAATAAAGAACGAGAGAGAGGGAGAAAAGAAAGGAAGAAAGAAAAAGAGAGAGAGAAACAAATAAAGAAAGAGAGGGAGAAAGAAAGGAAGGGAGGAAAAGCGAGAAAGAGAGGAAACAAAAAGAAAGGAAAAAAGAAAGAGAGAGAGAGAGAGAAAAGAAAGAAAAGAAGGAAGGAAGGAAGGAAGGAAGGAAGGAAGGAAGGAAGGAAGGAAGGAAGGAAGAAAAAGAGAGAGAGAGAGAAAGAAAGAAAGAAAGAAAGAAAGAAAGAAAGAAAGAAAGAAAGAAAGAAAGAAAGAAAGAAAGAAAGAAAGAAAGAAAGAGAGAGAGAGAAAGGAAGGAAGGAAGAAAAAGAGAGAGAAAAAAAGAAAGGAAGAAAGAAAAAGAGAGAGAGAGAGAAAGAAAGAAAGAAAGAAAGAAAGAAAGAAAGAAAGAAAGAAAGAAAGAAAGAAAGAAAGAAAGAAAGAAAGAAAGAAAGAAAGATTCCCTCTTCCTCATCTCAGAGAGTTAGGAATGTCCTATGTATTTTTGTATCCTCTTTGAATTACTTTTGATTTAATTTACATTCTTATTATTCCTATTTTTCATGTATATACAGTATACTGTGCATATATATACAGTAGGTACGGAAAGTATTCAGACCCCCTTAAATTTTTCACTCTTTGTTATATTGCAGCCATTTGCTAAAATCATTTAAGTTCATTCTTCTTCCTCATGAATGTACACATAGCACCCCATACTGACAGAAAAACACAGAATTGTTGACATTGTTGCAGATTTATTAAAAAAGAAAAACTGAAATATCACATGGTCCTAAGTATTCAGACCCTTTGCTCAGTATTTAGTAGAAGCCCCCTTTTGATCTAATACAGCCAGGAGTCTTTTTAGGAAAGATGCAACAAGTCTTTCACACCTGGATTTGGGGATCCTCTGCCATTCCTCCTTGCAGATCCTCTCCAGTTCTGTCAGGATGGATGGTAAACATTGGTGGACAGACATTTTTAGGTCTCTCCAGAGATGCTCAATTGGGTTTAAGTCAGGGCTCTGGCTGGGCCATTCAAGAACAGTCACGGAGTTGTTGTGAAGCCACTCCTTCGTTATTTTAACTGTGTGCTTAGGGTTATTGTCTTGTTGGAAGGTAAACCTTCGGCCCAGTCTGAGGTCCAGAGCACTCTGGAGAAGGTTTTTGTCCAGGATATCCCTGTACTTGGCCGCATTCATCTTTCCCTCGATTGCAACCAGTCGTCCTGTCCCTGCAGCTGAAAAACACCCCCACAGCATGATGCTGCCCCCACCATGCTTCACTGTTGGGACTGTATTGGACAGGTGATGAGCAGTGCCTGGTTTTCTCCACACATACCGCATAGAATTAAGGCCAAAAAGTTCTATTTTGGTCTCATCAGACCAGAGAATCTTATTTCTCACCATCTTGGAGTCCTTCAGGTGTTTTTTAGCAAACTCCATGCGGGCTTTCATGTGTCTTACACTGAGGAGAGGCTTCTGTCGGGCCACTCTGCCATAAAGCCCCGACTGGTGGAGGGCTGCAGTGATGGTTGACTTTCTACAACTTTCTCCCATCTCCTGACTGCATCTCTGGAGCTCAGCCACAGTGATCTTTGGGTTCTTCTTTACCTCTCTCACCAAGGCTCTTCTCCCCCGATAGCTCAGTTTGGCCGGACGGCCAGCTCTAGGAAGGGTTCTGGTCGTCCCAAACGTCTTCCATTTGAGGATTATGGAGGCCACTGTGCTCTTAGGAACCTTAAGTGCAGCAGAAATCTTTTTGTAACCTTGGCCAGATCTGTGCCTTGCCACAATTCTGTCTCTGAGCTCTTCAGGCAGTTCCTTTGACCTCATGATTCTCATTTTCTCTGACATGCATTGTGATCTGGAAGGTCTTATATAGACAGGTGTGTGGCTTTCCTAATCAAGTCCAATCAGTATAATCAAACACAGCTGGACTCAAATGAAGGTGTAGAACCATCTCAAGGATGATCAGAAGAAATGGAAAGCACCTGAGTTAAATATATGAGTGTCACAGCAAAGGGTCTGAATACTTAGGACCATGTGATATTTCAGTTTTTCTTTTTTAATAAATCTGCAACAATGTCAACAATTCTGTGTTTTTCTGTCAGTATGGGGTGCTATGTGTACATTCATGAGGAAGAAGAATGAACTTAAATGATTTTAGCAAATGGCTGCAATATAACAAAGAGTGAAAAATGTAAGGGGGTCTGAATACTTTCCGTACCCACTGTATATATAAAATTAATAAAGTTTAATACAGCATTAAAGTATATGTACGTCAAATCACTAAGATTTTATATGCTCCAACGTGTTTATTTTGTTTCAAAAATCATTTAATACTTGTAAATCTGCAGTGGTCATTGAAATAATACCTGTTGATCCAGCCATGAAAGTTCTACTTCTTGTTATAGGGTGACAACGTTCTGTCTCTGTCTTCTGTCTGTGCTTCTGTGTTGTCACCCTGCTACAGGGGTTTCCTGTGGAGACTACTAGTGGCTGTTTGGCTACACATAATGCAGTCATGGTCCACTGTTGTCACCAGCAATACAAATTTCCACCAGTTTTTATCCTATTTATTGAATCTTGCCACTGCGGCAGTTGATGCTGCTGATCTCCTGCAGACTCTTTGCAGCCGCTTTCTGTCTACATGCATTCAGTTTAGTTGCCGTACAGCTAACGTGCACGCATGTAGACAGGACATGGTTGCAAAGAGGGTGCAGGTGATCAGCAGTATCACGATACAACAAAGGATAAAAAGGTGATGGTTTACAATACATTGTGCTTTAGCATAGGATTTATTTTTCCTTTAAGCTGAACATTCAGCGCTTCACAAATTCAGGTGTTGTTTTGTGCTGAGATTATGGAAATAGATAGCTCAGGTATTTTAGGGAAATGTAAAGTGGACAGGCAAGTGATGGAAATGGAATCTGGGCATGCAGCATTGCTGTTGGTGACTATTTGTTTTCCCATGGATTCCTGTTTTATGTGATCCAGCAAACATT